>NW_019416223.1:318633-853017 GCF_000390285.2 Anoplophora glabripennis | reverse complement strand
AATTATCTAGATTTTATAAATGTTACTATATGTAATAACTGTACAATTACTATAAATATTCATTCATAATAAATAATAAAATAATAATAATAATAATAATAATAATAATATTGTAACTTTCTTCTGTTAAGCTGTAACCAATCCTTTTAAAAGCGTTTGAACTTGGCAAAGTTAAATAAAATAAAAGTAAACACAAAACGATAAAAAAAATTTGTTAATGCTGCCTGTGTCAAAAACCGATTGACCTAGTAAACCGTTTATTTTAAATCAGTAACAGTATTTAAAAAAATGAACAGTTTGATACAAAATATGTGTTGAGGCTAGTCCGTTTCTGGATATCTTGTAATAATAAAAGGTCGGTTTCGATATCAAATCGTAGAGCCTTATCTGTTTCAAAGTTAGAGCGCAAAACATGGACACCACTTTGTGTCTTATGTCTCCGTTAGCAGGAACATTAGGAAAAAAATATCTCTTTTATGCCCTTCCGAGAGATTACTAGATACTTATCGGACACCCTGTATATTATAAATATTGTAATATACAGTGATATCCAAAAAGTTTGCACCATATGGGAAAAAACTTTATGTATAAATTTAATAAATTTCTTTGATTGTCAGTTGTCTCTGCATGTCGTGAAATCAAAATAGCGCCAATCAAAACTCATAAAACATGTGTTATATACGAGGGGCAGACCTCTACCTACCTTTATTTTCAACCCTAGAGGAAAATGTTATAAAGAAAAGTTATTTTCCTCTAAAAGATTAGCCCGAATATAAAATTTCAGTTCATTATGTTGATAAAGCGATTCCTGACAATTTTGCAACTTTCTCTCGTACCATAATTCGAGCGAAAACATCCATTACTAAAATCACCTTTTTTTGGTACGCTTCTATAAGAAAAACATTATAATTCCTGAAAACAAGTTGAATCAGGAACTAATAAGGCCGTTATAAAAAATAATGTAGAAAATAAAAACAAATTTGGTGCAAACTTTATTTTATGTTCAAGAATAATATAAAAACTAAGTAAAATGGTAAACCTCATATACACCACTTCTTAAATTTAGAGTTACAGTTCATACGTTCAAAAAATATTAACCCTGGTTGCTATAAAATGGAAACAATCTTTATTTTAGCAATTCAAAAAAAAAAAAAACAAATAAGAAATATATAAAGAAAACTGATATTATTAACAATCAACTTTTTGACTACGGAAAAACCTACTTCTAGGTCAACCATTGTAGGTGATGATACTTCTTGAATAACATTAAATTAACATTAACATTTAAATTATTCATAAAATAAAGTTTGCACCAAATTTGGTTTTATTTCCTACACCATTTTTTATAACGGCCTTATTAGTTCCTAATTCAATTTGTGTTCAGTAATTATAATGTTTTTCTTGTAGAAACGTACTAAAAAAACGTGACTTTAGTAATGGGTGTTTTCGCTCGAATTATGGTACGAGGGAGAGTCGCAAAAATGTAAGGAATCGCTTTTTCAACATAATGTACTGAAATTTTATATTCGGGCTAATCTTTTACGAGGTTCGTGGGTGCTATTTCGATTTGACGACATGCAGAGACAATTGACAATCGATTAAACTTATACATAAAGATTTTTCCCATATGGTGCAAACTTTTTGGATAACGCTGTATGTTGGTGGCGATGCCAATATATTTTAAAGGCTTTCTGGGTAGGAGGAAAATCTTTTATAGTGAATTTTAAAGTTAAAAGCAATACAGACGCCATTGTCCGAAAATATTTGCCCCCCTGGGCCCCCTCGACGACGTGCACGGCGATAATGAAAGGCTGCGTGTGCTAAGAAGCGCGCTCATTCGACTGGAAAGGGCCGTATCACCGCCGGCTATCAACAGCCGCACTGGCTGCCGGCCAGGAAGCACTAAAGATTACGGACCGCGACTTTATAAATTGGAGAATGCCCCCTCTGGCCGCCCCCACGACTTTTTACCCGGCCGGCCGTAGTTTTGTTCTCAGTTAATAATCTCTCCGAAATGGCGCGATCGGTCACGGTCCCGGTACCCGACTAGAAAGAAATAAATAGCAAATTTGGGAGAAGCAAAAACGCAAAGGATTTCAAAATCTCATTTGGGACGGCCGGTGTCAACCGTCTCTCGGGGTTTTTGTGCGTTTCCAATTCCTCCTCGGCGGTTTTATTGGGATTTACTCGTTTTTGAACTGCCGCAGATGCGACTTTGTATCACATTCCGTAGATCTGTTAACCAAAAGTTATAAGAACAAAAAGGGGCGCAAAAGAGAGCGAAATGATTAAACAGGCCTGAATTCGTTTTCATAAGTGCAGTTACACATAAAATATTGCATAAAACAACGCATAAATAGCATCAATACTTTTCTTTTGTTTATCTTCTTCCATCGGCGTTCCTCAAAATAAAATTATTCTGGGGAAAAAATACAGTTTTTACTGAAAGATTTCGAACTACAAAACGTTCATAAATGATTACAAGCCACGTGACTAATCATTTTGTCTGAAATAGTAATTTTATTTCCCTCGCCTACCTAAATTTTGGTAAAATTATGAATTACTAAAACAATAAGATCAAGATTACGTTAAAACCAGTGACTATAACAAGAATTCTTGTTTCTATTCTTGTTATAGTCACTGTTAGAACACAACATTCTGTTTCGCCGGCTGCTGGTTGGTGTATTTTTCACGACATTTGATTGAACCAATCGACATGCGTATTATTCCGAGCGTAGATACAACTGAAACACCTCGAAATTTCGCAGCCATAACGGGGTTCTACGCAAAACATTGTTAGTCAGAATGTATATAAAGTCAAAGTGTTTTTAACTCACTATTTTAGTTTTAAGTTTTTGTTGCCTTGTAAAATGTATAAATGAATTGTTTCATACACTGACTACCTTTTCGTACGTGAAAAAGGTATTTGGTGCAAAATTTGTCAGACGAAATTTGTTCTGGGAAACATCACGTGGAATACGAGAAAAAAACAAACGAAAATGTGGAACAACAACCTTCAATGTTCAGTTTAGTGGAATTTGCCATTTTAATGCCAGATCAGTTTCAAACAAATTTAATGATATAAAATCATTCATTCTAAAAAAATCATTTTTCATTGTTGGAATAAGTGAGACTTGGTTTTCAGCTGATATTGATGACGACATATTTAATATACCGAATTATAATTTAATAAGATCCGATCGTATCACAAGAGGTGGAGGTGTCGCGCTTTACATAAAATCTTCGGAATTCAAATCATATTCGGTATTAACAATTCCAACTGATGGTGTTTATGATATTGAATATTTAATTGTAAAGTTGAGAGTAGGTTATCGGACCTGTGCTGTGGGTGTTTTTTATAAGCCTCCTGATTCTCATTATTCAAATATTTGTATTTTGGCCGATGCTATACAGTACTTTATGGAAAATAACATTAATAATTTTGTCTTTATTGGAGACATTTTAACATGCTAACTAACGGGCCTGATTCTGTATTCCTCAATGATTTATTATTAAGTTATGACTGTAAACAATACGTCTCTGATCCTACTAGAGTGACTGCTGATACTGAATCTTTACTTGACTTAATTATTTCGAACTCTGATTTGTGTATTAAAAACGTTGAAGTATTAGATATTTGTTTCTCTGATCATAATGTAACATCTTGTGATATTGAACTAACCAGTAATGTGCCTAAACCTGTTGTAAAGGAATATCGTTGCTACCGTAATTTTAATTGGGAAGCTTTTAACCGTGATGCTGCCAGTATAGATTGGAATCAAATTTATAATATTAATTCTTTGATTGGTAAAGTAAAATTTTTTAATGAATCTATTACGAGCCTTTTCGACAGACATGCTCCATTAAAGAAGCTTTCAAAACTTTTAAAAAACGAGAGCTATGGTTTACTGATACCTTATGGGAAATTAGAAAACTTAAAAATAAGGCTTGTGCGATATTCAGGAATGAAGCAACTATTCGCCAATGTGTTGGTTCCAACAGACTGAGAAGTACATTTTTGATTGATGTATCTTGAAAAGAATTTGTCTTGTGTTACGCGAATTAGGTGCAGACAAATATATTTTCTGCATATTTCAACAGCATTCACGCAAAATCCTTCTTCTATAATTGTAAATTTTCTTGAAATGCCCGTCTTGGTGTAAGGTATTGAAACTAAACAAGTACTTAGGTAACTGCCAACGTTCTGTACATCACTAATTTTCAAATTTGTCAGTTCGCAGCATCGACAGGCACAAGAAACCTCCATTATTGGTTCAACCTATAATATTTCAAAGTTAACCTAAAAACTTGTAAAAGGTAAAGAGATATTACCTTAATCATTAAATATTTTTTATCGGAAGCCCCAGTCAAAAATTCTTCAATATGTGTTATTTCCAATACTGCAGCTTTTTTGCTTTATATCCATCCTCTCGATTCACTCTTCAAATAAGGAGTAAGCCTGATATATTTTCCAATATCTATATTTTTGGTAGCCTTCAACATCGAATATTTCGACCAAATAGATGAAATTGCATATTTTTAATTGCGTTTTATCCACTTAAAATTAAGAATATTAGATGCTCCAACTACGTTCTAGCGTTTAAACAAACATTCTTGCGTGGATAAATACCTAACTATTATGTCGAAGAATGGTGACAAAATACGAGATAAATTTGACACATGACATAAATATTATGTAAAAGTAGATACATAGCATAGTTCACATGTAAGAAGAAAAATGTTCGCTACAATATTAATTATAATCAATATCTGTGGTTTAATTTAAAATAGGGTTCTTTTTTCGAGTATGCATAAACGAAAAAAAGTATTTTATCTCGAGTTGGAAACGTTATTTTTTCTACTAATGTGCACTAAAGTCTGTAACCTGCAACGAGGTACATAAGCCACAGTATAACAACTCGAAAAAGTCTTAAAATGCTTCAAAACTTGTGTAACAAATATGAAAAGTTGGTAGTACTATTCAAAAATTGAAAGTTCCTTTAAATATAACTCCAGAAGTGTCTCTCAGACATGGTAACGAACATAATGTAATTAAGCATGTGAAAGCAGCACTGGTTAATCATCGTACGAAAACATTAATTTATTTTATGTTCACTTTTAAATGGGATTATGTAGAAAAGCAGAAACAAAATATACCCTCAAACAGATAATTTGGTTATAGATTGTAATATTTATATAAATATAAATGTATACAAGGAAATGTTTTGAAAAATTGAAAAATCATTAGATTTGCCAGTCAGCACCTAAATTAAATTTTACGAAAAATTGTATTATGATTGAATTGTATTTTGTTAATTTCAGTTCTTTCAACAAAATTCCTGCGCGGGTCTCCCTCGTCGCCACTTTTAATACTATGCCCTGAAACTTCAAACCGCCTGATCTTATGAAACCGCTTTTGGGCCTTTGCTCAAAGTTTGCATTGAGACATGCAGCGACTTTGTGGCTTAACTTTACTTCATTGCGGTATTTTGTAGTCGATAAGAAATAATCTCGTCCGCTTTGAAGTCTGTGGGTTACACCGAAATTAAATATGCCAATGTTTTAGAATTAGCTTCAAAGAAATGCTAGTTCCCAAACAAGGAAGAAAATGTTTGAACAGTAAAAGAAATGCAGTAACAAAGGCCCCTATTTTTTTTAGATCAATACGAGGGTATTAGAAAAAACATCTACCTATAAACATTTTGAACATTTGTTGTAGCTTTGCGCCTTTTCAAAATTTTATTAGTGTTATTTTCTGTTATTGTTCTGGTTTAATGTTATTGTATTAGATAGTTCTTGATAATGTATTAAAGAAATAAAAAATACGCGTTAAGGTGTTTTATTTTTTTGCATCAAAACGGCGACCCATACGAAGAAAAGGCAAGAGAGATTTTTTGTCAGAAATTGAACGAGGAATTCAAAAATGATTTTTAATTTGTAATATCTCAGTGGCGTACCATTTTTTTCTTTAAAAAAATTGATATTATTACCCGTACGCGCGCCAATGATGAACATAAAATTCTTAATTGCATGTCAAAAAATGCGCAATAACTACCTCTTAAAGCTCACCAAATTTTATTTGCACATCTCGACCGGTTTCAGAGCAATAAATTAAATCGTCAGTTTTTAAGAAAAACTTTGACACCCCGTATCTCGGGAAACGAATCGTTTGCGGACATACGTTTATAAGCAAACTGCCATCATTTTCTCATGTAGAATCACCCCCTGAAATTTGTCACACTTATTTACTAACACCCTGTATAAAACAGGTATATAATAGTTATACAGGGTGGTTTCAAATAAGCATCCCTTAAAGTATTTTTTGCTACAACGTTTTTGTTTGGCAAAAATAAAGTATTCAAAAATGTGTATCAGATAATCAGACTACTTTAAGACTTTTACCTCTTTCACCTTTTTGCCTTAAAACTTACCGTTTATTAACAAAACAATAAAATTCATTATCATTCTTAATGAAGTTTGTTTTCTTAACAAACCACACCACACATATGTTTCTAAAGGTCAAAGAAAACCATATAATAAATATGGCATCCTGTATATCCTTAGAAAAAAAAAATCTGAGAAGTACCATTTACATCAGTAAACCGGCATCATAGCTTTCTCTGTGTAATAACGTATGTTATTTATTATTTTCTTATTTGATTCAAAAAAATTTATTATGTGCACAGCCTTGAAATCGAGATTTACTACAGCCTTAAGGTGCAAATTTTACATAAGTTTTAGAATATCATCATATAATTGCGCAAGGCAATGAGATGTGCAAGAGGGAGATGGGCAAGATAAACTTGGTGCAAGCCTTAAATGTGCAGAATACCATATGGAACACCTCAGGGAACAGGAAAAGGTATTACCGCTATAACGAGATGAGATTTTTTATTTTAAAATAACATCGAAAGGTCCTGAAGCAGGATAGATTGAACCGTTATGAAGATCGATAGATATTGAATAATGTTTAGTGTAGCTTACATGTGTGAGAGTTAAAAAAACAATATAAAACTGATGTGTATAAGGAAAACATAATTTTCTTTATATCTCACTAAACTTTGTTGTTTCCTCTGTTTATTTAGGTATTTTTCCACTTAAAGTAATAAAACATAAATTTACATGAGTTTAGAAATTTTTTGGTTAATACTTATTTATTGTATTCAAGAATCCATGAAATTATTTCGAAAAACAAAAGACAAACCAAATTAAGGGCTAAATTGCTTCTTTTTTAAAAGGTAGACTAAATTTTTTAATTTTTAATTTTTATAATATGACTGAATCGTTCTGCAATTCTTAATAGTACACCAAGATTTCTTTTTTTATGTGTTTTGGTACAATTAATTAACAAACTTCGCCGTTTTCTCTTGTTTTGAAGATAAAATCTCCGATGTATATAACCGGTGACCGCTGATGCCTACCTCGTCATACAGTTCGATTTTAATTTCCTCTATAACCTAGATCGTATTGCAGAAATTAATCCCATTCATTTACTGGCACGTCAACTACTGCAGGCAAATTAACAGCGGCCTGACAGTTCATCGGGCCAGATATAATATGAATCTCATAAACTCATTAAAAACGTTGTCAAACATATACGTAGCCAAAGAAACGGGGTAGCCCAAGAAAAATATTCTTCTCATTCATTATATTACGACAAATTTGAATAGAAAGGAACGGTAACCACTGCAGTACACCAAATTTGAGAAAAAAATGCTGTAATAATAGACTTATTATAATGAATTATATAGACAGCTATACTATTGTGAGAAAGTTTTCTTAATAATATTTTGTGGTACCTCATACAGAGATGAATTTGCCGGTGATTAAATTAAAATTTTTCTAAATTTCTAGATGACAGAATTTTACGGATTCGAAAGACAGATTTTATTTCAAAGAGAAGCAGGGCTGAATTTCGAAGGGTCATCCTCCTACACCAACACCTTTGGTGTCTTACAAAAGTTGTTTAGCGGAAACACGCTGTACAAACCAAACAAAATTTGGACAGGACATAGCGAATACAATACAAAACATCGCCTTAATGTTAAACATGTTGTTACCGCCATTCTTGGTGGTGAAAATTCGAAATATTTGCAATTATTCAATTTTCCTGGTTGAAAACATACATATGTATTGGAATGTCGAAACCAAGAATGTTGCACGAACAAAATTTGAACAGGACATAGCTAATACAATGCGAAACATCGCTTTAATGTTAAAAATGTTGCCACCGCCGTTCTTGGTGGTGAAAATTCGAAATATTTGAAATTATTCAATTTTCCTGACTGAAAACATATACATATACATACGTATAAATAGCTCCATCGTTAATGTCAACAACAATGCAAAAGTTTGTTATGTACTGAACAATTAAAAGTAAATTAAGCTATAAAATCTTGAAATAATAAAACCCCTGGATCCGTAATTATAGTTTGACATAAGATTGAGTTATGCAATAAAGTCTTATGCCTCATTTAATTTATTGAGATTTTGACACTTAAGTTTTTATTGCCTTAAAGCTTATCTGTTTCACATAATTTTGTAGGTTTATTATTATTTTTCTTTTTTGAAAATGTAATGACGGAAGTGATCCCACTTAAAATAAAATGCACAGGGTGTGAACAGAAAACTCCTCATTTCTTGATTCTGTAAAACTTAGTCGACAGAGCTTCTAGATCTAGATGATACCAATAATAACACCTAGCAGTAAAAGAAGAAAAAAAAGTGCATTCCTAGATGACGATGCAAATTATTGGCGAGGCCAACAATCATTGAAGTCAGAGAATGTACACATACTATTTTTCTGAAATTGCAAACAGTACTATTACAAATCAAGGAATTTTTATTAAAGCATACTATTTTTTCATTACTATCTAATTCCTTATGAAATCATTTCCTTGGCAATCACTGTTTATTTGTTGTTGTGATATATTAGATCCAGTGCTTATTTCGCTTTAATATTGCCAAAAAATATTTAAATGGGCAGTGGTGATAATGTCCAGAGTTACTAATAGCCATAAAAAATACGATTTTAAATTTATTGCTAATAAATCAAGGAAAAAGTACGACCTTCCGATCTAAAAATGTCATTACTGCATAGTTTTCCTATTTACCTACAAAGTTGGATAGCTCCATGTAGAGAGCAACATTAAGTATTGCAAAGGAACACATTGACATTTCAAAATATTAGTTAATATTTATTAACAGTTATTACAGGGTATTGTTGTAATTCAACGCTAGTTGTGGTATGTAGCCGATATAGTGTAGTTCTTTCTCGCAATATCATCAGTTGCAAGTATTTTCTTACTCTACTATTTTTTAACCGAATTTGAAACGTTCAAGTCACAAATTTCGCGCGCGACGAGGGCGACGTTCAAACGCATGCGCGGGCCCGGCGCTCCGTCTCGCGCGTGCAAGTCATTTATTAACGTTAACTTTTACCGCTGCTAGGGCGTTTATTACATGAACTATAAATGTAAAACTTTCTGAAAATAAAAGTTTAACCCTTTCTTTCATTGTCTGTAAAATCCCAGTCCGATACGTCCAATATTTAATTACAAATTAACGTTATAAAAAAGATATCTTGGGAACAGAGAGACGTACGTGATTTCTCTGTTGTTTTTTAAATTACTGTAAAAATAAGCTCTATTTAATGCAAAAAGAGCGAATTCCCGAGCGGCTTTTGCCTGACCCTGGGACGATTTGTTTATAACGCTGTTTTACACATCTTACTCTGTTAGTTGTAAAGGGCTAATTAATTTCAACTTTTTCAAATTTTTCTCTTTCGATACGTTTCTTTGGATTAATTAGAACCTATATCTAGGATATTAATTTAAATTAACATTTGGTAATTAAACACATGCAGTTGCAAAAAAAAACGAACAAAATTAACATTAGCTGGAGCAACAATTTCACATTCAATCGAATCGATTTTTGGCACACATGTTGGTCTTGGGATTGACCATCTTTTCCATAAATTTCATCAACATCCATGGCTTTTTACAATAGACTTTGTTAGACCCAAGTTGCAGTATGCCTCTGTGGTTTGGTCTCCCTATTATAATAGTTACATATCATTAGAAAAAGTGCAGAGGAGGTTTCTTAAATCGGCCAGTTTCATCTTAGATGGAGTCTATCCAGCTCTGGGATATCCTCAGGAGTGTTTATTGGATAGGTTTGAAATGCATAGTTTAATTAAGAGGAGGGTTATGTACTCGATAATATTCTTGTACAAAATTGTCAACCACGATATTGATTGCATTGAGCTTACAACACAAATAAATTACCGTGTTCCTAGAATAAATGCCAGATCAAATAGTTTGTTTAATCTTCCTTCTTCGCGCACTAACATGTTGCGGTGGTCTCCTTTACATCAAATGCTTTTTAATTATCATAATATGGAGAATAGCCTGGACATTTTCAATACTTCTTTAGCACATATTAAAAGAATTTTCTATTCTCACAATTGAGTTATCGGATTTTTAATTTCTTGTTAGTTTTTATATTACCTACTTATGTTGTTGTTTCTGTTGTTGGTAATGATTTTAGATATAGTAATTCCCATGTGACTTTACCGTTTTGCTATTTTTTTATTGATTGACTGACCATTGTTTCTGATTAAGGTTTGTACTTTTTATTTATACTTTTTAAATGTTTATGTTTCTTGTGTTAATGTGTATTTATTGTAGCTGTAATATTCATCCTGTAATTGGGTTTCTCCCGTTGGGTGAATTAAATTAAATAAATAAATAAATAAATAAATAAATAAATAAACAATAATAATGCGCAGTTTTCGAGAAAACTGTTTTTTCTGCGTTTAACCTTTATTTTACAGTTAACAAATTGATGGAATATGACTTTAGATACCTTAAATTGGTAATTTAGTTGCCTACAACATAAAATGACTCATCTTCCGATAGATTGTCTAGATTTTCGTGGGCAGTAAAAAAGTGAAAAAACACGTAAAATTGCCTCTTACTTGCAATTTGCCAACTTCTTCACTTCTTTTGAGTTACTTTTTTGATATTATCATTCTACATACCCTTCCCCGTCATAAAGTTCAATATACTAATAATTTTTTCTCGATCAAATTCGACTGGAGTATATGTGGAGTTATCTTTTGCATAACTTTTCTGGTAAGATATAAGTTGTTTAACTAAACTTAATATCTTTAAAATAGTAATAATATTGTCGAAAAAGAAATAACAATTAACGTGAACTAATTTCAATAGTTGTACAAGCTGTAACAGAGCATCGTTACAAATACAAATAATCAATAGTTACAGTAAACAATAGGGGACCGCCTAGCCGGGTGTCTTGGCCGGTAGATTTCGATCTGCCGAGGTAAGCATCACGGACGCAGGCTGGAATTTGGATGGGTGACCTAAGGCAGGCTCGGGGACGTGGCTGTGGCAGCATCACGGACTCAAGCTGGAATTTGGATGGGTGACCTAAGGCAGGCTCGGGGACGTGGCTGTGGCAGCCTACCAGAGACCTAGGTCGCTCAATATTTTCCGCATGGGTGTGGTCCCCAATAAATGGTAATGAGAACAGAGCAAAGAAAATCTCTGTAACTCAAGACCATGCTATCATACATAAACTGTACGAGACTTTGCCACCAAGCCACCCGTATAATAAATAGGATGGTTTGAAGAGAAGTACTCGAGTAATGAAGGAGGGTGTACAAGGGGCCTAATAAGGCCTAAGTGCCGCGGTGAAAAAACAATTACACCACCCTCCGACATACATACATACAGTAAACATTAAAAATTTGAAATATAAAAATTGAAATTCTGACTACCTAAATTTTAATTCCATACAACTTCCCTGAATTACATTTTTCCCTGCTGATGAATTCCACCCACTGTCCAACAAGCGAAATTTTTTTATCAAGAATTACTTTTATCAGCAAAGCGAGCAATAAACGCGTCTCCTTTCCCTTTTGTCCACCCTAACCGAGGACACACTGTATGCGCCTCACCTATCCCGAGTTTTTCTCGGTCCATTTCCACGCGACTTCCCTGCACGGTTCGCCGATCACTCATAATGCGGAAGTTAATCGGTCGCCCCATTGAGGCGCTGGCGGTTATCAGATCGAACTCGAAAGACTTACAGCTGCATACAGCATCCACTGACGGCTTATCATAAATCCTGACGTTGCGAGTGACCTCGGTGGCCCGGTAGCGCCTTAAGAGAGCGAGCCCGAGGACCACGCCTGGGCTCGCAGAACACGCGAACGCCTTCCACGTTCGTGTCCGTCTCGTCCTGATTCCCCGTCGAAGGCAAAGGCGTAGTAGTGGTGCCAGTAATTTACGCCGCGCGCTCGGACCGGAAAAAAAATCTTTCTAAAATGTCGGTAGTAACGGTAACCGTCGATTAGATCATCTTTATTATACATATTTTTATTACTCCAGGTGTACATACTTAAAATCAAATGCTAATAACGATATTTATAACATGTTTTTTCCATCAGTTCATCAACAAAAGCGTTTGGTGGAGATTGTGGAACCATTTTGGTGAGAGATTGTTGTAAAAAAATGCACAAGTGTTCAAATGATGGATAAATAATTAACAACAACCATTAATTACAATATTAAGTTGATGGAATTTAAAGGACAGAGCTTTAATTAGGTGGCACTGGTTAAACCAGTGGCGTCTCTTGACTTCTATACCAGAGTATACACTTCTATACCAAAATATTGAAAAAAAAATAATCAAATATAATTGGGCAGTTTAATTTATAACTATTATTGAAATATACGGAAAATGTACTCAGCAATATTTTTTATAGTAAAACTCCATTTTTTCTGCTTTTGTTCCAAGTAAACTTTTCAATTACTTTTTCATTAAAGTTGGGTATTTCTATCACCATTGATTTTTGCATGCCCTACAATCAATTTAAGGTTTTACAATTTTTTAAAACACAAGAAACCATATACAGTGAGCGGCAAAAGTATGGGATATATTTATTTAAAAATCAGATGTTCGTTATTTGTGTGCAAAACTCTTATCAACTTCGACGTCACCTGTTACATGAGTGTTGTATAACAATGAAAAAGTAATATTAACGGTCGGTAGAAGGAAGCACAAAAAACAAGCGCTTAGGTAGGGAATTCTGGAAGGAAGCCTAAATAGTTGAAGATAAGTAGTTGAAGTGAGAACAGTGTGCAGATAGGTAGCAAGACGATCAGTGTAGTGTGAAAAATATAGAAGTAGTGGAAAATTAAGTGTTTAACCGGTATTAGTTAGCAGGTAATATTCTTTAAGTACTTTGTTGTTAATTGTTCTATGTAATCTTATGATTGTGATGTTTACAGATGTTTCATGATAATAATTCTTTGTATGTTTAGCTTCCAGTGCTTTATGCTCAAGGGCATATATTTTTCTAAGGTAAAATTGTTATAATTAGTATTAACGATTGCTCATGATTCATTTCATGTTAAAATATATATATTGTGTGGGCGAACAGACATTACAAAAATGACTCCTTTGTTTCACATCTAACTTGTTTTTGTCATGATTACGTTGTTCGTAAAATATAGATGTTTCATGATAATAATTCTTTGTATGTTTAGCTTCCATTGCTTTATGCTCAAGGGCATATATTTTTCTAATGTAAAATTGTTACAATTATTATTGAAGATTTTTCATTATTTATTACATGTTAAAATATGTATATTTGGTCGTGACTGCCCAGATATTGCAATGGCAACTTCTTTGTTTCACTTTTAACTTGTTTTATCACGATTACGTTGTTCTTTGATTTCTTGTTCTCACTTTATGTCATACGCATATAAGAGCTTTGTTGAATTTACTAACATTTTCGCCCTTGATTATTATTATTGTTGTTGTTCTCCGAAATCTCAACTCGTAGCTGGATTGCCTCCCGTATGGGACTCCAGTACCTTACCTATTATTATTATTATTATTGTTGTTATTCCTCTAAAATCTCAACTATAGCTGGATTGCCTCCCGTATGGGACTCCAGTACCTTACTTATTATTATTATTATTGTTATTGTTGTTATTATTGTTGTTGTTATTATTATTATTCTAACCTCTTCAGTTTTACTTGGAAGTGTGTATGTCTAATTTGAGTGAGATGACATTTAGTGAGAAATTAAATAAGTCCAGTTTTAATTATCATTAGCAAAGGTTCTTAATGTATGCCTTTGGTTAGCGGTTGTTTTGTATTTATATTTGGGTGGTAAGAGCAACGATCGTGGGTTTCTCTGCCATGCTCTTTCCCCGCAGGAGCTCTAGGTGAGCCTGGCACTCTCATTCTATGTTAAATGGTTGTTAATGTTTTTGTTGTTCTTTCTATTTGTCACATGTTTGATTTGAAGACTGTTGTATGTAAATAATATAGCCAGCGCTTATCGGTCAATTAAAATATGGATACTTACAACGTAGGTATTCCTCATGACGATCACATATTTTTGGCCACAATTCGTTTACTTATTTTTTTTATCGAACCTGGGGTTGTTATACTACATTTGAAAAATCGCTCGTACCCGTCGAATTCTATTTTTAGTTGCGCATTTTCTGAAGCAATTTTCATTTATACAGGGTGGCCCAAAAAAAAGTTATGAAGTCAAGGCCAACTTTTTTAAATGGAAACCCCCTTTTTTGTATTTTTATTCAATTCGCCATGGAATTCTGATCATTTTTTATGTAACATAATCTATACCTATCTTTAACCGTTTTCGAGATAATGACGTTTGAATATACAATAAGGAAAATTTTCAAAAATTACCCTGAGATTTACCCTACTGAGGGTAGAAAGTTGCTTCAAACCAGAAAAATCCATATCCCATATTTACTTAGCCGTACCTATATACAGGTTTGGTCGAACTAAACGTAGATGTGATAGAAATATATACGCGCAGATGAAGAATGCGAGCGTGGGCAAACGAAATACAAATACAGCTGCATTGGACCATTTGGCAATAAATCTCAGCCGCTGACAAGTGGTCAACAAACTGCCCAGCAGTGCAGTGCAGCAATGCGAAATTTGGTGTGATTCAGGTAATTTTAATTTATTATAGGCACCTTCTATTAATCATTGATATTACAATTGCGAAAGGGAGAAATAATATTATTACAAAATGGCATTTTGGAGACCTTTTGAAACGGAACAAAACGAAATTTACCATCAATATAATAAAATTGTTTGAGGACATAAATAATTAAAATATGTTGTTGGCCAAATGAACATATAATAGAAATTTTCTGCACATTATATATAGATTATTATAATTTTTTACCTTTATCAGAAAACTTTTTTAGGGACACCTATGAAACTCAT
This sequence comes from Anoplophora glabripennis, assembly GCF_000390285.2. Classification (NCBI taxonomy): domain Eukaryota; kingdom Metazoa; phylum Arthropoda; class Insecta; order Coleoptera; family Cerambycidae; genus Anoplophora; species Anoplophora glabripennis. Next base: position 837,711 of record NW_019416223.1, on the reverse strand, counting down.
TAAATTTTATTGCCAGGCGTTTTTTTACATGTTCAACTGGCTTCGGAAAGACTATACGTACTGTTATTTAAAATTAAAAGTAAAATAAAAACAAGTTTTGTACAAATATTAAATAGTTTGGTTGTTCGTGATGAGAGCTTGCTTTATTTTAGTACTTTAAGGAAAATTAATAATAAAATATTTCAAAGTAATATTAATTACAAAATAATTTTATAAACATATTTTTTATTATAAATATAGATATATTGTATTATAGATACAAATAAAGTATTAGTGCCAGTCAAAAACTTTAGTTTTTTAATGCTAAAGCATTAAAAAAACTTTGTACCTTCAACACCCTGTATCTTGGAAACGAAACATCTGTCGACAAACTTTTATTGACTACCCGCATTAATTTTCATTGTAGAATCTAGTAGTGAAATTTAGTCCATTCTTTAGCAGACACTCTGTATATGACTAGATTTGTTGTTGATTTATAATGCAGTATTTTTTATGGCGCTTGGAACTACGTCTGTTCACAGAAAACTGTGTTTTCTGTGATATTTTTTGTAAAATGTTTTTTTCTAAATTATCTCGTTCTTTGATTTTCAGTTTCTAACGTTGTATTCCTCCACGAGTTCCGCATAACATGTTTCCTAGTCATTTACTCCTTTTAAATGTGAAGATTGAGCCGAGGATTAAGTGCTGTTCCTCGTTGATAACTATTTTGTCATTCGGAAGTCGACAAGAGTCTTCAGTCCTACGTCGAAAAAATCCCGCCCTATTTACAGTGAATTGCAGGCTCGCAACGGCGTATCCTTATTTGGTGCCAATTTGCATAGTTCCTTTATAGTCGCCAGTAAATATAACGTGCTCGCACGACTTTAAATAAACAAATAACTAACCGGTTAATTTATTAAAGCTTCGTTTACCGGTTCGCCGGAGCAAGACATCTGAGAGATACAAGGGCGTGTTCGGTTCGAGATTCTGACAAGTGACAAGGCATTACGGCAGTTTAAAATAAATAGATACCCATGACAAACTGCGAGGATCGTGACTTGAACACTTAGGCCTTTCTAATTTCTGCACCGGAATCGAATCTAGAGCTGCCTCTCGGCGGTCTCTGTTCGAGCCAGTGGCAGAGTTGGAAGGCCCAGTCGACGTCCACCGCTTGTTCAATTCAGAGCGTGAGTGTTTTTGTCCTTAGATCTCTTTATTTCACGTCAGTGTACACTTTCAAAAATTAAACTTCGACTCTTAGTATAGCTATACCGGGTGATTCAGTTTGGTATCCGCTTCCCTGTAGGTATCTCTTTTATTTTAACAAATTGCTATAACAACCCCTATATATCTTTAAATCGCCGCTCAAACTCTATCAAATGACATTGTTAGATCGTCTCCATGGTAACGTATGTTAAAATTGCTATAGTCAACTGTTTTTGTTCAAATGGCACACTATATATTTTTTTATCAATTCTCGGAGATATTTTTTAGACATGTACTGTTTTTCTAGCAATATTTCTAATAAAACTATAAACTTCCTTACATAGCTGAACGCAGAAAAAAATATCTTCCATTTGTTAAAATAAAAGAGATACGAGGCCGTGAATATCAAACTGAATCACCCGGTATAGCTATTTTTTTACAAAAGTTGGAAAACGAAGCATCTGCGAACCAATTTTATATGAACTTTTTGTCTTAAATCTACTCAAATAATTGTCTGTTGAATTGTACATACTTAATTAACAACCTGTATGTTTGAAAGGGAACTTTTTCTAAAAAATGTCCTTTGGTAGTGGTGAAAAGGTGAAATATGTAAAATACACAGTAGCTGTGGAGAATTTGTTGTTAAAAATTATCGTACAGATATTCTCAATTTTTTGTAAATGCTCTTCGTCATACTAAAAAAAAATGAATAATATACTAAATCTTAATAATTTATATAATAAAATTTCGTTTTCTTTACTGAATGAGTCTCTATTAGAAAAGATAGATTTCAGACAACCAAAAGATCGTTTATTTATTACATTAATTTGTTCAGTAAATTTCAATGTAAATTCGACTTTTAGATCGAATTCCAGCAGCGTTACAGAGAGACACAATTGATTTGAAATATTTGAAAAGGAATTTAAATTATCGATTATTCTCTGATTGGATTTTCTTCAAAAGAATAATATTATTACAACGAGGTAGAACTTTTTAAAACTGAGTGATACAAAACAGGGATTTTATCTGTTGCAATGAATAAAAAGTTATTTCTAGAAAAAGCTGCTCAAGCAAACACATAACATATTGGCTTTGGGAAACGTTTTTTTTCTAAAAAAAAATTTTGGAGGTAATAATTGATTTTTTGACATCAGTAAAAACTAATTTAATTGAGTTTTTAAATGTATGAATTATTATGCAACACTGTTATTAACTTCTAAACATTCTTTATCTCAAAAATTTGCTATTTTCAATTTAAGGAAGCTGGGTCTTTGTGGTTTTTTTCATAATATTTTTCTGGGACTCGTCAAGTCAAATATAGTTTTAAGTTGTTAAAGATCCAGCAACATTTTTTTAAATTTCAATATATTTGAGAATTTTTCCCATAATAGTAAGTACATGTCCAACATTACATCGCTAAATACATATCTACCTACATACCTAACTAAAAATTACTGAAACACAGAAGTTTTAGTGCCATTCAAAAATGATCAAATGAATACTTATGTAATAATACTGATATTGCATGGCTATACCACATCAAATTCAAATCAAGACTAAACTACTAATCTCCCTTTTCATAACCGTTATTGCCTACTTTCATCGGTCCGACTTAGTTGCTTTTTCGAATTATTGACTTTATTATTAAAATCGAATTAACCCGTCGTTAAATTTCAATTTATTACAGTCAGCAGCAGTGATATGACAGAAAAGAAGACAGGATACAAAGTGAAAATCAAAGAATCCGTTACACCGAACACACCCAATGATTAATATCAATTATCGCTGTGTATTCACTGCTGTGTAATAGAAAATTTAGGAGGTTTGCTTCGCTTAAGCCGCTAAATGTAATACAAATCATGAATACATAAATGATTTAACGTACTTACTAGCTAAAGCATTTGAAGCAAATGGAAAAGCTGATTCACATGTACAATAACTTTATTAATGTTAGAAATTGAAGCTCCATGTCGTCTAACGAAGTACCACAATGTTCGTATAGATGTCGCTATACAAAATACAATACGTACAATCTTTGTTGAGATAAAATTCCAAGAAAAGAATAAGCCAATAAAGTTTTATTATCGGAACTACTGTAACAATTTACCGGGAATATTAAAATATACATATACCTCAGGTATATAGTTTTCCTCCACCTGAAGTTTTTTAATTTAATAATGGACTACGTTTTCCCGAAAAGTAGTATTTTTTTCTACTGTTTTAAAAAGATGTATTGGAATAAAAGCAGGTCTGTTTTATACTGTTTTTAATAGAAAATAGGCAACCAGGAATACAGGTCAATTTGCGCCCCTAAGATAATGTTCCGTTAACTTTTGACTTTAAAAGCTGACCTTTTGAATAGCACCTTTAAAACCATCCTCGAAATGAACAGCGGATACACCTACCAATTTTTTTCTACGTTATTTACCAGCTTCACCTCCTGTTGTAAACTTTTGCCACCTTTTTTTTTCTTTTAGAACATAATTACCCTCTACAAATTTTTGTAAAACACACTTAATCGACTTTTATCCACCCGTTTATGGCTACCGAACTTAAACGCAAACCTATCCACTGATAGGCAGTAGAAATACTACAGCTAATGCCTATAATTACAGAACATAACACGCGGCGTATCTGCCTTAATTGCGGGTAAACATTAAACGTTCCTAAATTATACGCTACCTTAAAGAGGTATATTGTTTTTATGTCCTATCTAAAACGGTCACCTCTGCCATCAGTTATAATCATAACCTGGAGATAATCAGTTTGGAAGTAATGGAAAAAATTACAAGGTTAATTACGGGTATAATTTTTGCTACTACGGACAGGTATGATGGATTCTGATGCTGTGGTAGATGCTGATTTATACTCGTTTTAATATTACGTAAAATTATAAACAATTGCTCAAATGATTTTCGAGGCGGGCGCTGCGGGATGCGGTAAACAAGTGTTTTATTTTATTTAGGGCATATTTCTACAAAATCAAAGCATTGTTTCCCACTTCAAATTTTATATTCCTTATTTGTGTAATATATTTTTTTAAACAATTTTTTATTGTGTGCCAGAGGTTATACAAAGTGATTCACATCTTATCCAAAAAAAATTGGAAATAGATGCGTCATGAAAATTCTAGTAAATATTATAAAAAAAATTGTAAAATCCTTATAGTTTCCGAGAAGAAAATTAGTATTTACCACCCATACATCGCTGGACTACTGTAGTCTCTAGCGTCATTCGCGTTGTGCGGTATACGCAATGCGCTCTCTCTCTCTCCACGTGGCCCCTGACGGTTCTAAATACTCACGTATACTAAGTTTTTGCGATAGTGTTTACTTTAGTCTTTCAAGTATCAAAAATGGCAACTCGGAGTTGATGGATATTGTTTTAATTTATAGTGAAGAAAGACAACATTATTTGTGTTATAGTGAAGCATTTGTGTTAGGGTGAAGCAAGACAACATATGTGTTAGTTCGTAGAAACTAGTAGGCCGGGCCCAAATGTGTTACACGTCGGTGGACAAAATTTTGAGCAGTTGTTGTAACATCAGTTATGGCAATTTATTTTATTAATTACAACCACAAATTAATTTTATTAATTAATAATAACAATAGCAGCAAAAACAGTTGAATTTTCTGGTATAAAACAGGTGTTATAAAATTTTATTTATTTCTTTCCTTGGGAAAGAATTTCTTTCAGTTTTTTGTCCGTCTATTTTTTATTACACTTTGCCGCCGTGCCTGTCGCCGACTGCATGCTTTGCCTTGCGTAAGGTCAGGTTATACAGTGGACCAGTTTCCAGTGCCGTGCAGAGGTGTATTTTTAAGTCATTTTTGAACTGCCCTTTTTTATTTTTTTTTACAAAATCGTATTTGTAAGAGTTTCCGGCACATTCAAAATAAATTTTTTTTTTTGGATAAGTTCTGAATCACCCTGTATATTTACTATGAAAACCAAAGAAATGTTGACTTTTGATGTATATTATAATTGTTTTAATTGCTTTTTAAAAATTGCTTATATGTATCTTGTAAACAACTATTTTTTATTCAAGCAAAATATTGAAATTTAAGTTGAAATTCCGTAGACAGATATTTTCACAATTTTTTTAAAGAATCTTGTGGTACCTAAGAAAATATTTAATTATTAAAAAAGTGTCATTATTGTTTGTAAATTCAAAGGTTTGAAAAAGTTTTGTAGTTCAGGTCAAAATATCTCATTGTTGCTAAAATAATCGGTTTTATATCGGAAAACAAAAATTGTGGTGTGATTCCAGATATCTCATTGGCTACATAAGAAATATTATTATTTGCGACTCGATACCTAAATAAACATACATACAGATAAAAACATTCACATTATAAGGTAATATCAACAAGTCCCTTATCAAATATTTGGCACATTTTTTTTTAATTGTAATAACAACGCAATTGCACCTATCAATAAATCTAATGATAATTTAACAACACATCATATTTTTTTTATATTCAGCAAACAGAAGTTATTTTCAGATAACAAAAACAAAAATCTTTACTATAATTCGTAAAAATATTTTAATCAATGCCAGGAAATAGGTAATCTATGTAGACATTATATTAGGATTAAAACAACTTGTTTACTGTATGTGGTAGTAATATTTCAATCAATACAATTATGAGTAAAACTTGTCATTATTAAGATTTTCAGGACAAAAATTGATAAATATAATATTAGACAAACAATTATTCTTTTAAAAATGATTTATTATTTCCCGATTAAAGCCTCGTACCTATAAACCTGCCTAATGGTTCTATAATAGACACCTTTTATGACATTGTATGTAAATAATATTATTATCCTTTTATTTTGCGATGATTTTGCTCATTCCTTATTTTCAGTACAAAGTTACAAAGTTAAATCAATAAATACAATTTTCTACGACAAAAAACAAATTCCTTACCAATACTTTCTTCTCCTTCTTAATAATCTCCAGAGGAGCTTGTATGCTCGGTTTCCCCAAATACCAATCATCCCGGGGGTTGTAATCTCCCAAAAATCGGACTAGCCGCGGCACATTAACGTAGTTGTCGTCGTCGAAGTGACAAAACCATCTGGAACAAAGAGGAAGACATGAAATATTTTAGGTTTTTTATATCCCACAATAGATTGCTGCCTCATAAAAATGCCGTACATGAAAGGGCCTTTCATCAAAGGGGATTTGGGAATTTATTTGACAAATACACAAAACATAGGGAGAAGGGCATCTTTGTTGTGTATTAATTTTTCTTATTATATAATCTCTGGACAGGAATGCATAGTATATAATTACACAGACCAACAAAATTTAACTTTTTTTTGGAAGCGGAAACTTGAATATATATTTCCGAAGGATTTAAGTGCGCTTAATCCGAATCTGGTGGCAGAATTGCTCTATCGCGTCAGGATTTTGAGATATCCTAACCTAAAAGTGCAAAAAACGTCATATTTGAGGTTATGTAGTAATGTCATCTATTATTTTTCTCGTGGAAATGAACGGAAAAAGTTATAAGCGAAAAACGTGAATTTACGTAAAAATTATACAATTAATCACCCTGTAAACAATCTTCCCCCATTCTTATGACTGTGGAAACTAATATGTTATTGTACATAATATTTACCATCTATAGTGATAAATTCAGCTTGCCGAAACAAAAAGTCGCGAAATGTCACTTCCCAGCTTATTTTCCTGGCCTAACCCTGGTGACACTTTTAATAATGTTTCTAACTAACCGACCCCTTATTTATTAACATTTTGACATAAACTCTAGACGCCCTCTACAAATGTTAACAAAGACCGAGGGTTGGTGAAATAACGAGCTGACACTCAAGAAATGAGAACGTCGCTACGAAGTACGGGTCAATTTACCAAATATAGAAACGCAGAAGTAACAGTTAATGATTGATGGCGTTTCGTCAATGCCCGACAGAAATTCTATGATTTACATATAACGAATCGGATGAATCTGGACTGACAAGAGCGCTCTTTGATGAATAACTATCCGGATAAGTTGATACTACATGCCTGATAAATACCTGATGTAAAAGAACCTGACTTTTGACTGATTAATGCTCGGATGTAGATCTTTTATTAGATTAATGCATCGGGAGAGTTTCGGTTGTATACGATTTCAATCGAACTTGAACTTTGGGCATAATAAATGAGATTATGTTACGCTTTGATCTTGGCGATGGTAAATGAAAATACCGAAGGGGCCTGCAATATTTTCTTTTTGACTTTTTACGTTAGGTGTAGCAGGACGTTTGAGGAAAATTATTAACTTCACAAGGAAACAAAGGCTTCAGCAGAATCAGAAATTCAACTGAAAAAATAATTAAAGACACCCTTAAGAATTCAAATAGGGTAAAGTAACTCTTCGGTCTCCCAGATGACGTCTTTAATCCCCTGAAAAATCCTTCTAAAAATGCGTCTCGTCCGCTGTTGATATTTAAAACTTTCCAAACCTTGGAGATAATAAATTGTCGAGAGATCTTCACATAAAGAAGTTGCATCTATTTTTAATTCTCTGTCTCAGGTGTTCCCAAATGTAATCTTGAATTTATTTGGATTGATTTTTAGGGAAACGAAAAACGTATTAGTTTTAAGCAAGTATAAAAAATAAATATATAAAATACCATGGCAGTTTTGTACTTTTTAAAACAAAAAATAAATACGTAAACAAATTCATACACCAAGAACATTACTAAAACTATATTCATTTATAATATAAACAGTAAAGCACGTCATGAAATTGAAACGAAAAAAATTAGGCTTTTGTTCATGCTTCGAGAAAATTTTTGTTTGTTTTAATCATAACTCTTTGTAAATTTCACGTGTATTTCTAATTTAATTTTTAGCCGTTTACCGAACCCTTTCTTGTTTGTTCCAATAAAATTCCATAAAGGAAATGAATAAGAACCGCCTACCTACGTTGAAATCAGTGAAGGCTGGTGAAAATTAAAGTGGGCGTATTTTAATAATGAAGCATGAAATCCATACATTTTTTAGGTGATAATTTCTAGGCCGACGTAGACAACAAAAAAAATTCGTACGCAATTTGCGATGATAAAAAATTTAAATAATGATATCTCGAATGGGGTGGCTCATATGTGTACGAATTTTTGTTTTTATAATTAACTGATAGTGAGAAATTTTTTTTATTTATTACTAAATTAAATTGTTGTCATAGTTATACCTATTTTAATTTTAATTTGATAATAAATTTAATTTTTTAGACTTGATAATACTATAACTTTAAGAAAAATGGAAATTTTGTGAAAAGAAAACACATGTTTGTATCTATTGTCGTGGATTTTGATTAGTTGTATTCTTTCGTTCTATACAGTGTTAGAAGTTTGACTGCCTTAATTTTAACAGACGATATAATACATTAAACTAAACAAATAAAAAAGTACGATTAATTAAGGAATATTGACATAACTGCGTGCATAGAATGCCATAAAATACAATGTTTATCACTTTTTTGAACTTCTTTATGCTTAATTCTAAAAAATAATTAGCGTTGTAATAAATTTAAAATTCCATAAAATTCATATTTTATTTATTTATTAACACGAGGTACTAAGGTATCCAACAACCACCAATACGCAATTCAATAGGTATCTGGATTCGACCGTGTTGGAGTGTTTTTTGCGTACCACTATTTCCTTTTCCTGACGCTTTCCAGTGAGTGCGCGAAAATTAGATTCGAAGGTGTCGTGCATGCATCGAAAATGGTGGTGGATATTTTGAGCATATGTTGTAGATTGTTTTGTACTTGTGCGTTTAAAAATTACTGAATTTTGCTTTTTGGTAAGTACCTAAATTATTTTTAATACGTATGATTATTTGGACGACGTGAATCTTTAGGTATTTTAATTATATATTTTTCAAATACGTAATTTGATTAAAAGTTAAGTTCCTGTCATCGTCTGTTAGAGCTTTTGGCGGAAATCGAGGCCTCGTAGGGGCATTTTCGGAAAAATTTGGAAACATGCGTGAAATTGTGTTTTCCCGCCTCGCGCCATAGATTGTCTGCGGTTTCTTGTCTTTATGGTTCCGAAATTTGGCGGGATTGTGCCCGATGAATAACTTTTTCAAAGTTTATTGAATTATTTCGGAAACGTGGGTGAAAATTCGAAATACGCTCAATACTCATAGTACTACTACTATCAGGCTACCCTTATTTAAATTTGTTATTTTGCAAATTTCGTTTGAAATTTTTCCATCATGGGAGTTATCCATGTGAGGTTAAGAAGCTTCCCCTAAAAAACTGATATGGGTCCAGTGCGTCATTATCAAAATATGACTACTTCAATTTCCGCCAGCCGCCACTGGTTGAAATCCTTTAAAAGTTGGAGATCAACTTGCTCCTTAAACTTATTGGAAAAATATCTATAGAACGGGATCGGAAACGTCTCAATACAAAATGATATCAATTTCCAAAGGGTAAGTAATTTCCCTCAGCTTTTATTACTTTATAACATTTGGAATAATCATATGATGAGTCTAATACAACGAATTTATTAGACCGCATTCCCTACAGAGCGGTCAAGGTCATAACAGTCGCCCATATCTCCACAGTTCCACATAGAATTATCAGTAGAAATTGTCAACACACGGAGTCAACAGTTTGTGTATGCGGTTAACTATCGACTACACCTATGTATATGTAACCCTATACAAATACATAACACTGATTAAAAAGTTATTGACCTGAATTATCGCTGTATTTATTGTCTCGACTGAGTATCGCAACGCGAGGAAATTGTGGTAAGAATAGATCAGTATAAATGACGTGCATTACGCTGTAATATTTTTAGTGAAACCTGGCAAAAGGCGGGATTAAAAATGAGTCACACCACGAACGAGATGCCGAAGTATTACCAACAGAATGGAGTGGAATTCGAGGAAGATGAATTTGGACTGTTTACTAGTACGCTTACCGGGCAATCGTCTGCGGTAAGGAGATTTACTTGGAGGAATTCCAATAATGTTACTGTGCAAGTAATCACATATGGAGCGACGATAACATCCATCAAAATTCCTAGTGAAAATGGTACAGTGGATGATATCGTTATGGGATTCAATGATATGGAAGGTATGAAAGAAGTTTTACATTTTTTCCAATTTTTTCTGCTTATTTAGGTATTTTTAAAACAAAAAATCAGACATTTACTAATTAATGTGACAAAAGAATTAGTCAAGGGATATTGTCAAAAGTTTCACTCTGATAAAGGCAGACAAATAAAAAATACATACCATTAAAACACCCATTTCAGTTAACGTTTCGAAAAATAATCTGTTTTTGTTCGTTTCGAAAACAGGAATGACGTTTCTTTTTGAAATATACTTGCCGGCTTAAACTTTGTTTATCCACAGCTTGAGACATTATACGATATTACATATTTCTTTTTAATAAGAACCCTTATAGCATGGGTTTGTTAATTTTTTTCACAGGTAGCAAAGTACTCAAATAAACAGAGAAAAGGCTAACTAAAACTGTACTACAAATAAATATATATATCCAATGTTGATGTTTTCTATTCAGGAAATAAAATTATGATTATTTAGTAATGAGACATAGCACGCAAATAAGCTAACCAATTTATACAGGGTGTCCCATAATGAATTGTACATAGAGTAACAGGTGATTTGTGACGCCATAATAATGTGATTTGGCTAAACTTACCTTAGTCCAAAAGTTGATACCAACCGAGTTACACGGTATCAAAATCAAAATTTTATTTTCAATTTTTTAAATAACCTTCGAAGTAATTGATCTATTTAAGCGAAATTTGGTAACCCTAGGTTTTTTGACATGAAAAATTCAAATTTCCTCGTAATTTTGGCATACATTCTAGAGGGCGCCACTTACGCCGCATCGTAGATTTTATAGTTCACAAATAAATTTTTTGCTACACACTGTATCTTATTTTCTGATAGCAAATCTCTATTTCTATCACTTTTACATCAAAACGGTAAACCTTCTTAACGTCGCGTCGATAGAGACCACCGTTTTCGAGATATTTGCATTTAAAAAATTCAATGTGACAAACTAGTTAGATTTTATCAAAGTAATCCTTCAAATAAGAACAGAAACAATAGAGAACATTTTCAAAACTAATTTATGCCAAATTTGACATTTAATTAGTGTTAGAAGTTAGATTATTGTTGAGTTCCACAGATTTGATTTTGATACCCTATATCTCGGTTTAGATTAAGGTAAGTTTGGCCAGATCACATTATTATGACGTCATCATGTGTTACTCTATGTACAATTCATTCAATATTCTTAGTAGATCGATTTTCGACCTTATGTACATTGGACATAAGTGTCAAAAAAATATCTTCTACCTAAAATGTATTGTCTTTGACTACAAAAGTAGTAAAGTAAATGGTGCAAAAATATTAAACTTAAACATGTATTATAGTCTGAATATTATTCGAAACAAATTTGGTTTATCCGCATTCAATTTAATTTGTGTTTGATCTAGCCCATATTTTTGTTAACTATTGTTACAGGTTATTTGAATAAACTCAATCCTTACTTCGGGGCCACCGTAGGAAGAGTGGCTAACAGAGTTGGCTACGCCACAATAACAATAGACAACGTAACCTACAACGTTTCGGCTAATTTGGGAAAACATCAGCTTCATGGCGGTTTCCAGGGATTCGACAAAGTCAACTTGAACTACTACGTATGCGGCACTAAAGTTGTGTTCAGTTATTTGTCACGAGACGGCGAGGAAGGTTATCCGGGAGACGTATTGGTCAATGTCAGCTACGAGTTGACTAACAATAACGAGTTTTTGGTGGACTTTAAGGCCACATCTAGCAAACCGACGTTTGTGAATCTGACGAATCACTCTTACTTTAATCTGGCAGGACACAATAAAGGAGCAGAGGAGATGTACAAGCACGTGATTTCGATCAATGCCGACTACACTACTGATGTTGATGATAATTCGATTCCGTCAGGTATTACCAAAGACTATTCCTTAAAATGATTTGTAAGTAGGTTATGAAATTAAGACAGAATAATAATTTTTTAACATATTTTATTTTAATAAATACATTTTTTATATCAGCAACAACATCAGCAAGCATCGTAGTTTCATGTGAACTTATTTTCAGGAAAATTATTGCCTGTGGCCGACACAATCTTCGACTTAAGAATCCCGAAGGTCCTAGGGGACGTAATCCACAAAATACCCGGGTACGACGGTTACGATCACAATTTCTGTGTAAACAAGGGCTCGCTACAAGAAAATACTTTCGTAGCAAGGGCCGTCCATCCCCCTAGCGGTAGGGCCATGGAGATATACAGCAACCAACCGGGTGTCCAGTTTTACTGCTCGAATTCCATTCCGGAAGATCCGAAAAAATTTAAAGGAGACGTTACTAATCTGCAGAAGTTGATCGGTAAGGAGGGTAGATATTACAAGCACGGAGCTTTCTGTTGTGAGACTCAGAACTGGCCGGACGCTGTAAATCACGTAAGTTGTAAAAGTTGTAATGTCGTATATACCTAAGTATATTCACATTTTTTTTTTTCAGAAAAATTTCCCTCCAGCCGTCCTGTATCCAGGACAAACGTATCACCACACTGTAACTTATAAGTTCTTTGTAAACAAATGAATCAAATATTACCGATGTTCCGAAATTGTATTAAAATAAAGAGCAAAATAAATTCAAGGTTATCATTATTAGGCGCATACGCTGGTATCAGCAATTAAATATTCGAGCACCTTTTAACCAGCTGCTTTATTCCCACACACGTAAAATCTCTCGACAATGAACACTTATCTATTTATGTAATACAGTGATTATTTTCTTGTATTTATAAACGACTAGCAAGCCCCATTACATCAGTCTTACAAAATGGGTGGAGGTGATCACAAGTCCGGGAGAAAGAGTAACGTGTTGCTAGCCGAAGACACTTTCGGCCAGATCAAAGACGATAAAGGCCAAGTCAGAACCGTGAAGAGGTTCACATGGACCAACACGAACAACGTAAGTGTTCAGCTGATAACTTATGGGGGTTACATAACTTCCATAAAAGTACCAGACAAGCAGGGCAACGTCGAGGATGTAGTGCTTGGATTCAATAACTTAGAAGGGTATCTGAGTCCCCAAAATCGCTACTTTGGTGCTACGGTTGGTCGCGTTGCCAATAGGATTGGTGGCGCGAAGATGACCATCGAAGGGGTGGCGTATAAAGTCACTGCTAACAACGGAGCTAACCAACTCCATGGAGGCCTCAAGGGATTCGATAAGGTAATATGGGATCACTACGTTAAAGGCAAGAAAGTTGTGTTGAGTTACCATTCCGCTGATTTGGAAGAAGGTCATCCTGGTGACGTTTTGGCGACTGTAACCTTCGAGCTGACTGAGGATAACGATATTGTGATAGACTATTCTGCCACCACCACGAAACCAACGTGTGTGAATTTAACAAACCATTCATACTTCAACTTGGCTGGGAACGGAAAGGGGGCAGCTGGTTTGTACGAGCACGTGGTTTCTATTAACTCTGATAGCATCACCGAAAATAATGCAGGAATTCCAACGGGTAAGTAGAGATCACAAGTTTGTAATTCTGAAATGAAGATGATTCGCAAAAATGCAAAAATTTTCTTTTGTAAAGTTATAAAAATTAATTCCAACCATTTACTTTTTAGGTAAGATCCTCTCGGTCGCCAATACGGTCTTCGACTTCCGCATACCAAAGCGTCTTGGTGACGTGATAAACAAGCTTCCAAACGCAGCAGGATACGACAATAATTTCTGCATCATTAGAGGATCAGAACAAGGAAATGCATTCGTTGCCAAGGTAGACCATCCTTCCAGTGGAAGAACTTTGGAGGTTTATAGCAATCAACCGGGAGTTCAGTTCTATACTGGTAACGCCTTACCCGAAGACACTTCCGCTACAGGAAAGGATGGGTACATCCAGAAGCACGGAGCATTTTGCTTGGAAACCCAAATTTACCCAGATGCTATCAATCACGTAAGTAATTTTTATCAAACGTAGAATTGAAATGGTATCTCCACAAATTGAAATTAATCAAGGTGTTCCGAGTTGAGTGTTACATATATTTTTTTTTATTTCAGAAAAATTTTCCACAGGTTGTATTGTATCCAGGACAAACTTATCACCATACATGCACGTACAAATTCATCATAAATAAATGAACAAAATGAAACAAAGATAACATTTTTAATTTTAGTTATCAACCGATTAAGTACACATATTTTCAATAAACATTAGATTAAGCACTAATAACGTTCACAAACAAAGTTTGTAATAGTACATAATCACAATCACATTGTTATCGTCCTACGTCAGAATGTAAAATGTTATCAGCTAATAAACACGATAAACACTATAAGTAGAGCTTACTTTTATTTTTGTTTGAAGTTATTTCGAGTTTTGGCTTCAGTAAGTGGTGAAAATGACTTGTGCTAGTAAAAAGTCTGTCGGAGCTGTTCTACTGGAATTGGAGGATTTTGGGCAAATCACCGATAGCAGCGGAAATGAAGTGACTATAAAACGCTTTACTTGGACTAATTCGAACAAAGTAAGTGTCCAGCTTATTACCTATGGAGGGTACATAACATCTGTCAAAGTACCTGACAGCAAGGGCAACGTAGACGACGTCGTCATAGGATTTGACACTTTGGAAGGTTATTTGAGTACCAAAAATACTTATTTTGGAGCCACCATTGGGCGATGTGCCAACAGAATCAAGAAAGGTCTCATGACAATCGAAGGGGTGACTTACCAACTGGCAACCAATGACGGACTGAACCATCTTCATGGAGGAATCAAGGGATTTGACAAAGTGATCTGGGACTACTACGTGGCAGGTAACAAGGTGGTTTTGAGTTATCATGGGGCTGATTTGGAGGAAGGGTACCCTGGCGATGTCGTGGTGAACGTGACGTTTGAACTGACAGGCAACAACGAACTTGTAATCGACTACAAAGCCAGCACTAGTAAGCCAACGGTGGTGAACCTGACGAACCACTCATATTTCAACTTAGCTGGGCATGACAAAGGTGCTACCGAGCTCTACAAACATGTCGTTTCTATAAACGCAGACAAAATAACCGAGGTTGAGAGTGATGGCATTCCAACAGGTAAGACGGAATAAACTGTTGATTGAAAGAGACATCTTGAAGAAAATCCATTTTCTAGGTAACCTTCCTACCGTTTCTGGAACAGTCTTTGACCTGCGGATCCCAACCGTCTTAGGAGACGTTATCCAGAAGGTACCAAATTCTCCAGGTTACGACCACAACTTCTGCGTTACTAAAGGCACAGAGGAAGGAAATACATTTGTAGCAAAATTTACTCACCCTGATAGCGGTAGAACCCTAGAAGTTTACAGTAACCAGCCGGGTGCTCAATTTTACACCGGCAACTTTTTGCCTGAGGATGATTCATTGGTAGGAAAAGGAGGGAGTATCTACAGGAAACATGGGACTTTTTGTTTAGAAACCCAGATTTATCCGGATGCTATTAATAATGTAAGATATCTCAAAAACACTAGTATGGTGGCTATATTTTTCTGTGTATTCTCTGAACTTATTTCTTTAGCTAAAAAAAATTTTTTTTGCAACAATTTTTTTCTTTTTCAGCCTCAATTTGGAAAGTCTGTGTTATACCCGGGTGAAGAGTACCATCACTCTGCAACTTTCAAATTTTTGGTTTCATGAAGGTTTATGTTTGTTTCATATTTTTAATATAGCTTTGAAATATTTCTGATTTAAATATTCCTATTTACTCCTCAGTTTATTTAAAAAATGATCTGCATTTAATCATAAAATGATACTATTAGTGGTTACGAAAACAGTTTTTTGTCATTGATTCTTTAGTATGCTATAAACGGTGTGATAGAAATAATGTATCAGAAACGTTTTCAACGTCCAAAAAAAGAATTATAAAGAATCTGAAAAAGCCATTGCTGTAGGAATTTTTAATTTTCAAAAGGATAATAACGTCCTAAAAATTTAAAATTATTACAACAACTTTTTGATTAGCATATTATTTAAAATTGAATTTCTAACAAAAAAAATACTATATATTTTTTTTAGACGAATAGTTTTGTAACTATTTTTGATCTGATTTATTCGGTTTATTTAAAAAAATTTTAAATAATTTAAAAATTGCTAGTTTTTCGAATAAAATCGAAGATATCCGATAATCGGAATTAACTGTATTTTTAAATTTCCAAAATATTCAGTGGGGTACCTCCACCACTGGTTGACACCGAAACGTTCGCGGACACCATTTTTTTATCACTTATTTATTATTAACACCCTATACAGGGTTGTTCACAATTTAAATAGGAAACATCACCAAGTGAGCAAATATTTTTTGAACAATAGGTTATAAACATGGGTCGTACATCGCTTCGTTTCGACGGTTTACAGGGTGTTGAAATTATAAAAAAAATATAATATTTCCTGAAATACATATATCTGAGGATTTTTGACGTAGATTAATGAAACTTGAGTTACAGGTGTGTCTAATTAAAAGTAAAATTTCACTAAGTTGATTTCCAAACGAGTCACCCATTGGCGGAGTTATGGGGGTTCGATACTACTAAGAGTTTCCAAATTTCGACTCCTCTAAGTATTCTGCAAGTGTGATTAATATTTTTTTAACAAATAGCATTTCTAAGAAAAATTATATATGTACTTTACTTGAGGTACAAGTGGTTTTAGAGTTCAGATTATATTTATTTTAAAGAGGTAAATAAATCCAAAATCAGTTTGTTATAAATGCAATTTAATCCGACAAAAGAAACAATAGCGTAGAAGTTTTTAATTTTGTAATGATACGGCTCCTAAAAAACATCAAAATTTCTACGCCTATGATTTTTTATACTTTGACATATTATGTTGTTTTTAAATTTGTATTTATACAAAATACTGCCCTGAACTGTTGCTCTAAATGAATTGTTTTAGAGTCATTTTCGATGTAGTGAATTGTATGGTAAGTTCATTTTAAAATTAAAAAAATCAGAACTCAAAAACGGCTTATTGCACCTTTTTTCTTAGAAATGGTAAATGGTTATGGGTAGTGAAAAGCACTGACAGAATTTTCAGAATATTCGGATATTATGATGCTTTTAATGATACTTCCTGTATCTCCGCTACTGATTGATATCTTTGTAAGTGAATTTTTACTTTTCATTGGGTTGGTCTAAGTAGTAAAGGATAAATTGATTTACCAAAAGGTAAAGTGATTGATTTACTAAATGGTGAAGTGAAATACTAAACGGTGAAGTAAAATACCAAAAGGTGAAGTGAAATACCAAAAGGTGAAGTGAAATACTAAACGGTGAAGTAAAATACCAAAAGGTGAAGTGAAATACCAAAAGGTGAAGTGAAATACCAAAAGGTGAAGTGAAATATTCAGCTAAGTGATGACTTATAAAAGTTGTAAAATATTGAAATAATTTTTTCTCTGACGGTGCATTTTAGTGACACGAAACAAGTATACTTTTTTAAAGTAAATAAAATGGGACTTCTTAAAAGATTTCGTTCACAAAATCTCTATAACAAAAGAAAATATGGCAAAAAAGAAAAAAACTGTTTAAGATATTTCTAGCATTATTCATGTTTCAAGTAAAAAAATTGCTCATATCTATACAGGATGGCACGAAAGTAACCAACTTTTAAACAACTGGTCCAAAATATTACGTTTTAAATTGAAAAAAAAAGCTGTAAGTACCTTTGATATCGAAGCTGCCGCGCGCCGCAGTGCGAAAGCGCTGATGACGGTTTTGAGGGTTTAAATTTTCCAATTATGCTGAAATTTATTCAAATCTCGTTTAAAAGTAAAACAAAAATTAAACGAAGTGAGAGCTCTGTACAATGTGACGACTTGCATCACACCAATAAATAGACATTTTATACGCCGGCTAAGCAATACTGCAACATACAACGCATGTGCACAAGATGCACAGGGTCGGATTACATTTATGGTTAATTTTCTTAATTAATTTTCTCGAAAACAGAAGCATTTAGACCATCAATTGCTTAATAAAAGTTGCCCATTTATTGCGCACTTATTTCGGAAACACTGTATAGATTACTAAATCAGAAACTTCATCACACCAAATTTAACTGAAATATCTTTAGAAGCGACGGAAAAAAATAATACTAAGGCAACTTAAACGAAATCGGTTCATTTTGACCCAAGACAACTATGTCACATTCTTTATGCGAGACAGCCTGTAATGAAAATAATTTTGAGATCCAACAGAGATGTATTTATGCCACGCCGTTCGCGTAAGACGAGTTTTATTTAGATTGCATTACACACACTGATTTTAATGAAGGAAGTGGGAAATTATTAGAACGGCTCTAATGAATATTAATGGTTTGTGTTGGTCGGCGGCCGCGACAATTAAAAACCCGGAGAAAACGAAAATGAGGCGGACCCGAGCACTCGCAGATGAATAAATTACGGATTCGCAACGGGGGCGCCAATTATATCATTATTGCGTATCCATGGTAGTGATTTATAATGTCCGATGTGCGACGTGAGGCAGATGCAGTCTGGGTTTATAATTACGAGGCTTGGTTTACGGCCTCAGCCTCTTGGATTGCTGCAGCTCGCGCTACGGTCGAAGCCGGGCTTATCTAGTATCGCTCGGTGCTGGGCATGCATCAGTTTTTTTAATTAAAATTTGGAATAAAACGGGGCGCGGTCGGGGGTCGAAACGTTCAGGTTTATTACGTTGTTAATAGAGAATCGGGAACGCTCCCTTTAACGCGGTTTATTTTCCGAGCTTTATTTACGTATCTGAAGGGAATGAAATCCACAATTCAGTCAAAAAGGCCAATAATTCAAAACATTCACTGTCACTATCCCACCAGTGCGTCGTCAGAAAGGAATCATGGTTAATGATAACAGAAAGTAGTTGATATGTTCGCCAACTTTTTTCATACAAATTATATCAAAGTAATCTGCTAGTTCCAAATTTAATTCATAATAATTTGACTTTACAAACTTGAAATTGCAAGTGAGGAAGTTCATGATAAGTCAGCTGCTTTGTTGCTCAGTTTTCAAAGAAATATTCATTTCTATTGAGTTTGATACGTTCTTTCTATAATTATGCAGAACATTTTGGAAATATGATCTTTCCCAATGCTTGGAAAATAGCATCTGTTATACCAATATTTAAAAAGGGTACATGTTTACCGTTGAGAATTATCAACGAATTACCCTTACAAAACTAAACTTTTTTAGAAACAGAATCTTGAATACATATTTCCGAAGGATTTAGGTGCGCTGAATCCGAATCTGGCAGCAGAATTGCTCTATCACGTCAGGTTTTTTAGATATCCTAGCCTAAAAGTGTAAAAAACACTGTTTTTCGTCATATTTGAGGTTATGTAATAATGCCATCTATTCTTTTTCAAAAAACTAGTACATTGAATCTAAAAGTACAAGGCTCCCTCCTTCGAATGCCGTTGAGTTTGCTTAAATATCTTTTTTTTTCTTTGAGATATCACATGTTGAAATTTTTAAGTTTCTCAGTTTCTTAATATGCGAAAATCTACTAAGGATCCCTTAGACATCAAGCATCAACTTTTAAGTTTTCTATAAGCCCACCTTAAATTGAAAATTGAAATTGTACCGTTTGATAAACCACGCTTTATCTGACGTAAAGCTTATTTTAATTTTAAATTTCGCTTAGACGGTAGTCTAACCTAACTTTTGTAACATTCGGTTCTACATTGTTTTCGTATCATAATTAAAGGAAATAATTTAAAATGGTTTTTGGTGAATCACTTCTGTTTTTTATTTTCGAATTTGAATCGATGCTGTACTTTTAAAAAACTGCTTGATTTTCATTTGACATGTCAATTGGTATAAAGCGTATTAAACAAAGGACGTTTACGTGAAAAATACCTTAAAAATTAATTAAAGAGACGCAAAAATACGAGAAAAGCGTTTTAAAAATGTGGGACCTCCGCTGAAAGGTTTGAGTGCGGTGCTCTAACCACTGATCTAACGAGCCTATGAACTACAGTTTGCAATAAATACAATTATACGATGTACAAATGGACGCCATGACCTTGAATTTTCGTACCTACATGTAACCCATATGTATTATTATCAGCTTAGTTTTAATCACGATATAAACATTGCTAGGTGTTCTAAGATCTTGATAATTAATCTTTTGAAAATAGATTCTTACTTGCAGATTTAGAAACGAATCACCGCAGTTTTAAAAACTGTTAACGATTTATTGATATTTAATCGAAAATCTTTGTGAAGAAATTTTGTATTAGAAAATACAAATTAGATAGCTGTAGGCCGCTAGTTTAGATATAGAATAGTACACAACCCCACAAAAAAAAAATTCTGTCAGTTTGACCTTGTCAGTTCAGGTTAAAGGTTATTTCAAGGTCAAACCGAGAAAATTCCCCTATGGTGGAGGCAACCATGGTTATTATATGTTTTTGGAGTGACCATTAGAAGTCCTGTGACAATCCTAATGATGATGCTACTAAGGGACCAATCAATGGTCCCTCTATGAGAAACCTACCCTGTCACAAACCAGATCCTCTTTCCCACTCTTCCAATAAGACCATTCTTCCAATATCAAGAACTACTGGGTTGTATTAAATAAAATTGGTGTCATTCACTTGCCTGCTACGTAAATGCAGATCGAGTTTCTGTCTTGAATCTACCGAAAGTATTATTTGGGTTTTCGGAGTGCTTTTTGGAAATTAACAAAGAAAACAAAAGGGTGAAGACCTTTTCCACAGCAGATTCGGTTTCGGAATACAATATAGGGTAGTAGCGCCTGTGTTATTTCCTATAAAAAAAGAGTTAATTAAGAACTCAACTCCCACCAGTTCGATATCCAGTTGTACAGCAAACGCTAAATTGATTAAGGAATAAATAAAAGACAAGAACACACGTCGTTTCGATCAACAGTGACTGAACAAATTACCATAAAATGACGCTTTAAATAGAATACCTGTACGGTGGAGCTTCTTATGTAAATTTAAAATACTCGATTCTAGTTCTATCAACCCATTAATATGTACTTTTAAGAATGTATCTGTAGGAGCATATATATTCGGTTTGTTTTTTAATTGACACTCATTAGTTTGATTCGATAAAGTATGGGGAATTAATTGTGGATGATTTAAGGCAGAAAAATATTCTGTAGTCCATAGAGAAACTTGAACACGTAGTAACAGATTAAAAACATGTTGAGGTCCACAATTATTTTTCAACCGATTGAGAGTTAATTTCGTTAATATAATTTATACTGTTTTTTGATTTAATTAATGTGAGTCTTCATATATTAGAAATAGAGAAAGTCGTATATGCAAACGTGTACGTAAGAAAATATGATGATATACATTACATTAGGTGATGATTAAAAACTCTTCAAGCTACTGTTATATTTCTGTTATGCAATGATTTATGTTTATACCGTCTTTTTGCTTAATTAATAAGCGATTACGTACACTTTTAGAACAGGCATTTTCATTTAATGAATCTAATTATACGTTATCTCTACAATGACAGAACAAGTTCTGCGGTTTAATGTGTGCCGAAAAATTATTACTAAACCAGTTTTACGCTATAATCACTGTTTATGACTTGAATAATTTTACCTGTTTTTAAATTACACTCATTTAATTCCTTAATTTTGTGAATTTAGTAACCAGCCAGAGATTTTCTGTTAACCTGCTTCAGCATTACTATTGTTAATAAGAAGCTACCAAAATTTAAGAAATTAATTCAAGTAGAACATACGAGTACAGGTCATACTTAGATATTTACAATATCTAAGTATGACCTTATTGCAGCTTATAGCTTATTCCACATAAATACAGATTTTGCTCACATTTTACGTCCTGCTTTTTTCCTATAACTAAATAAAAAATGGTCTTGTTTATAGTATGCACAACAATGTTATTAAATTGAATAACTTCATTTTAGAGACTTTTAACTATAGTCTGCTTTGAAACCTTATGAAGTAATAAAAGTTCATTATACAGCAATGTTGTGCTTACGAACTATTTATTGGCCGATGAATTTTTTTTCTGTTGGATACATCTTGTAAAATCGCTTCAAAACTATGTCATGAGCAACTGCGATTTTTTGGTGCGAAAGTTGCAGAATCACTTTTCAAAAAAAAATCTACGTATTGCTGCATATAGGGTGATCTAAAACACATTCTCTCAATTTTTCCAGTTTTTCCGTTAAGTCTAAAAATATTTTTGTTACCCTATTATAACAAATCATATAATTGTTGCTTAAGTAACATCCAACAAATTTAGAAAAATTGTAATTCTGTGAAGATTCATTCGTTCTTTAAAAGTATGAATAAAATGCTCAAAAGTGTGTTTTAATTAACCTCTAGATTTTGTAGTATACTCAACAATTCTGAAAAATCTCAAAAACTCTCTTATTATTCCGCTTTAAGTAAGAAAAATTGAAATAGAAACAAAAATTTATTTTTCGAAGACTCAAAAAATTTTCACATTTCAATTTTCACACGAGAAAGCAAAGTAATCTGTTAAAAATGCATATCTTATTCTGAAACTCCAAGTATGGTGAAAAAATTATTTTTTGATGCACAGGCACATAAAAAAAATCCGAACCCAAGAGACCCACATATCACGATCCTGTAGTCAAAATTCATGACTTACCGATGAATTTCGGAGAAAAGTGAAATTTTTGAGTGAAAATGCTCAAATGTAGGTAAAAACTTTGTCCAAATATATAATTTTCAAAGAATTTTGAGACTCTGAACACGATGCTATTGGGAAAATTTACCCATGACTTCTATATTTCTCAGAAAATCCACTATTTAGGTAAAAACTGGTCCAAATATGGGTCAAATCTGTTTTTTTTTCCTAAATTTTATCCAAATATATCATTTTTGTAGTATTTTCAGGTGCCGAACACCTCTATACTTCCCAGAAAATCCACTATTTCGGTAAAAATTGGCTCAAATATTAAGAAATTGATATATTTTGACACAATTTAGAAGAAAATCAGTTTTGACCCATATTTGGACCAGTTTTCACCCAAATAGTGGAGAAATATCGAGGTCATGGGTAAATTTTTCTAATGGCATCGTGTTGGGCGCCTCAAAATACCACGACAATTATATACAGGGTGGTCCCAATGTAATGGGCCAAAATTCATGAGTAGATTCCCGAAGCAAAAATATTGCGATATAATCGAACTTACCTTAGTCCAAAATTTGATAGTTAAGAAGATACAGGGTGTTAAATGTATAATATTATTTTAGGTTTTTTTTCATTTATTTCTTCATAAATGCAAATATCCACACAAAATTTCGGGGTTTGGGGTTCTTTGGGTAGAGGAATTGGAATTTGTTCATATTTTGGTTATGGTTCATAGAGGGCGCTAGCTGTCGTAGATTGAATGTGCTAAAAACGACAAAACTTTCTTGTACTTTAAGGTATCTCATCTTTGGTATCAAATTCTTATTTTCCAACTTTTTTACAAAAAAAAGGTATACTTTATGAAGGTAGCTTTGGCTTTGAAACTTCCAATGCTAATAGTTGAAATAATTAAAATAATTTAGAAATGTTAAAAACAAGGATTTATTTAGAATTAAAAATTGTGATGAACAGTAAAATAGTAAACATTAGTAAAAAATATGCCTTTTTTAACAATAATTGCTCAAAATGTCCATCTCTAACTTAAATACATTTATCAACGCGTTTATTAAAAGATTGCCTTATTTTAAAGTATAAATCCTTAACTCGAAATATCCTACCCAACCATACCACACATAAATATGACACAACCCCCGGAGTTTACACAGACGAGCCGGCGAAGCAAGAAGAGCGCCAGAAGAAAGGGCCCTAGCCGGCGGGGCCCAGCCAGGACAAAAGGAGGTCCCACAAAGCGCCTACACTGGCCGCATTTGCGGTCGGGGTAGACGACGGATGGGGCCCACCTACGAAGGCTGTCCAGGCCTACACGAGATGAGGCAAGATAAAGAGGGATAATCCCCCTCGATCCCAAATCATTGAGGCCAATTTCTAGCCATGGAATAATGGCGCGTAACTCGAAATAACTTTGCAGCGTTTATAACCTGCTCCCAAAGTTCTTCCCAGGTGTTCATAGTTTATCTATGAACAACTGATTTCATGTGACCCCAAAAACGGAAGTCTCGGCATTCTATCCCACGTTTATGTACATACAATTTAAATTGCGAGCTAAGATGTAATTTTAATTAGGTAATAAATGAAAAAAGACGAATAATATTTTACATTTAACACCCCACATCTCTTTAACTATCAACTTTTGGATTGAGCTAAGTTCGGCTAAATTGCAAAATTTTTGCTACCCATGAATTTTGGCCTATTACCTCGGGACCACCCTGTATTTGGACAAAATTTCTCAATCTTTTTATGTGTTGTTAATATTCTTATTTTATTTTACTTTCAATGCACCTTTTGGTAGAGTCAATTGATCATAATATCGGAGCTTTCACTTTCATAACCTTGTATTGAAGATAAGCTCGCTTACAACAAAAAAAACTCTCCATACTTGATTACAAAATGGATATATTGTAACCTAAACTTAAAAATAACTATTCACGGTCCGTTATTCTTGAAAGTCAAGAGATTTAAATACAAGAATTTGATGTATCAAAAAATGATTACGTATTTACTTCGTGTCATCTAAAGGCACTAGCTTTAGAACACAGTCACGGTGAGTTACTTCCATATTACCTGACACTGCCTTCCATTATTCAAAATACTTCTGCACCGTCGCGTTTTTTCTCTGTATTCCACCACGTTAAAAACGTCATTGCTTCCGACAATTTCCATTACTCACCGCTGCAAGAATTAATGACCTAGCCGCACAGCAATCTAAGGTAAAAAGCGAGAGTTCACAAAACGAACGTAACGAACATCCGCGAGCATTCTCTCTATTTCAATTTCCTACGTAAAGCTGTGACAAATCCAGAAGAGTTCAAAAAAAGCGGCGTACACCGCGCCGTGTGACAAATCCATTTTATTACAATACGTGCGCCTGTCCGCCTTTGTAAAAGCTTATACATGCTTCCGTCTGTCGCTTCCTGCCATTCACGGCGTTGCAAAGCCCTGTGACGACGGCGACGATGACACTGGAAGACCCAGAGCACTAACAGGTGCGTTACCTCGGGTAACCCAATGCTGGCGGTCGTTTCGGCGTTTCACTTTTTTGTGTATTTAATTTCTTGTATAAATATAAGTATAAAACAATGTCGAAATTTCGTATTTATACAGGATGACCTATAATAAGTTATGGTACATCGAGCAATAGCGGGATTGAACCAAAATTTAGTACAAAAGTTGATACTTAAAGAAATATTTACAGGACGTCAAAGTGAAAAATTTGTTTTCATTATTTTTAAATAACCTTTTCAAAATTACAGATATTGCACAAATTTTGAGTATTTGACCTTCTTTGAGCCGACAAATTCAAATCCCATCGTACTTCTGCTGTTACTTATTAGAGGGCGCCACTTACAGCACTTTTTATGCCTTTAGATGCTTTTTCCTCACCGGTATATCTTCCTGTTTGATAAATTATTTTCATTTTTGAAATATTCTCCCTTAAAATTTCAAAATAATTTGAAACCACTTCCAACAGTTGTTACGGAAAATGAAACATCTTTTTATTAATTGTTGATATTCATTTGTTTTTATTTATTTTGTTATATATTTTCCTTCTTTCATTTCACTAAAAAATTTAAAAAAATATAATTTCTTAATACTCTTCCTTTTACTCTCAATTATTCTTTTTTACGGTTAATAAGTTTGAAAACATTTTTACCAATTTTGTTTTTCAAAGCCTACCTTGCAAACATATACAGGGTGTCCCAGAATAACGTGTACAACGGAAGACCACAGATTCGTGGACTCAAAATAGGCAGATTTAGACTAGTTCACCTATATTCGAAATCGCTTCGTTTGTCCGCTAGATGGCCTCAAAGTTCGTGAAAATTTTTTGAATTTTGTAAATAACACGAATATGTATTAATCGATTTTGATTATTTTTGGGGTGTGGACTTTTGCTTTCAATCTACAAATTTTGATGTTATATAAAGTGTTTTTTACTCCTACAAAATTGATGTATGGTGATAATATCCGTCCATAACTTTTTCCTCTTTCGGGCAATAATAACTATTTTTTATTTGACTTCCAAACTTCCAAATGGTATCACCTATGAAATAAAAAATAGCTGTCATTATTGCCCGAAAGAGGAAAAAGTTATGGTAGTGCTTGTGAGGTTTAAAAAACATCAAACATTTATAACATCAAAATTTGTAGATTGAAAGCAAAAGCCCCAAAAATAATCAAAATCGATTAATACATATTCGAGTTATTTACAAAATTCAAAAAAATTTCACAAACTTTAAGGCCATCTAGCGGCCAAACGAAGCGATTTTGGATATAGGTGAATTAGCATAAATCTGCCTACTTTGAGTCCACGAATCTGTGGCCATCTGTTGTACACGTTATTCTGGGACTCCCTGTATATTATATCCCTATAGCAAATGATTTAAATTCGTATACCGAGAAGCAAACAAATTCTGACATTTTAAGGGCATATGCAATGTACCGGAAGTGATGCCTCTAATAAGCGCAACAGCAAAATTATGTTCGAATTTAAATTTGTTTTCTCAAGGAACCTTCGACCTCCAAAATGCAATATCTGTAATTTTCTAAAAAAATAAACAGCTATAAGTGTACGATATTAGAAACGCACCGTTTTCGAGATGTAGGGTGTCAAAAAAAATAATGTTTTCTAAACAAAAAAGGTACTCATAAAAAGCTCTAACGCGTTTTCAAGAGAAATGGCGTTTTATGATGGAAAATACGAAAGAAAGTGGCAACATGATAACAAAAAATATTCCAAAACGAAGCAAATAAACAACAAAAATTGCAACAGTTATGGAAAATTGCCTCCTCCGACTGTATACATATTATAATACAGTCTTCCAACCTACGTCTGAGTGACTGACGTACCCATTCGAAAATGCATGGAGTGTTGCGGATCGTATTGCAAAACTGAAAAAAAAAATCTTTTTTTTGGCACTATATCTCAAAAACGATACGTTTGCGGACTCGTGTATACTAAAACAGTTTTGCTTCTAATATCGTGTGCTTACAGCTGTTTCAATTTAAGCTATTAATTATGATACACCTTGTACAAACCATTCCTAATCTAAATATTTAAATATTCAAAGCATTTTCTACAGTGTTCCTTAAAAAAGTAAATAATAGAATATATAATAATAATAATATCTCTACTCCTCATTCTAATTACGAGAATTAGCCCATAAGTCTGAGACTTGTGCGGGAGAGGAGGCGGCATATTATTATTAGGCAGGCCGCATTTGCGCCCAGGAACGACTTATGTTGATAGGCCCTAACCACCATTCAGTGCATGAATGAGGGAAACCTGGAAAACCTCATTAATTAGGGGGGTGGTCAAATGCCAACCGGTGTCAATCTCTCACATTGACCCAAGCCAACATTCTTCCACCCTACCATACCTGCACAGAGGGTGCCAATCCTCCGTCAAGCATAGCTAATCTACGGTCTACCGGCCGCGGGAATCGAACCCGGGCAGAAATTTGCACACGATTAAAGGACTGACGCCTTAAACCGTGCGGCTATCGACCGATATGTACGAAATTCATTTTATTCGATATAAAATTCTTGTGTTTCGTAAAAACTCGTACAGCTTTTATATTCAATATAAACATATAAATGTCACAACAAAACTAACTGGTGATTTCTCAAAAATTGAACATTCTTGAAAAGCGTATTTGCCCCAAACTTTATAGGTATGATGTATGAAACTACAGTTATTACAACCGAATGCAAATCTACATTATATTGTGATTTTTTCGTGAACTATTCGTACTATATGCGGAGGTAGCGCTAGAAATATTGAATTTATTCAAATACAGGGAAAACACCTGGGGGCGTAATATGAAATATAAACGCCACTTCAGAACAGGTGATTCCGTTATTTCATCACGTATTGCTTATTTTGAATTTTAATTAAAATTCAAGATGAGGACCCTGAGTTGTTAAAGAAGGAGCCGTTTCAGGATATTATTCAGCATTTAATATGATGCTGTCAAGCGTAATGTTTGGAAGATTGAAGTTGGGAATATGAACCGAGTCCCTTCAAATTTAAGGGTATGATATGGCCCAAATTTTCAGTCGAGCAAATATGCAACTTTTAACATCCTAAATTTGAAAACTGCTAAATCGCAAAGAACTTGTATTTCTCGATAAAAAGGTATTAGTGGTAAAATAATGTACTTTGTGACGGCCGAGAAGTTAGGTTGTGTTCTCGATCGCACTAAATGACGTCACAATGATTTATTGATCACGTGACAAAATATAAATATATTTATAAACATCTATAATTAATTAGTAGTATTAAAGGAATTAATTTGTTTACCATTATTAGTTGTTGATTACAGTGTACACATTTTTGCAGTTCTAAAAGAAGTTATTTCACATTTTATGACAAGGTCCAATACTTACAAGGAAATATACAGTGTCCCCTTAAAGTCGTGCACAAATTCATTATTAGGTAAATAAAAGAAATTATTAAAAATTCCCGAAACAGGTCGATTTATGAATTTAATTTACTATTTTTTCTAATAATAATTTAATATACAGGGTGACCTATGTTCGAGTAATGACGTCATCACAATTTTTTTAAATGGAACACCCCACTTTTTTCCAATTTTCGGATTGCCGTAACTAAGCTGATTCCAAAAATATACCACAAGTTGCTTCTAATTGTTACAGGGAGGACAACAATACCCAAATTATTTACAAATACTAAATTTATTTACAAATAAATAAACGTACTATAAAATTGAGTCAAATCACCACATATCATTTTAAAATGTCATTATTTTTGGCTATAATTTCTTTGATGCTTTTTTAATTTTATCTGCCTGATAGAACGTGCTCCTGTATTTCTTGCAGGCAATCATTTTTAAATAGTTTGTTAAGATAAGTAAATCCATTTTGAATTATTCTTCCTTAAAATATTGAGTATTTTTGAATTAATTAAAAAACATGATTCTAAGTGAAACCGAACGGATTGAAATTCTTATGATGATCGGATATGGTGATAGAATTCGAACTCATGAGGAAGTTTGTGTTTTGTTTAATGAAATTCATCCCAATCGTCCACCAATAAATCGATCCACGGTTAGCCGAACTGAAGCAAAGTTTCGAAATCATGGTCATGTTAAAGATATGCCCAGATCTGGCCGACCGACTGTAGATGAAGAAGTGCAGTTACAAGCCCTTTTGACCATTCATGAAAACCCGCAATCCAGTCTGAGAGTCGTAGCAGATAATTTAGGAATGAGTGAAAGTACATTGAGTAGACTTCTTCACAGAAACAAGTATCATCCCTACAAAGTCCACTTAGTACAAGAATTATGTGACGATGATTTCGACAGACGCACAGAATTTTGCGAAATGATGATGGAAGAATGTCAGGCAGATCCGGATTTTGTGAAACGCATAATTTTCTCCGACGAGGCGTCTTTTTATTTGAATGGCACCGTCAATAAACAGAATTGTCGGTACTGGTCAGATCGCAATCCACATTGGATGATGGAAGCACACACTCAGCATCCCCAAAAGGTCAATGTTTGGGCCGGAATTGTTGGTAATCGAATTTTGGGGCCGTATTTCTTTGAAGGAAATTTAGATGGTGCAAGATATTTGGAATTTCTTCAGTTCCATTTAGTTCCTTCCTTGAGTGTTCTATTTCCAAATGAAGAAGATCCAGATTTGCCCAATGAAACCATTTGGTTTCAGCAAGATGGTGCACCACCGCACTATGCCAGCGCTGTTCGCCGCTATTTAGATGACGTGTTTCCTCATCGGTGGATTGGCAGAAGAGGACCTAAGGAATGGCCCGCCAGATCACCAGATTTAACACCGCTCGACTTTTTTCTTTGGGGTTATGTAAAAAGCAAAATATACGTCAATAAACCAAACAGTATTAACGATCTGAAGGAACGAATTCGGCAAGAAGTTCGAGCGATCCCGCCTGAAGTCATTGGGAATGTACAGCAAGAATTTACTTCCCGTCTGGCCCATTGTTTGGCAGTAAATGGTCAACAATTTGAACATTTAATTTAGGTGTTTCTGGTGATTTGATTCAATTTTTAGTACGTTTATTTATTTGTAAATAAATTTAGTATTTGTAAATAATTTGGGTATTGTTGTCCTCCCTGTAACAATTAGAAGCAACTTCTGGTATATTTTTGGAATCAGCTCAGTTAGGGCAATCCGAAAATTGGAAAAAAAGTGGGGTGTTCCATTTAAAAAAAATTGTGATGACGTCATTACTCGAACATAGGTCACCCTGTATATTAAATTATTATTTGAAAAATTAGTAAATTAAATTCAGAAATCGACCGGTTTCGGGAATTTTTAATAATTTCTTTTGTTTACCTAATAATGAATTTGTGCACGACTTTAGGGGGACACTGTATTGTAAATTCTTGATTAAAACATTTTTATGTGAATGTAACAATTTATATTAACGCCATGTTATGTATGTGTTCTGCATTTTCCATTTTCGTTAATAAATCCGACATTCAACTTACGGTTAGATATAATTTATAATCGTGTACAAACGTAACGTACTTTTTGCCGTCTTAGACACTATTTATGTGAAAGTACTAGAAACCCGGCAGTTGGAAATAAGCTTCATAAATTTATTGGATATCGTAAAACATGAGGGAAAATAAACGTTTTAATAAACTGCCTTCAATTACGGCATAGCCAAGTTGTTTAATGGACGATTTTTCATGGGCGAAATAAACAATTTTTAATTAAAAACATATACCAACGTTAACTGTAATAAAACCAGTAGGGCTTCCTGTACTGCCATAAAAATGATGAGAATTAATGATGTAGGCAACGTTAAGTCAGTCAGTTCCTTAATTAATAGCAGCAGATGTCAATAAAAAGTGAGGAATCAATATTATATAAATAAGAAGGGAAGAATTATGTCCCGCATGATCAGAAAGTTTATTAATCTTGTACTTTTCGATGTAGTATATTGTGTAGTAGATGTTTATAAGCGATATTTTTCATTTTCGTGACGTGAACACCTACTACAGATAGGGGTACAGACAGGGCCGGGTTTAACTGTTACACCATATATTTTCAGGCTGTACTGATGAAGAAAAAGAGGCAAGATAAACTTGACATATGTAAACTTTTCTCAGAAATTATCGGAACAGGGCAAATAACAAAAATTTCTTTATCTTTCGTAAAAATTTGCCGATGTTTCAATTATACAGGGTGTGGCGTGTATAATCTATAAAAATTAAACTATAGCTTCCTGAAGACAATTGTAATAGAAAAGTCCTACACGAAAAAGTTATATCTTCGCGTTTTTTTTTGTAAATTTAGTTCATTTATTCAACGAAAATGAAGGCCAAACCTGTGATTATTTATGAAAAACTTTGGATATGTTTTTATACCACCTGAGATGCAACCTTATAATTTAAGTCGGTATAATCTAATACTAGTAATACTAAAAGAAGGTTAGGTTACATCGTCAAAAAATTTGTGCAGTCAACTGATTTTGTATTTGTATTGAAATAATTATTCACAAAATTATTAAATATTACGCATCGTCCATCAACCAATCAGTGTTAAAAAATGAAAGATTCTAGACAAAAGTTTTTATTTTGTAATTCCTCGATACTTAGTGCTAGTGTGTAATTTTTATAAAAAATAAAATTTTATAAATTTTTTATTTTTTTTTATTTTTATAAAAAAAAATTTTTCTAGTACAAATATCGTTAGGAAGCTGTAGTTTAATTTTTATAGATTATACACGCCACATCCTGTATATGTATGTGGTCTTTCTCGAGGCTATTCAACTGTAGAAGTAATCTTATGCTAGTAGAGATAATCTCATCACACAGGACATATCAATTAATCGTCATCGTGCGTGAGTTACCGATATAAGACAAAAAAAATACAATTACAACGGTATGATAACAGCTAAATCCTAAATATTTTGTTGGACTTACAGCTAGTATAAGAAAAGAATATTATCAAGAGTGGCGGTATTTTTCAAACAGCTTTTCCGTTATTTTTAAGATTTTGACAACAAATGTTACTATGCGTTTAAGAAACAGGTAAAAGTGATCGTCAGTCCGTCCCTGGACCTTACTTGCGGAAGACGTCGCCTACCTTGATTGCATACTGCCAGTCTGCTGTCAAGATATGGATCGTTGCCGTAGGAATCAACGTGGTACACAATGACCGTAAATCCTCCGTTTTGTGACAAAGAAACTTAAAAGTTAAATTTGTCCGTACTTATAGTAAGGATTTATGTTGGAATATCTTATCAGATCGGGAAAAATTCGTAGCGAACGCTTGACAAAAGCTAGAAGGTATTGGGAGATTGAACAATGTCTTTGGAAGACGACTGTTTAATTTAAATCGGAGATAAGTATAGGTGAAATACCCACAATAAAAAATATTTATTATTTTTTCACGAATGGTTTTCTATGTATACATATTTTGAGATACGAAATATCGTCTTGGCGTCTGACAATACAGGAATTATAGTGAGGTATTAGTATCTAGTCTACCAGTCTTTAAACAATTATCTCGATCTTCAATCGTTTTCGTAAAGTTTTCAAAACAGGACCTTCACTTTATAAGAGTGGTTACTGGTCGGAAAGTGAATTTAATATTGAAGCAAACAGTTGACTATACCATGTATGGGAGATTATAAAAATAACAAGGCTAAAAGCATAAGTTCGGTTTCTTTAGGATTTTAAACACCTGTGTACACAACTCCCGTTAACGACGAACAACTGAAATAACAATTTCTTTGCGTATGGCATAAATATTTTTAAAACAAAGTACTGAGAAATCCACTAATACTGATTGAAAAATAAAATGTCTAAGTAGAGCTTTGCGGTATTCAACCATCTTGACATTATGTTAAAAGAATGTTATAGTGAGGAATTGAGTAAAAAATATATTTCTATTTTTTTATTCATAAGTGCCAATTTATATTACTTTTTTTTAGAAATGTTCCCATCCGGAGATATACGATTCTAACCCAGGGCAGGTATGGTACTTTTAAAACCGAGTGACTTCTCCTCGACACCAGCAGTTCCCAAATCTTCGCATTTTTTTATTAGGTAAGGTTTATTATTTACTGGGTGTTTGTAAATAAGTGCGAAGTATTTTGGGGGGTGGTTGCCGAAGTTATTTTGTGAAAAAAAGTTCATATAAACGTAGGTGGAAATATGCTTCGTTTCCGTTTAAATTTAAATTTTTATTTAGTTTTATTAATTACTTCAAAGAGTTTTAAAGATATTGACTCGAAATTTTAAAAACGCTTTAGAGGGATAAACTTGGCTTTTTTTGGGGTGATCCGAATATTTCTACGTGCACCAGTGGCGTTCGTGCGAGAAATCCACAACCTTCTTTAATAAAAAGAAATAGTACGCCACTGAATTTTTCGCGTTTTGATGTTTTTTTAGAAGTCCACCATCAATTCTGAATGAAATTGGTCTCTTCAATTTTTTTCGTAGGATGCACCGTTTTTGAGGAAAAAAAATAAAACATATTTTATTGCAAGTTGTGTATTTTTAACTTTTTTTCAGAAAATAACTTCGGTAACCACCCTCTGATACATTTCGCACTTATTTACAAACACCCTATATATCATACGTTTAACATAACTAGAATGGGTTATTCATGATTTCGAAGTGAATCCTTTTTTTTGCATCATATATTTAACACAACTAGAGAGGGGCTTTAGACCCATAATAAGACCCGAAATGAACCTAGGGGTTTTTTAATAGTGGTCCAGCCCCGCAAAGCCTAGCCCGAGAACAACAATGCAAGTCGAAAATTCCTAGCCAAGGCTAATAAAGTGGAACACAGGTCACGGCACAACACCCCGAAAATCGATCGTACTTCAAAAACGGGGGGAAAAAAAGTCACGGGACGCCACTGGTGGATAAGTTAGCTCCACCCTATGTACATTTGACATAATTAGATAATTGCTCCCAAATCTTTCTCAACTCCTATTTATTTAGCAATTAACTCAAAACTTGTACTGATATTGACGTAAATATGCCGAGCAGACCGAAGGGTGTGGTTATTTTCTCTGATTAAAACCAAGTCTGATGCTGCATTCTACCGTGCATCAGCTAATTACGCTGATAAATTAGGTCATTTGCACTTATAAGTTGGCACGCGGCGCAAACGCTCCATTACCATTAAATTCTCATCTAATTTACATTTACTTTGTAATTTCGTGCCCGTTTCAGAGCATAATTAATAAAGTGGTAACTGACGCGACGCTCGGTACGTTCGCAAGAGACTCGATCGCTAGTTTTATTCCTTGAATGCAAATAAATAGTTACAAAAGTTGCCCGAACGTGACTGTGCCACGCCACTGCACTGCACTAATAATGTAATGAAATGTGAAGTCTTATCAACTGTAGTATTTAAAAATTAGTAACCATTGCATCATTAGTCCAATAAGTGTATGATTCTTAAAGAACTGCAGCTTTAAATTTTGAGTCGTACTACAAGTACTGGCGAGTTTCAATCCTGGTTACTAATCTGCAAGTTACCAAGGTCGACGTTCAATCACATGCTTTGATGGGTCTGCAAAGCTCTTATATTGAAGTCCGCCTGAAGTTTGGACAAATAACTTCTCTGAATTTTGCCTATCTTTGGACTGTAGTCGCCTGGAGCGGTGATTTGAATCTCGTATTTTCAGAAAACCTTTTATTTTCCGAAATCCGAAACTGAGGTGATTTTTTCAACTCTACAACGCGTAGTCAGTGGCTGTTCTGCCGACAGCATCGGCCTCCGGCGGTGTGTTAGAATTGACATGTATTTTGGCAATTATTAAAAATAATAATTAAAAACAAAAAATAATACATTATAAATATTGTAAATATATAGACATAATATTTATATTTAACCAACTCAAAAAGAAATCGTATATAAATATTTTTGCACAAAACAATTGAAAATTAAAAATGAGCTCCGTAAGATAGCGTTATCCTCATTCCATAATAAAGAAATAACTTTTTTAGTAGGTATCTAATGTTTCCAGAAATGGGATGCTGATTTATCTTCATTTATTATTTTACCATGTCCAACAAGAACAAATCACAAGCACCTGCTAGCAGATGAAAAAGCAGTGTATAAATTAATTCATCGTATGATTTCCGCATCAATAAAACCTGTTCTACCATTTCCTCCACAAAAACTACCAAGAAATTATATGTGTCCTCCAACCGTACTTCGATATTAGCGGAAGATTACCGCTTATTAAATAAATATGTACGACCAAAAATAATCAATGAGCTTAAGAAGCGTAGTTTACAGTTATAACCTTGGGGAAGTAATACCAGCTTAATTCGAATAATAATAATAATAAGAATAATCACAACAATACATTTTTTATTTTGTTCATTATTAAGAACAATTTTTTTCATGTATCCACTTGCAGTTCCAAAACTACGTCGAAGCACAGGTATTTGGTAGAAGACTTTATTCAGAAGAAAAATAATAAAATGTAGAAAACTGGATATTGTAAGAAAACTTACCCATCTTGTGATTTAAAAATTGTAGATTCCGGTCTAGGATACCGAAATGTTCACAACTGTTGACGTATTAAAAATGTTCTTTATAACGATGTGATGCCGCTGCAGCGGTTTGCTGACATTCGCCATAAATTTACAGCATAGAACAAGTGCATCATTGTTCTACATATGCGCTATTTTGTAATAACTATCACTAATTTAAGGTACACTCTAATCACGTCATAGCCACACTAAACACCACTGAAAAGTCTTAAAAAATTCCAACTTTTGTAGACTTGCAAAACATTATTTATTTAGATTTAAATATCTTTGTTATTAAAAAGATTCATAAATATTCCGTCATCATTTTTTATTTCACGCCTGCAAAACATTAAAAAACACCCTGTATACAGTTTTTGTAGGCTGCAATAAGAAAGGCGATATCTTCCTAGAGCAAGACACGTGGGCCTATTGTTATTCCAGATCGAGCATCAACTGGAATCTTAAAGCAACTTTGCGTGGTGGTATAATCACAGTTTTAGATAGCTCAAGGGACCAAGTTCGAAAAACGTCTCGATGAATATAAAAGACGTGCGGGTGTATTGTAATCCGTAGTTAAGCCTCGGATACAGCTCGGAGTTCCTCAGTTGAACAGTGGCGTACGGGAATAGAAGAAAACCAACCTGTATACTGAATTTAATTTAAATAATTTTCAATCCTTTATTTGAAGCTGGAAAAAATCTTGTTCACTATTTCAAGTTTCTTTAAGCAATTGAAACATAAATGAACTTAATAGGAACGCCAGTGAAAATTTGACATACCAAAGATCACAGGAAAAATGACAGTGAAAAAGTGGATCACTTCTTATTTAATATTATCTATCACTCTCAGTTTCGGAGATAGTATAAATTTACAAAATGTATATGTATATTTTTATATACAGCGTGTGAAAAATTTAACTGCCACAATTTTAATACGCGACAGTATACAAAACATTAAAATAAACAAAAACAATGTCGTGTGACGTGGGTCCTAAACTCAACCACGTTTAGTTTTAATAAAATCACTAATTTTGTTAATCAATAAAATTCGGTAAAGTTGACATTGAACAATATGACAACAACTCGACGGAATGATAGTGGTAGTAGAACAATCAGATGGTGTTTGACAGTTTGGCATTGTCACTTGTGACTTGTTGGAAGTGTTTTGCGTGTTATTTCGTTAATTTTTCCGAGGTTTTCTACTGTTTTTTTAAGTGTCTAACATTATGTGAATACAGGATAATTTTTAATATATGGGGATGTTATTAATTGTCTTTAAATTTTCTGGTCGGTTGTCCTAGAACCAGGACAAGTTATTCCTTATGCATTGTTGCCAAGTTGTGATAAAATTCCTCAATATATAACTCGATACATTTAAAAAACCTCTGAAATATGATACATACTTTTTTGTGCATTTATGTTTAATCTTACTTACTATCTATCTTACCTTGAAGTAATGGCAGTTAAGTTTCTAACACACCGTATATAGGAACAAGGTAGATATTATGTTTAAATAAAATTGATTTAAAAGTTAGAGTAAAGACACTTAGATTTTTACAATGAATTTTACTATTTTCAGCAATTTTCTTAAAAACATATCGATACTTGTCCGTATTAAATATATTTCGAACATTCAAAGGTACGCCACTGGTGTAGTAGTGCAGTCTATTCATTGCAACCCTTCAGGGGCTGGATAATCAAGGGAACTGTTTTTGAATTCACCGTCTAAGATAAACCATCTCCCTCCCTACATTGTAAAGACACCGTTTAAAAGCAGCGCAATAAACCTGGTTCTTTTTTTTATTTTATTTTTATTGCCTCAAATGTGCCTGGTTGGTACGTAACTCCGTGGACTCGTTATTTTTTTCTTGCAGGCCAATTATGTACAGTCGCGTTTGTAATATGTATTAATATTTATTGTTATAGCCTACGGAAGGTATTTTTAGTTTATGACCAACGTTTACCGGTAATTTTACGGATAATTAACTTTCCATAGTAAGTATGTACGAAAAACGAAGCGGTCGTAAAAAATTTTAATACCGCTTTGGAAACCGTAATTTTAATTGTCCTGCTCAAAATGTGAACTAGAATTGGGGATAACCCCTTTCTGGATAGGCGTTTCGACAAGTTTAATCAGTTTGAATTGTAAAAAAATATTAATACCTAAATGACCAAATCCTGCGTTCGTATTTAAAACACTAATCTAATTACAAATAATAAACAAAGTACCACAATACTGGTATTAATTTTATAAATTTATATATGATATGCTATATCAACAAGTTGCGTTTTGTGTTTTTGTTGGGAATAATTATTTACACAAATTAATATCCAGTAATAGATATTTATATAGAGGTCATTTGTTACATAATGTAGATAAATAAAGTTAATATTATACAACAGAGTAGCTGATCAGTATGATTTGTGGAATATAAATTTATCAATAGTTATTTAATTTCATTCTCATGGAAAATGGCTAGATAATGATAATATAGATATTTAATTTGAGTACGCTTCATCATTATAATAATACTAGTTCAACTAATTACACGTAGGTAATGACAAATACATACATTATTTACGTAAATTAGCGTCCGAAATGTATTAAAAATTCTCTTTATTTTTTTTTAAATTTGTGTAATAGTAGAGAAAATACATATTCTTATGTTTTGATTGTTTCGAAATTTGTTTTTGTTTTAAATGTTTTGATTTTGTATTTATATTTTCTTCTAACGTTTTGATTTGTTTGTTGATTGTTAATAATGTAGAACAGACTCAACTTCTGGGTGTGAGTTCTTATTTTATTTACTTTTATTACTTGCTTAAGCTAATTTAAAATAAAATATGTTTTAAACTTTTACAAATATGGATATATTATACTTTTGTTTGTAATTGTGATTGTATAATTGACAATTTTTTATTCTTATTCTATATAAACAATAACATAAAATTACCCCCTTTTAAAACTAATGTTATAGTGCTATGATTTATTTTTCTACTGTTGACATGTCAATGCTTGGAAAATGAAAATAATTTTTTCATGATATGGATATGCTTAAAATTTTACGAATTGATATTTTATTCAATTCAAATTCAAAGTTTGCAAACTTAAATTGGTCAATGTGTAGACAACTTACAATGCATTGTGTGGTTTTGCTGGTTATATATTCTCCAATATGGTGCAGCAATGGGTCCTTAATTGGTATTTGACGTAGAATCTCACGTTGACATCTGGAAACTCGTTCTGTTTGTTTTTTGCCGTGATGAATTGATGATTCCAGCCATAAATGCACTACACATTGTATTATTTTTCACTTTGTCTAATTTTTTAACTTTAATTCAGATTTTATGTTGCACTTTTATCAAATGATATACGATCATGGACTTTTCGGGATAATGACATATGAAAACTAGGTAATTCGGACTTTTGACACTACTGGCTGTCAATGACGTTTCTCCTCATGGATCGCCACAAACTTATTGATTTTAATTTATTTTCGTTTGTTATTTTCGGAGCAAACTGATGATGTTACTGCTTCAGGATTTTATGAGAGACTAGTTACGATGAGCTCGGGTTTTGGTTTTATTGACGTAAAAACAAAAGAAATGTTGCTACGGAGCTTCCTTAGCAACCTAGTTCCATTGGAGGATTTCTCTCAGTGTAAAATATTGGAACTGATTCAATTCAACGAAAATCAGAAGAATCTATAAGTAAATTGTCAATTAACTCTTCACTTTTATGAGAGAATATCTGTTGAAACTGACACATAATGCAACGAGCTGTGCAATTCCTCTTATTTCCTGCCACTGCTAGCAGATATTAATGGGATTCCAAGTCCATCCGACGCCCCACAGCCTACCCACAAATTGTGAAATGTCAGTGTGGTACGAATAACAAAAATTAAAGCGAGATGACTCGGAAAATATCCCCG
This sequence comes from Anoplophora glabripennis, assembly GCF_000390285.2. Classification (NCBI taxonomy): domain Eukaryota; kingdom Metazoa; phylum Arthropoda; class Insecta; order Coleoptera; family Cerambycidae; genus Anoplophora; species Anoplophora glabripennis. Next base: position 797,864 of record NW_019416223.1, on the reverse strand, counting down.
CTGATCACTATAATTAACTTTTGAAACTTTTAAATATCAACAAAGAAATTAAAACTGCTTAATAATAGTCTTAATGAACGTCTAGCTCGGACCCCGATTGATTTCGAATAAGTATTACGAAACTTCGATGCCCTTTCGACACTCGCCGACATAATACTCTTGTAATTAACGCTCTGATCACATCTACAAAGGAAAAGTGATCCGGTTGATGTGAAAAAGGTTCGTACGTCGCCCAAATCCAATTTCTAAACTTCTGTTCTGTAACGCCTGCACTCCGTTATTAATCAATTAACGAGCAACTTCGTCAAAGTTAGTGTAGCAGGTAATGAAATGTATACAGTTACGCGACTACACCCCAATCAGTATGAAGGGGGAGCTAGGTTGAAAGGAATTTAGGCATTTTTTGATCAGTTCAGCGTGAAAACGTTAATGGATTAAAATGCATCACATTTAAGGGCAAACTTTGCTTTACCGCACTTTTCCATCGTCGCTGAAGTGATTTTTCGGTTATAGTCCAGTAGGCAGAGGTTCAGGGGTAGTAATTTTTCATGAACACAATTTTTTTTTACAAATCGGCGAGAAATATGTTATACAGGGTAGGAAAGTACCGATGGTCTATCAGAAGTTACGTGAGAGCGATAAAGTAAGCCATATAAATCCATGTGATAGACAAGGATGGCTATAATGAAGGCGTCTAAATAGTCAACGCCCATTTCGCCCTTCCACAAATAAGAAGTACTTCTTATTTGTGGAAGATAATAGATAAGAAATAAGACAACCCAAAAAATCTGCTTAAGTTGGAATATTTTTGTAAATGTCATGTTTAAGCTTAACACGTAATATTTATTAGGTAACAAGATCTATGCGCTTCTCTATAACACATTTAAAAAGCTTAGAAAACAATGCGTGTATCTTTATCAAAATACAACTAATGATACACAACACACTGAAATGAACGGAAAGGCAGGAAAAGTAATAATTAATAGGAAGGAAATAAAGTCACTGTTCCAAACAAAATTGCTGATCACGTGGCATGAAGGCCCTGTATTAAAAATAAAATTTGCCTGTGCTCTCAAGGTGTACGAAGATATTCCCATTCATCCGAAACGTACTCCTTAAGCCGCAACACATGATTAAAATCGATTATCCGAACCGATTTGCAAACCGCAAAGGAAATCATTCAACGCGCTCTCATAAAAGACTATTCGACACTTATCAGATTTCGTAACACTATACAACCGAGTTAATCGACTGAAAAATAGTTTTAATTTAATTTTTTTTTTTTTGCCTCGGCACCGGAGCGCGATGCTGGCATGTGAAAGATAATCAGTCAAAAAATTGACTGGCATGGTGGTCTTTGTGCCATGCTGACGGTCGAAGTGTACCGCATTTCTGTATCACTGGAAAAAAATAATGATAGTCGAAAAAAATAATAAGACTACCTGTCGTAGAAGAAATTGTAAATTGGTACCGCTGTTCTAAAGCCTTGAAAATGCCTTGAACTTTCTGGTAATGTTAGATTATTTAAAAGGCGTTTTTGTCATTAGAAATTGTTTAAATTTTTTTTGCAAAAAGCATTTGGAATCACTGAAAACTAATAAATAATTATGTTACCCTTTCCATGCATAATAAAGTAGGTAGCATTTTATTTTTTATTTAAAGCAATATAAAAACTATTTAAAACAACTGAGATCAAATATTATTAGAAATCTCCAGCATGGAAAAAATATATTCAAAATTTATACACAGTTGTGGCACAGTTGAATAATTTATACAAAAAAGTACGACTAACTACAATTTGTGTCACATTATCAACAAATTACATATATTAAAGTGTTGTATTTAACTTTCCTCGAATTTTATTAAACATATTCACTTTCTATTTTCCTATAAAATACGTATACCTAAATACTAATAAAATCTCAACAGCAGTTATGAAAGACAAAGAGATATTGTTGTTTAAACTAAGGGTTTTAAGCAGTGGCGACTCGTGAAGGAGGACTCTGGGACTCCGCCCCCCCAGATATTTTCAAACTATAAACTTAAAATAATGTATTTATTTAAATCAATAAGAAATCTAAATAGCATGCATTCTATATCTCTTGGATGTTAGGTTGGTTGCATAAAGTGCATGTACTCCGTGAACGTAGCTCAGATTAATGCCATCTGTCATCTATGTTCGTACCAAAGACTTATGTTTAACAGCGCGCGCAATCCCCAGTCCATCGCGGACGGTGAAATCGTAGTCCACCGTGCAAGCATATTTTTACATATGATTGGACAAATTGGCACGTAGAGGGGTAGGCGACGATAGGCTCGTGCGCTTTATTTTGGGACTCAATGTGGCAGTATCCCGTATCACTGCAGTGTTGTTATACGTGTTTTGTTTTTGCTTTGGCGCTATTTAAGTCATTATATTTTATAAGTTTAAGTTTAAAATGAGGGTTTGTGAAATAAAAAAACTTGTTATTAGTAATTTAAGTTTAGAGGAAAAAGTCGAATTGAAAAATAACGGACGTCCAATGCCAGTGTTGAATTTAGTTCAGGTACAGAAAGAGTGCAAAAGTAGGCCGGCTTTTATTCGCAAATTTGATAAAAACATTTATGATAAGACCCTGTGGTTGTGACCAAACAAATAGATTTTTTTGTTTTGTATGTTTATTGTTTGGAGGAGGCGAAGAAAACTGGACGAAAACTGGAGTTTCTGACTTGAAACATTTAGAAATTAAAATTAAGAAACATGAAAATTCTCCTAAACACAAAAATAAGTTGGTGAGTTTTTTACTTTTAGGAAGAGTAAATATTGCTTCTTGTTTAAATAGTGCTTATGCAGAACAAATAAATAGTAAATACTCATAACGAAACAGTTAAGGTGGCCATATTCCTGGCCGAGAAATAGTGAAATTTCTGGCGTTTTTAGGTACTGAAATCTTTAAAAGTAAAACGTGTAGAACAAAAGTAAGCACAAAAATAAAATCCTTGATGTTTTGTTTATTCATTGTTACCATTTAAATTTACTCAAATAAAATAATAAGTAAAAAAAACGTTTGTAAAACATGCGTTTGATGTTATTCTAACCCCACATTTTAAGAATTATTTTCACGTATTTATAAATAAAAGTAAACAATTTTATATGTAGGACTAAGCAAGTAAATGTTATAAGAATATTTACATGTGGAGTTATATATAAAAAAGTTAGTATTTTCGTAGATTTCAGTACCTAAAACCTTGATGGTTTGATCGTTTTTTGCACCTGTTTATTCGTTTTACTGCGGCGTCATTGAAAATACTCGGGTGGCATGACATAACATTCCTATTATTTGATAAGCTTTAGATTATTCAGTTATTAAATGTTTGAAATTATTTGTCTTTGCGGAAAACACTATTTAAAGAATATGGGGCCCTTAAGAAAAATCGATTGCTTCTTTCAAAAATTTTAAATATCTAAACTATGTGGTACATATAACCTTTCTCTTCGTGGACATAATAAAAAAAAGTGACTCGGTAAACAAAGGGGTATTTTTAGAACTGATAGACTATAGTGCAAAAATTGATCCCGTTTTAGATAAACATCTTAGTGATGCCCATGTTTTTAAAGGAACTTCAAAAACTATACAGAATGAACTATTAAAGTAAACTACATAATTATATACTAACTGGGTTGGCTGATCGATTATCTACTTCAGCCCCCACACGTTGGAATTTTATTTCTCGCATTGTATCTAAGTAGCTACTTTACACACTGGCAGTATTCATTTTGGGGTACTTGCAAAACACAATGACCTTCAAATTCCTTAAAATGTTTCGCCTGCGGCGCTAAGCGGGGGGCTACCGCCCCCCACACCCCCCGCAGCTGTTATGATGTTCGTCCTCTTTTCAGAATGCGCCCCCCCTGTATTCAAACCCACGGGCCGCCATTGGTTTTAAGGAATAAAACACAGTGTTTATTTTATACTAAAGCAGAGTAAACTAAAGATAAGATCCTTTAATTCTATAGATGTATTTATTTCTCACAAAATGGCTCTAAAGTAAATAGCATAGCTATATAAAGACTTAATAAAAACAAAACAAGAATTTGAGATTATAATTTCACGAAATAAGTAATATAAATTCCTGTGGAATAAAGTTTTCCGGAAACTAACACACTAAACTTGTCCAAAGATTTTCCAAGGACTTTCTTTTGATTTTAATAGACACTTCAATTTCCAATATTGCCCTCGTACTCAGTAAAACTGTTATCGATGCATCAGCTATATTTTTAGTTTATTTTATTCGGGCAGACCAAATTAAAATGCATCAATTCCAATACCATTTTATTTTACTCGGCTGTATCAAATGCATACAAAGAAGTCAATTCCTTATCTTAAACGAATTTCAAATAGCTCTGAAACCTTCCCGCTCGACGTTAAAATATACATGCTAGTACGCTGCTGCAGGTGCAACGTAACAGCAAAAATGTATCGCACTCGAGGAAAACGTTACTTAAAGGCTTCTATTTCCCTCGCTCCCTTCAAACTGTCCTTCGTGTCAAAGAAGGGCATCTTTTTAATAGAAAACGGTTGAATGGCTCACATCAAACGGAAAATTTATCTCGGCGACTTCATTTTAATATACATCGAGTTTTTAATAAAACACCTCGCCAGGTTATCAAATTAATTTCACGTTGATCTGTGTCCTTTGCTACAGTCCCCTACCCGTGAATTCTGTATATTAATTTTGAATACCTCACAGTAAATAATAGATTGGATACAGGTGTTCAACCAACGCATTTTTTTTGAGCGGCTTTCTGGCTCATTTTGACGTATGTAATGTCTTCGATATTAATTTTTCAGTGGCTAGAAACAATTTATCTGTAAATTTGAAAAGGGATCATGTCCATATATTTCTCCTAAAGAAACACTTATCATGAGTTTGTTTTCTCAAATATCGTCGTGAGAACTGAATTTTTAAACCCTTTTTTTCTAAATTTTCACAACACATCCTTGGACAGGCTAATATAAAATAAAACTTAATCAAGGACATTTAAATAAAGGGGACTATGCATGTCACAGTCTATCTCATATGTTGGGTGAAGCTAGACAAGGGGAAAGCAGAGGGCTTTATTTTCATCCAACTGATGCGCGCGATTACATCTCCAATGTCGTACATTTTGGATGGGTCAAAATAAAATATTTTATAGTCCTAAGTCAATATATTTCAACAGCTACTCAGTATTTTTATAATAAATATATATAATATTTTTATAACTTCTTGGAATCCCAATAACTGTAACCATTTCTTTCTTGTTGCACCATCCCCAAGCATCCTAAAAACGTTCACATTTCACTTTTAGAATACTGAGGCAAATTTTCAGTGAGACATAAAAATATATTCCCAAAGGAGAACATCAAATGGTTGAATGAATGCAACTTTCAGTTGATTGCATCTTCGGTATTTTTATGTATAAGTGAACCACCACCATATTTTTGCTGTTGTATTTATTCAGTTTTTATGCTCGTGCATTTAGTAAAATTGTAAATATATTTTTGAAAAGGTTTTTGTCGTAGAGGAAAATGAAAATGATGAATGATTAAAATTTGTAATGTTGGGTATAAGGGATAACATTGAAATACCTATAAATATATTAAATATAAATAATGTCTGTAACTTATTTGTGGTGCAGCATTTTCCTTTGATTTTAATGGCCAAACGTGGTTCATATTATTGTTTTCTTACTATTTCAGCAAAAATTTTAAAAAAATACCAAGTCAGTTTTATAAAATTTTACCGTTATTCAAATAAAAGTTACCCACACGCACGACAATGGCCACAGTTGCATATACATTCCAAAGTCACCTTCAAGCACGCTTACCTGTGGAAGGATAGCTGATGTGGATGTTTATAATCCAATTTCTTACAAATTCTGCACTGTCTAACCATATTCACACCTTAAAAGTTTATCCAAAATACATGTATAAACACTAATCACGTTTCACTTACTAAAATCACAACTATTTTCTAACAAGAGACGCCATATTCTGCCAACCACGGCAGAACGAACGAGGAACACGCTACAAATTATTGCGTAGTTGCCAAGTCTTCAAACATGGCAAATATGAAAAATGAAAAATAGTTTAATATGTACAGAATTTAACAATATTGTATGCATAACTTAATAATACTATCCTATAATAATAATTTTCACAATTGTGATGAAAATTGCAATAAAAATATTAAGTACATTTCCAGTATAATTATACAGCTGACAACAATGATACAATTAGACTGTGAATAGACCAAGCTTCATATAGAAATGTAAATAAATAAGTCCCCTTTATTTAAATATCCTTGAACTTAATAAAACACAACACGCATTATACAAATTCTATTTCCGTTCCAGTAAAGAGATACTTCTCACAGGTGTTTGTAATACTACCGTCTTACAAACCGATAAACTGAAATCAAAAATATTCAGCCATTCTCGTTTCGGCGAATTAACGTTGGCCGTTTGTTTTGTGCCTATCGATCACTCTGTTGACATATCACATCAGGTATAAAGTCATCTTGCATATTCCAATTGTGTAAACTATGATCGATCAAGACGTGCAAATATGAAACTATTAGTCTAAACGGGCAAACGCCAACCCCCGCCAAAAACACGCTTTCATACAGAACCGGATAATAGTTTTTATGTCGTGCGTATCATACGCGGCTTAATTTTGTTGCTTTTGTACATACTATATTTTATTTACAATTTTATTTTAATAGTACCTGTACCTTAACTGTCCTAAATGCATCACTGCCTATGTTTATGTTCATACTGTGGCTGCCTGCAATTGTTTACTTTTTTAAATATGTAGATAGACCTTAGTGTAGTTCACCTAAACTAGGTCAATGTCAGAGGTCAATAACATAGAGATTCACAAACTGAACACAGTGCTTTAACAAAAAGTACAAATCGACGCGTTACTATGAAAACATGCTTTCTAAAATTATACTTGGAAAACATGCTACCTCAAATTAACCTAAAAAAACATGCTAGCTCAGATCTTTAAGTAAAATCATGCTATCCCACACAAAAGTAAGATTGACTAGAAATTAAAGTTAATCGCATTGGCGTTGAAATGCACATTGAATGATTGAAACAGGTGCACATAAAACTTTTGTAATATATTTTTCAAAAAGTAAGGAATATTTATGTTCTTCTAAGTCTTAATTTTTACACGTAGCTTTGTATTTATAAATGCATAATCAAAAATATCAAAAATTTTTCATTTTTTTGTGAAATACGGTTTTTACAGCAGTTACTTTTCAAATAAGAACAAGATGCAATAATTTGTAGAAAAACATCATTTATTCATAAAATTTCATTAATAGAGTTAACATAATAATGTATATAATGTATAAAGTTGAATGATATGTACGATAAACATGTGTGGATGGGGAATCGCGAAAACGTGCACGTGCATATCATATGCTCTGCGCCCGTCGCATCGATATCCAGCAGATCATAAAGTACCGGTCGCATATCTGCATTTCATTTTCAAAGTCTATGCAAGCACGCGGCTACCGTACCTTTAAGAAGCCATTTGTTTTTATTGAGGTGCAGTAAGAACGATTCGGACCCGGAGTTTGGGGCCTAGCCTGATCTACTATATAATATTTTTTATTGCAGTCTCCTTAGAGTCCGTATTAAGTATATAAAATTATTTTCAGTTTACATAAAAAATTTGTTAAATACAAATTATTTCGGAGTTGAAATATGTCTGGACTGGTTGCCACGTCATCAGTTTAAACATCTTGACGTTTCGAGTGACACATGACCTATCGTTCTTTCCTTCATGAGACAATCTCTCTTTTTATTATACGCACCCAAAACAAAGTTATTCCCGGTCTTGTTCAGTATTGTAACATATAGTTGTTGGATACTGAAAAAAACGATTGTTTAAAAAATCTTTTATTCATATTATTATGTATTTGGTGATTGGTAGCGGTGTATTTATTATTTTGATATTTATTTATTTATTTTTATTATATTATAATTATTATTTAATTTGGTGATTAATTTTGTTTCTGGTGTGTAAATTTTGTGTGTGTATAAGAATTAATTATCCGTTTGGGCGGTAAAATGTCATTTGGGTGTATTTATATCTAATTTTCCATTGAGTGTAGGTTCTGATAAGAAATTTTAATAATAATAATAATGACAAACATAGACGAACTAGACTTTCTTACCTTATCATTGCTAACTAACATCGCCTCCGGCAGTTTTACTTTGTATAAATAATGTTCACAGTGTAGACAGGATTTTATTAGTGTAGATAGGAAAGTTCATTTTCTACACTGTCCCTCAAGAAAAAACACTTTATTTTATCAATAGCATGAGTCCTTACCTCATAGGGGCGGTTCTATGCCCTTTTAATTAACCTTTACTATTTAATTTTGGGTAAGAAACATTGAATAAAAGCAAAATTGGAAATATTTACACAAGGTGACATTTATTACTTATTTATCTTTCAATTTCGAACAATATTTTTATGAACACAGAAACCAGAATATTTTTTTTAAATACTTTTACATGAATAATTGTCTGAGAAATGCCTTATTCTACCTATTATAATTGAGAAAATGTTTGGTTAACCAATTATCATTATTTTAAACGTTTTTCAAACAAATTAACTTATACTACGAACATTTGAAATTAAACTAATACTTAAATTATAGAATGTTCAAAAATGTCAATTTAAACTTTAATCACTGACATTGTTTATAGTTTGTAACGGGTTTTGTATTTCACAAATAGCTTTTATAGTTCGAATTTGCAACACTTTATGGCATGGAGAAAACTCTTATGCAACTGGACTTACTTGGTTTCGTTCTGGCTGGCAATTTGCGGTCGTTTCCATAACCTCACTTTATTGTTGTCATTTGTCTGCTATTCTCGGGCGTTGAGGATGGCTGTTGGGTCTGTGTAGAGTGCTTCCTGGTGTTTTTGATGTTGTTTGGGGAGCCACAGGACAACATGCACCCCTCACCAGTCTCTAGCCTCTCTCTCTCAGCTTGTTGACTTCTCTCGATGTTTTTTTGTTTTTTCGGTAAAAGGTAAATTCACTGATTTGTTCTTTCGCCATTGGTTGCTCGTATCGCTGTTATCATTTTCTAACTGCTCAATTTCTCCAGCATGTTGCGATGAATTTGATTTTAATTAACTTACGGCGTAATTTATATTTTATAACTGCGTAGTAGATTTTATACGCCTTAATACTAATTTACAAGAAATTTTTATATGATATTTTGCATGACAAATTTTTTATAAGAAACTTCTAGCCTATGTGTTTCTGATGTTATAATATTTGAACTTTCTTTTGTACTAGATTATTTAACATTAATTTACTCATAAAATCCCTAAATTGGCCCTTCTTGTGACATTGTCTTTTACTTTAATGCTTCTACTTCGTACCCAAAATTTATTTTCTTTACATGCTTATCATTAAAAAACATATTATTTAAAATTTTGACTGATAATGTTTTAGGTTTATATGAAATAACTATGAAATGAGCTTTTTATTTTACTTTAAAAATACTTTATGTCTTTATTTTATTATACATTATAATTTCATGAAAATTTTCTATGCTATTTCTCGGTGTTGTGTCTTGAGATACAGTGTGTTCATTTCAATATATTTATTCTACTCGTATATCGTCTATCTATACTGTTTCATTTTGGTATAAATCGGCAATTTAAAATTAAAACCCCACATTCAAAAACGCCCTCTATTTTGACATCAAAATTTGTGGGATCAAATCATTATCCAAAAAATTAAAAGGTTGTTCTTGTTACCATTTAAAATTCCTATACCAACATTACTAACTATTAAAAATTATTGATATTTACAATGGCATTATTAAAATTTGTATCTCATCTGCATATAATAGTTATTGTTAAGGTACTACTCGGGCTTTCTAAAAGAACCTTTAACAATATTTGCCATGTATTCTATATTGCTCATTCATTCTATTAGGAAATAGTTTAGGCAGGAGTCGTGTGTATCATTCAAAAACGTTGTTTGAATTTTCATCCTAACGTCAACGTAATTCATAGTAATACATTTTTCCTGAATAAGTACTGGAAGAAAAATTAATGGAAGAATCTAATATTCATATAGTATTCAACACGTCGCAGCTCATTGTTCAGTAAAATCAAAGGGATAACAATCAGACGTAACTAAACAGGTATATCCATGACCGGAAATTGAAGTTATCGCAAACACTCATCGATTTAAAATCTCTTGCAAGTACTCCATCGATTTTTTCACTCGAAAGACGGTTAGTAGTAAATCAACCAAGGATGCGTTTGATATAAAACACACTTAATAATGAAGTGGCAAAAAGAGGCTGGATATAAACAACATCGGCGCTACGTTATTACGACTATGACGCACGGAATCACGTAAAAAAGTCAACCGGATCGAATGGATCCATCGCCATCTGCCAGACGCTCGTAACAAACAAATTCCCGTCAGACGACATACCACTATTATTACTTACCTTATTAAATTATCCAACGCTGGAGCTTGATGTTTATTCAAATTTATCTAATTTAGCGGGTAGTTGTGCCAATTTATCAACTGTTTAACTTTTATATACACAATTGCCGCATCCGTTTTAGACTGGCACCGTTTCGAATATTACAGACAGGCAGCGATCCATTAAATTTCTGACAAAACGCCTTACATGCATCGCTTGGCGATGTGAGAACAACGAGATTGAGTTACGTTTACAGCAGTAAATCTCTGGAATGGTTACATGGAATTGAATACAGTTAAACATACTAAATCATCCACTCGAATATACTTAAGCAAGGGAAATCTCACATCATAATAATCCGTATTTCCAACATTCGTCTCGGAAAATGCCAGACTAGAAAATTACCAAGAATAATATTTATCTTTCAAGCAAACACTGTCAGCTTTTCTTTTTTCATGGGATATTTTGTCATCAATAGACAAAATTTAAAAAATTAACTACATAAACCCTTCGCTCATACATTATGTCGAAAAAAGTAGACAAATACAAAATATCGAAATTCACCTATCTTTCGAAAATAAATCGAAAATTCGCTATACCCTCAAAATCTATCAGAATCACAGATAATCAACTGTAAACGACCTACTACGCAGATCGGGGAAAACATGTTCACCACAATTTAGAAAATCACCACGTTTGAAATTTTTTACACATGTTTCGAAGATTCCTGCCATTCCGCTGCGAAACCATGATTGCGGCCAAAAGTCATTAGACGATGTTGACTACGCATGTCCACATCGCCCAGATAGCGCAGGAAGGGGCGAAAATCTTCGCAACCCTTTAGCGACGCTCACGGTCGACAGAGGGACGTTATTCCAAAACTCCATTTCTCCGATTCTGACGTGGAACCTCCTGCGTAGTATACGTTCGAACGTCAGCCCAGAAACCACGCAGTTCAATAACCAGTGACGGATACTAGCCAGTACTAGTAGTAAGCCCCAAATTATTTCAAGCGTTTGTCTTTTATGCAAATGTTACATTCATTTATTGCTAATTAAGCAAAAAGCAGCAATAAATCACATACATTTTAACAATTAAAAATGGAGTTAAAGGAGGAGGGTTAATAAGGCCGGTTTCCGGCCCTATAAGAAGTTGATCCTAAACATATGGAATATGTTTTTGAACCTAAAGCAACAATATTAAATCGATTGTAAGCAAAACGGATTATTTTACCTCTGCCCCCTCCACCCTTTCCCCCCTTCTACGTAACCCCCGAAAGATACTGAAGAATATCAATACACAAAAACATTTATCTCTCAGTCTAAAATAAACAATATTGAAATGTTTCTAGTTTAAAAATAGGCCAATCCACCGCCTTCCATTTGAGCGTCCATCTCATATCTTTTCCTCCTTGTACCTCCATCTTGTTTCTCTAACTTTTGATATGCCAGTTCATTTCATATATTTTTTGTTATAGTTTGATGTAAGTCCCCTTGTCTCTTACTGATTGGGGTGCTGGTTTAAAGATGTAAGAAAAATTACATTTTTAAGCATTTTTTTAATGTTCGGATTGGGGGGTTGTATCCGTTTTGCCTACAATCGATTTAATATTGCGTCTGAAGGTCCAAAAAAACATATTCCATATGGTTAGGATGAATTTCTGATAGGGCCAAATATCGGCCTTATTGGCCCTCCTCCTTTCTCCCAGAAAATTAAAACGAGCTCAATGGTCACATTGCACATATCATCCGGGCTTTGTTCACCCTATGGTGAAGATCCTAAAGAAGCTTCTAAAGCTTCCACCCACAAGCTCCTAAGGCTTCCATACACAACTCCTCCAAGAAAGCTACACAAATTCAAGCTCAAATGTTTCCATACATAACTTCTAAAGCTTCCATACAAGTTCCTAAATCTTAAATACAGGCACTCTAAGGAGACATACAAACTTTAGCACCCTAGTAAAGCATTAAAAGACAGTGAAACAAAGACACAACAGTACAATACTCGACGGTGTTCCCGTAACAAAAAGTGCTTAATATAAAATAAGGTTAATTATATTGCTTTACCGAGTGAAATATCTATCACCTTTGAAGTTGTCTATCTAAAATTTAAAAGTCGTAGGTAGTTGTTCTAAATAAAATTTAAATTTAAAAACTGAAACTTAATCGTTTCTATATCTTTAATAATATTTGCATTTTATTCTGCTTTAACTTTTAATTTAATTTTTTAATAAATAAATTTCCATCAATTTTTCCAGATAATTAAAAAAATGTTATTGGATTCTGCAAACACGAACTTTGTAATTGAGTTTTTCATTTTTAGATTTCTACTTCGTTATTTTGATGTCACTGAAAATAAAAGTAAATGTTGACGCCAAATTAATCTTTAGTTTAAATCTAATTACCTTTCAACATGCACAGCGAAACATTATTAGCAGTTTATTTTCGTCCTAACCTTCCCTTTTTTTCTCTTCAGAGCTTTCATACTGTATATTATTATCCTGTTATTACGTCTTGGCATCATTCAGTTCGTTTTCAGGTTGACCTTGAGGCCGGATATATTAAGACCAAGTAGCAGGTGTAAACGGTAGGTGAAGTTGTAACATAAAAATGCTAAAACGTTTCGAGTTCTTTTAATTTAAATTCTCGAATTATTGCGTCGGGTTCGTGGTCTTTTTTTACGTGGAACTGGAATCCTTACGGTATATTAATGCCATGAATATAAAGTGTATTTTTGGGACTTCCAGACCAGGGTTCTGGCGGAGTTGGTAAATTTTAAACGAGCGTTCATCAGTGATTCATCAAGTTTTGTGCGCATTTTCTTCGTCTGTTGCAATGGTTTGATATCTTTAGAATTCAAATGTTAAAAGTTTAATAAATAACCTAATACCTACGAGATCGATTTAAATTTTTTCCCTCCTACTTTTCCGTAGTTGTTAAAACCATTGAACATGGCTTTTGAGTTGTCAAAGTACCCAAATCAAAAATATCTATTAATGTTTCGTATACTCGTATTCGCAAATGCAAATTATTTGTATCTTTGAAATTAGCAACCGCGTCAGAATTTTGTTGCGGGTAGACAACCAATGCGAATATGTAAACAAAAAAACAAAAAAATATGTATGCAGTAAGTATGACATACATGTATAAGTAGTACTTACTTCTTTCCTAATACCCGCTTTATGTTTAATTGGGTGTGAAAATTATGCACACCCACGTGATTTTGTAGGAAACAAACAATATTTTACAGCCTCTATCGTTCACACAGCAATTATTTTTTTACAGTTACTCACTAGCGGCTTCTTTACAGTCCTTTTACAAATAGGTACGAAATAAATTCACATTTTCACTGTCTGATCTATATTTACAAGCCAGTTTTGAATCGCAAATTCTAATCAATAGAACTTAAGATTTGATTAACTAGCTCTTCCTATCCCAATAAGCATACTTCAGACTTTCATTATGAGCAAAGGCTAGACAAAACTGAATGGGATGTGAGATTGTTTAGTATATTTATATATTTTTTTCAGTTAGCAGTTTAATTAGTTAACTATTGAAGCATGACAAACCTTAAGCCTTTTACATGTAACGGCTTTGGCGTCAGTTAACAATATACGACAAATTTTGCGACTTTAATGGGTTAAATCACTGAAATCTGAAGACCAGTTGTTACCAAAACAATTACTTTAATTGATAATTCAATTTGTTAACCCGCATCTTGAAACTTTCGATGTATTCCCATCCTGAAATTGCTGGATTCGAGAACTTTTATAAATAGATCTTAAAATGTCTGAATAAATGACTAAAAACTGCATATTTTAAGCAATAATTGTCAGAGTATATATTTATATTGTATTATACGTGTACAGAGCGTATTCAAATGAAGCACAAATGTTACTAATTGATCAAGCAAGCAATATATGGGGCCCATAAAATTGAAGTTTAATGAAAGAAAATGGGACCAATTGTTGCGGACTATTTTTTATATTGAAGTACAAGTATTCGTCTATAACATGTGTAAATTTCAGCCCTTAATATTAATAAATGAGGCTGTGGCGATTTTTCGAAAAAAAAAAAAATTTCTCGACCCCTGTTGGTCGTAGGACAGACTTTTTTTTAAATTCGTGAAAAAATGTCAACTTTCGAATGGCAGTATCGACATTTTGATACGAATTGAAATCAAAAAGTTAATCAAAGTTTGATGTCCCCGAGAAAAAAACGATTTTTGCGATATTTGAAATCGATTTGAGGCTAGCGCAATATTTGCACATAATAGTGCAATTATTAAAGAAAATTTTAAGCCCAACCCCGTTCCTAAAGATGTGGCGGCTTATGAATTATGGGGATTTTACAGAAACGCTTTTTTTTCGAAAAACTCGATTTTACAAAAACTATAAAGTATTTTTCAATTTTGAAAAAATCATTTTATTTTGCTCACCAAAAGCTATCCTTTCACCAAGTTTCATAAAAAATTTTTGAAAGAGATGCAGCTATTTGAAAAAATCGCGATCTTTAGCGCTTTTTTGCAATAACTGATTAATTTATTTATTGATTTATTTATCGTTTGGGCAAGACTTCATAAAAACAACGCTTTTGATTCAAGGGTTTGTTTCATTCATTTTTAATTTTTTACAAGCGGCAAAATGCCAATAAACAAAGAGAAAACTACAGACAATAACTACAACCAATTTTCAATATTTTAACAATTAATTATTACAAAATCTGAAGCAAATTGCACACCCCCTTACGCTAAAAATAAATACCCAAAAGGCCTGAAACGAATATGAAAGTGTTCAGCTGTCGTCTTCATTTTCAATAATTGCCGTCTACTTTCAATGTCCCATTGAAGCCAAATAAGGCACTACTCCCCAAATTACAGCGTCAAGTTTTCCAAACTTCGTGAAATACATTGACATGCATATAATTCCCATTCCAGACGCATTCATCCCATGTCAGATTAATAACAGGACTACGTGCCTCCACATTTTAATGCCAGTTTATGTCCTCAATTCTATATAAAACGTCTTTGTAGCATTATGAATTGAATCGCCGAATAAGCCTTTCTAACCGGGAGAAAATGCTACTAAGTAAGTACAATACATACTTTTTATATTTGTATAACTTAATACGTATAGAATTGCATTAGTCATTTCCTTCAATCATTTTTTAAGGTCGGTCGCTTTCGAGTCGTTAGTTGACATAAATTATAATTTTTAAACAATATACAACGCAAAGAAAGGTGAAAATATCAAAATACTGACGAATATCAGCCTCTTATTAAAAAATACAAACTAACTGTTAGCGCAAGTTTATCAAGGCTTGTCTAGAATAATGAAGCAATGAACAAGCATAAAACACTGGATGTTTCCTTAGAACTATGCATTCGATCGTGAATTACATCATATCTTCACAATCGAATGTGTTACAGGAGTAGACGAATAGGAAAAATTGATACAATCAGATAAACTGCTAATACATGTAACAAAAGCCGGGACGCCTGGTAATTTATTTATTAGTTCTTGGAACGGATGGGCCAAAAAGTAAAATATTTCAGTCAACACTAATTATCGAAAGTTAAGGGCTCTCAAGTAGGTTTAGCGTCGTCCTTCGGAGAAATTTAGCAATATTTTTAACAAGTTCATTTAGACTGTCGGGGCCATGTGTTGAGCATCTGGAATAAAAAGAAAAATCGATATTTCTAATAACGCGCGATATGCATTCGAAAGAACATGTAGGAATTCCAATATATTTAAATAAGTTGTTAGAATGTTGTCAGGAAAATAATAATAGGTCAAATAGCTGGTTTTTAGGCGGATTTTCCAAGTTATAATGAGATGGACTAATCCGTCCCGTATTGCTACACGGAGTCACTAGAGGAAGGCTAGGGTTATTTGTAAGTTTAGTCTCAAAATTATTTAGATAACTATTAACATGGCATAGTTATGCCAAAGTGTCCCGATATTCAGGGTTCCCGCCAGTAAGATAAGTACAGGAACGTCTGGACCCAAGAAATGGGCGTGTCGAATTCAGGAGAGATCTACGAAAAAAAGGTAGTTTTTTTTTGGGTTCCACATTGGGCGGTCTACTTAGTTTTATAGTCTCGGGATAATTTAATAATGGATAAAGTCATTCCAAATTTTGCTATGAATCGCGCATTCCCTGAATCTCGGTACGCTGTCGCGTGTAAATTAATTAATAATGTTGTTTGAGTCCGTTGTGCCATTATTTTGTTTGTTTGTTTTATTTTTTATTGTTATTAAAATCGTTCCTGGAAAGATATGGTGTTGTCTTGTTCTTCTAACTTAAGTGTCACCCTATACCACCAACCACTAGATTACCTGGTACATGAGAGACGTACGATAAGTGTCTGCAATTCATTCTCTGAACGTACAACATTTGTAAGTTCCCACGTACCTATTAATTAAAGTATAATGATAATTATAAACTCCTTTTCGAGAATTAAATAGTAAACTCTTTTGAAATCCAGACTTGTTATGATACTGGTCATAATGGTAGATAGATAATTAAAGAAATAACCCCTCAGGTTACAAATGGTGTCAGATGTGGGGTTCGAACCCACGCTCCCTTTCGATAATTAAATAGTAAACTCTTTTGAAATCCAGACTCGTTATGATACTGGTCATAATGGTAGATAGATAATTAAAGAAATAACTCCTCAGGTTACATACAAAATGGCATACCTCAAGGCTCAATATTAGGACCACAGCTGTACATGGTCTATAATAACAATTTATAGCTGATAATAAAGGAGATAATAAAAAATAATTCATTGTTTAAAAACTACCAGACACAATATACATGCTATGCAAGGAAAGAAATATGCTTATTTATCTACATATTTTCAGAGAAATATACCTTATATGTATGTAGTAAGTTATCCAATAGTACTAGTGCTTTACCGCTCAAAAGTCCTAAAATAAGATTGAAATCATTTTAAATTGAAAGACTACCACACTCTACAGGAATATTTCAATAACCTAATAAATTGTTTTTAATGTGTATTTTTACTATAAATACTATTTATTTCCTTAGTTATCTCTTTACTTTAGATATTTTTTGGACAATATGTGTTAAATGCACTTGAACTCAATATATCTACCAACCTATATACCATATTTACTGCTCAGTCTTTTTCGCACTATTGTTAAAATTCTTTGCAATTACTATCACAGACTTGCGTTTCTATTTCTCTCTTCTTTATTTATTTTTATAGAGGTAAAATTTAATTTTTGAGGATCAGCAGTGTTATATGACCTGACTATATTTATTTGTTTGAAATTAAAAAAACGAAAAAAATAAAACTTACTTTTTCTCGCTCTCTAGAAACTTGTCGAACTCGGCAGACATTTTACAGCACAGGGCCTTTCTGTTGTGAGAAGAGGAACAGTTAGTGTTGATCATGTGACCATCTGCAAAGGGAAAAAAATATTAATTATTCCATTGACATAGACAGGATATGCTCGTCTTAAAAATTGTTAGTACATGTGCGGCTATATATAAAACACTTTTTTCTCATTAAAGGGGTAATGAGATATTACTTATGTGACAATGACCTTAGGTTAGTTTTTACAACATATTTGTCGTGTTCTCTATGCAGCGCTGTACCGACAATGTCGGTGCCACATTGCGTGAAAGTTTTCGTTAAAAAATCGCTTGGTGTGCATTTCTTGAAATGTTTTGTGTGGCAAATATGATTGATTTTTTTGTCATTTTTTATGAGATTTACCTAAAATATTTACGATAAAAATGCTTAAAGAAGAGATACTAAATTCTAGCAAATCTAAAAGATTAAAACACAATGTATTCTAAAATTCTATTAAATATTAAAATTAAAATTAAAAATTCTTAAAAGTAAAAAAAACGGTTTTTTGCTAATAAACTCTAATCGAAAAAGTTAAATGAGCAAGTTAAAAAACTTTTCGATTAGTATTTTTAAATACTGGGTGGCCCAATGAAAACGAAACAGAGCAATTTTCAGGAACTGCGTCAAGATTGTAGAAAAACGCTCAGACCCGTCGATTTTAGATTAAAGGGGGACATTCTTTGCTGGTATTTTTTACTCCGCCACTTCCACCCCCAAGTAAGGGTAAGCATCACCCCAAAAAATTTAAATGGCATTGGGGGTTAAGTAATATTTTTTTGAAAGTTCTTACAATTTCTTTACAACAGACTTTAAATTTTATAATTCCGCCTAGTATGTACTTTGAAAAATTTACATTTTAAAATTTAAATTATGTTTAGTTACTTACGAGTATATGTACTTACTACTTAGTTGATTAAATGTTCAAACTGATGACCGCCCGCTTCCATACAAAAATACAGATTTTGTTCGAAACGTTCGCGCACATTCCGAAGCATTTCTTGAATGATTCGACGGCATTCGTCGAAGATTCTTTGACGCAAATCTTCCAGCGACGCAGTCTGTGTTTTATAGATTTTACTTTTTAGGTATCCCCACAAAAAGAAATCAGGGGGCGATAAATCCGGTGATCGTGGAGGCCACTCAATGCTGCCTCTTCTCCCAATCCAATTCCGTAGAAAACGTTGGTCCAAATAATGATGGACAATTAACGCATAACGCGGGGGAGCACCGTCCTGTTGAAAAATCAAATGATCTTCATCATACTCTGGAACATTTTCAATAATATCAGTCAAGGCAGGGTCAATAGCGTCTTCCAGTAATTGCAAATACATTTGGCCAGTCAAATTACCAGGTAGGAAAAAAGGACTCATCAGCTGGTCACCGAAAATTCCAGCCCATACATTTAATTTTTCCGGTTACTGTGTATGCACCTCGTGAAAAACTCTTTTTTTTTTAATCGAACCAATAGCGGCAATTGTGACGATTTACCGTCCAGTTCAAGAAAAAACTGCATTCATCAGAAAAACAGATGTTAAAAAGGAATTGTGGATCGTTCCCTGCTCGCCCACTCATTATTTCGCAAAATTGCAAACGGCGGTCATAATCATCCTCATGAAGTTCCTGGACTAAATGTATTTTGTATAGACGGAATTTATTCTTCTTCAAAATGGTTTGTATGCTAGTTTGATTGATCCCAGACACAGATGCCAGCTGCCTCGTACTTAATGTAGGATCAAGATGAACTTGTCCCAAAACTGCAACTTAACTATAGGTTTTTCATTTTCTCGTTTTTTATTGGCTACGTTACCTGTCTCTTAAATTTTTTTTACTAACTCTAGAACATACTTCCTCCTGACATGTCGATCTTGATGTTGTTCATTAAATAGCTGAGTTGTTCTATTCGCACATTTATTGTTCATAAAGTAAAGAGAAATGATATCTACCCTTTCCGCAATGCAATAAACCATGGTGTTTAATTTTCAAAAACACAAATAAACTACCAACCAATGCTTCCAAATAATACTAGAAAATAATTTGGAATCCACTAATTTTACGTTCATTGTGTGTGTATAGTATTCATTTCTGTTTTTTAAAATTGTGTTTTTTACGAAAGTGATAACAAATC
This sequence comes from Anoplophora glabripennis, assembly GCF_000390285.2. Classification (NCBI taxonomy): domain Eukaryota; kingdom Metazoa; phylum Arthropoda; class Insecta; order Coleoptera; family Cerambycidae; genus Anoplophora; species Anoplophora glabripennis. Next base: position 777,850 of record NW_019416223.1, on the reverse strand, counting down.
GCCAAAAAACAATATAACGCAAGAAATACTAAATTTATACCATTCGCATACTTATCTCGAATGACTGACATTTTTACCGTTACTAATTGTTTGTACATAAGTTTCAACTTTAAAATCAAAATTCTTAATCCTACCTAAGTATTGGACGGAATTATAAAATTTAAAGTCTGTTGTAAAGAGAATTGTAAGAGCTTTAAAAAGAAATATTACTCAACCCCCAATGCCATTTAAATATTTTGAGGTGATGCTTACCCTTCCTTGGGGGGTGAAAGTGGCATAGTCAAAAATACCAGCAAAGAATGTCCCCCTTTAATCTAAAATCAACGGATCTGAGCGTTTTTCTACGATCTGGACGCAGTTCCTGAAAATGGCTCTGTTCCGTTTTCATTTGGCCTCCCTGTATATCGATTGCTATATTACTTTTCCGAGATATATCGAAAAAACCGACAAAAATAGACTTGTTTTGTTTTTGCTGTATCTCTGGCAAATTAAGGTTTTGAAACTTGTTACTTGCTGTAAATGTAGCCCTCGGCAAGTAAAAAAGTACCTCTTTTTTATATTAAAAAATATGAAAAATTTTTCGAGTTATATCGATTTTTCGAAAAAAAGGTCATCTCGAAAATCGGCTCTTCTTGCTTGATGAATAGTCTTAGAGAAACGAATCAGGGCTCTTTTTTTCCTTAAGTGTTGTACTTTCATGGTAAAAAAGAGTGATTCGATTTTTATTCATTTCAAGTAACTTCGAAAAAAGTAAAAAATCAGATTCTAACGTCAGAGTCTACATTTTTTTTTTATAATAAAATGGACGTGACTGCGTAAGGTAAGGAAACTAATCAGTTAAAACCAGGCTTCGCTTTTTTAACTAATGATACCAGTATCATAAATAACATCATAGATATCGACTTTCTATGGATATTTTTTACGTTGGAAGGCGGAAATAGCGACCCGTTTAGTGATGAAATAAAACATAATACACGTAACGCATCATTACTCCATCCGCTATCGTCGCGAATCCATTTAATTTACAACACGGACGTATTTTATGAATAAAAAATAAAATAAAACATTCCTCCATTCCCAGGCGAACAGGTGTGCAGCACTAAGGGCTAAAATCTAAAAATTAATATAAATAAAACCTAAATCGTGCATTCTCGGGATGCCGCATAAGACGGTAGACCTGGGAGAAATAAATATTACTTATGCATTCTAAGATACAAGGTGTAAGTATCAACTAGGTTCGCTTGATCAGTCTAAAGTAGTCCAGTAGATTTAACAAGCACGGATGGAGTAGAAAAACAGTGAAACAACTCTCATTGTTATACTTTTATGAAAAAAATGCCTGAAATTAAAAAAAAACTAGAAGACAGTTTAGTGAAGAATCATTGGCCACTCAAACATGGAACAGTCTTTGTGCTGATAACATTCGAAAGGATAAACCGCTTGAGATGAATGCGGTACAGATTGAAAGCCACAGTATTTCAGTTTCGATATTTAAAAAATTAATTTAAAGTAAAGATCACCTTGATTAATTTAACTAAAATTAATTTTATAATAGGAAGAAAGGGGGACGCCCTGTACAACAATAAGCGTAACAACTGAAGCATGGAGGCAGACACGCAGCTGTATAATATTGGCGGATACTTTCGTTCCACCCAAGATAGCAACTGCAGGAAATGGTCCGATTAGAGATCTCCTACATTGTGCGTCTTGGGAATTTTACTTTCTGGTTCTTCTAATTAAAACAAGAGGGACTCGGAAGGCAGGTGTAAAGCGAAATGCTAATTACAAGCGAGATCTCTCGGGTTGAATTTATTACCAACAACGGAGCTCTATGGCAAGTTAGTGCCCGCGCTTTTTCTATTCGCGTTGACTGTTTGGCAGGTGATATTTTTATTTGTGAACGATAGGAGAAATTTTAGATGACTCAGATTTCAACATAATATTCAGCACATGTAGAATATCAGTCATAGTTATTATCTGCTCTCAATGTATTCAAATACATTATTGATATATTCATGCAGGCAATTCTTTTCCAGTGATTGACATCTTGACATTTTTCCCTGATGATAGTATAGGATAGGATAATAACCGAAACGATTTACCCCATCACACATAATATTCAATAGTTAGTTTATAGTAACTTAAGAAGACTACTGAAGATACTGACAATACTATGTTAAATCTAGTCATTATTTATCTACACTGCAAATGAAAAATTATATTATAAATATTCGAAGTTTTGAATTAAATGTCATGTCATTAAATATCTACATTTCAATGAAGCAATCAGTTTATAATGTTTGTAAATGATGATGATGATTGCAGCAGCTTTAATTGTGAATTTACAAAATTCAGTAATTTTGCTATTCGTTGTAACTAACTAAGTTTGTGTTATTTGATAAAATATTTCAGTGAAGAACAGTGTTGAGGTAAGAAAGACAACTTTGAAAATTAAATGATCGCGATCGGCTTTTCCTTTGTGTTTTCTTCTTTTTTTTGGGGATTATGTTTCAAGTAATTTTTGAAATTCAACAGCCCACATTTTGCTGCATTTAGTCAGAAACACAAAACAGAAAGTCATTTCTGCAAAATCTTTACTACAAAATAAAGTAAACTTTGCTATTATGTCTATGTAATATTTTTTTCGAATCTTTAAAAAATGTCAGAACAGATGTAGAATTTGTGAAAATATGCCGGAAAAGAATAAGAAGGTATTAAAATCGATCAAGAAGCTTTTAAAATACAACAAAATACGTCAAAGTAACTTCAGAATAATAAAAATTCTTCAGATTTAAGTGAAATACATTAACTAAATACGTTAAAAATGGTAAAATACTACAAAATAGCATTAGAAATGCATCGAAAACTTCGGATACTTTAATACCACCAAATTCGTCGAAACATGACCCCAGTGTCATTGACCTTTACTCTCCAAAGTCATAAATCATTGACCGCGGGGGTCATTAAGCTTTGACTTTCCGGGATTTTGATCCTCAATCTTGATGACCTTCGACTCTACTGGCGCCATTTGTCTCCCAGATGCAATTGACCCTTGACATACCTAGGCCATTGACTTTTGACCGCTCAAGGTCACTGATCTTCGATTACCCGGAGATTGACCGGATTAGTTTTTAATTTTTATAGGACATTGACCTTCGACCTCCTGAGGCTATTGATTTTGCGATTTTTTCTAATTTTCCATTATTTACGTTGCTTCTAAATTGTAAATTTAAATAAGAAGTCATTTCAAACGCCGAAGATGCTTCGAATTACTTAAAAACTAATTTTAACACCGAAACATGAATTTCGATACCTGGAGTCACTGATCTTTGACTGAACAAAGGTCATTGACTTTTCATTCCCATGGGCCATTGATCTTTGACCCTCCAAGGCCATTGACCTTCTACGTCAAGGGCATTAACCTTTTAAGTCAAGGTCATTGACCTTTTCCTCAAAGTGATTGCATTTCACTTCTTGATGTCTCTAACCTTCCACTTCCATTGGATTTTCGAGATGAATGACTACTAATGCTTATTTAGTTTTGAAGGTATTTGGTGGATTTTCAGGTATTTCGAAGTTTTTATAAAATCTTTAATGTAAAAATAAATTGAACTTTACCACTATCTGCATCTCATACATATTTCACTTCAGATGCTTCATCATGATTTTCCCTTCACGTAAATTTTGCTTTGTTAAATTTGTAATTCTAGTATTACATATGACAATGTGCATTTTAAAGGATACAGACAATACACAACTTTATAAATTCTTCATAGACACATTCCAAATCTGCCTCTAGAATTTCAATTTTAGGTTAGGTTCATGGTACTACGACGAACGTTGAAGGTTGTACGTGATCCATTAACAAATAAGGTAGATACGAGTGTTACATTCATGTATGTTACATAAAAAATCGTTAATAGAAAAGGATAGACAGGACAATAGTAGATTAAGACCTGCCATAGCCCATAAGCATTTAATTTGTCTGTGTTAGCTTCTGGGTATTACTTTGCTTGAGAAATAACACATTCGAATCTTCCGAAGAAGTTGCTGAAAGTTCGATGTCTGTCTGTCATGTTCTAATTAATAAAATGTATTTTTTATACAGTTTCTGAAGGAAAGAGTCATCTGAATTACTATTTATTTCTTTTTTTTTGTTTTAGTCATCACTATCATCAGTCATCGGATTCCAACGCACACTGCATCTGTTTGCAAACAGTTCACGATGAATTACAAATGAACTACTATTTTTAGATTGAATTCAAATATAGTACTGACTGAAAATAAAGTGTATCGTAATCTGTCAAATGAAATATGGTTATTTTAATACTTACTAGTCCTCATTTGATACTCTGGATCATCCGTGTCGGTAAAAAACCATGTCTGGAAAAAAAAGTGCAATTAGAATTTAGGACAGTCAATTGCGGTCTAAATATAAAACGGTTTTGGGAAAAATGAGTAATAGAGTTTGTCCCGTTAAGAGAGAGATGGTTTTATATTCATAACATGAGGTTCTGCATGTCGTTTAAATTATTTTTATTATCATATGAGTAAGCGATCAAAAGTTGTACTTCCTGCTGTTTATTTAAATAGTAATTATTCCCGTCTATGTAAAATTATCTTAATTGCAGAGATGCTGTAATTTAACGTCTAAACTTAGCAAACTTTTCAATTGTTTCAATTCAGATACATTTTTACGAATAAAAGTTAATTATTAAATGGGATACGCAAATACTTTCTTGAAATTTAGCCACATGCTACGACATTTTTTGTCTAATAATGTCTTTCGAAATCTTACATGTTTGTCCAATAGTTTTTACACATCAAAATAACACTAATGGACTGTCTATGGATTAAATTAATATCTATGCCAATGGTTTTATGCAAGTTTTTTTTATTAGACTCCGTGTCAAGCATAGACAAAAGTGTCAAGTGTAAGAAATACGACAAGGTATTAACAATTGTGATTGTGCATCATGATGTTTTACAAATAAAGAATGCGTTGATATGATGTTCGCTTATGGTGAAGCCCATGGGAACTCTTCTAAGGCTCATAGGATTTATATAATTATGTCCAGACATATTATGATAATGTGTCTACTAAAATGACTCAATTATTTAGAACGATACGTGACCTACGTCACTGGGGAAAGTTTCCCTTAATGTAAATAATTTAGATAAGACTTTATATTTAAGCAACCACCAGCTTGTAACTCTAGTTCAGTTCTTATTAGTTTTGGCTAGAGAACGTGTACTCTATTAGCTAGTAAATAAATCGTTTTTAAAAACTACTTTGCACATCTTGTGTATTTAATTATATGCATCATTTCTCACATCGTTTTATACTAAATAGACGAACCATGTCGTTCGGAAACTTCGGGATCACGGATTGTTTAAAACTGAATTGACAACAACCTAATCGTACTGCCAACATTGAAAATACACTTTTGAAAAATCTCGTGAACTGACTTTACAGAACAATGTATAAAAAAGTTTGGAGGATTTTAAAAAAAGTTGTAGTTTTTGTAACCTTATCGACAGCATTTTTGTAATTGGGTACTGCGAAGATTTTCAATAAATTTTGGACTGTAATAGTAAACAAATGACTGTTATACCAGATTGGTTACATAATCGAAGGTATTTGTAACTTTTAAGTAGCGTGCTAAATGATTTACTGGATGATGTTCCATTGAAAATTCATGGAAAGATGTGGTATTTCCATGAAGGTACTTCTTGTCACAATGCCCTAATTATTAGAGATTGGTTAAGTCAGTACTTTCCTGGACGGTGGATTGGTAGAAACGGTCCAGTTGGATGACCAGTCCGATCGCCAGATTTTAATCCGTGTGATAAAGCTATTTTGACACTTGAAAAACTGAATTGTAAACACTATCGCAAAAACGTTAATACTAAAATCGAATTTCAGTATTCGGAATGGCCTGGGGCGAGGTAGAGAGAAAGAGAAAGAGAGAGAGCGAACAACGCGAATGACGCTAGAAACTTCACTAGCCCAGCGATGTGAAGATTGTAAATACTAAAACTTCAATATTTTTCTCTTTTTTCTCGGAAACTATAAGGATTTTGCAAAAATTGTTTTAACGATATTGACTCCATTATTCATGACACATCTATTCCCAATTATTTTTGGATGTGTTGTGAATCACCCTGTATATTCTAGTTGTTAACGCTGCTTATATCTGTCAATTTATTGGGTGAATCTGGCAAAACTGCTCATAAAAATTACAAACTTTTATCTAATATTGTTTAAAATTATCAATATATGACATTTAAATTCTGATTATTTTTATAATTGTGCAACCTACTGCTTGCAGATTTTGTCAGATTTTCAGTTAATTTTGTAGAAAAATTTGACACGACATTGTTTTTATGCCTTATGCCATAATAATCGTAACACACTGCATACTAAAAAAATTTGATCCTACCACTAACCACAACTGATAATTATTTCATGTAACAGCCCTTTCCTTCCTGAAAACGGCCAAATCCAATGTAAATTAAGTAACGTGGTGCACATTTGGCAACTGATTCATTTGAAAATAATACGGCTATATTTATATGCCCATAAACCATATCGCAGATCGTAGCCTACATTTCAAACACCATTATTTCGATGGAGAAATGTATTACAGGACCGTACGGTTTTCAATTATCGAAATTCATCAAATTCATTCTCGTTAGCAAATATTCGACGCGTCGATACATTTTTACCGGGATAAATACTGTAATAGCTGTACATTTTCTGTTATCGGATTGAAAGTAGAATGAATTCATACAGACTACGCAAGGTTTTCAAAATTGCAAAAATGTTTAAAAATTTGTATCTGAGTTTTTACAAGTATCTATGCTTTATTTGAGCTGTGCAACATTTTGAAAATTCAAAATTTTTTTTCAAAATTTATTTGAAAAAATTATTTTGCGAAAACTATAGAACCAATTTTAATGAAATTTGGTGTGTTTTTTTATTATACTCTAAAGTTTTTTTTTACCAAAATTAGAATGCCCTCGGAGCAATTAAAATATTTTTAAAAAAATTATCAAAAAAACTTTATTTTGCCTTTTTTTCATCAATATTTTACAACATCGGTAATAAATTTAAACATTTTTAACTTACAGTATATTGTGCAAAATTCAATTCTAAAACTTTCCTCTTCAATATTCTTCCAAAATGAATAGGATACAAGATATGTAAAAAACTCAGATAAAATTGGTATTTTTTAATATTTTTGCAATTTTGAAAATGTTCCGGACCTCGCCCAGATCTAGGGATCTACACTTTTATATGTGAGTTGCAAGGTTATCCGGAAAAAATTTGCTTGCCCCCTCTCACATCCACCTCAAAAGAGATCCGCCCTGGTCTAAAGCTAATATTTATAAATTAATTACACACTAAAGATTTTTGCTTAAACTTTCTATACTTTATCCTTTGATGAATAGAATCTTATTTTTTTCTACTGTTTTTAAATATACCTACATATTGAAATAAAGCTTTTCTGTTTTCCTCTGGTTTTTAATAGAAAATATGCGGGAATACCCGATTTCCAGTGTTATTATTCGAAACACGAGCAATAAAGTGAAAGCATTTACTGTTTCAAAAGTACAAGGCCAATATTTTATAATTTCTTACAGTGACAACTCAAGCGCCCGCCTAAGTAGCGCCCTGATGAATCAGGGCGTTCGAGTGGGCTTTTTCTCCGTTCTATTAAATGGAAACCATTAGGGAACACAAAAAGGCTCCGTTACGAGTGCGTTTAATTTTTTTGGAGTGTCTCATTAGGGCAGGTTGCTCTAAGAACCACTCGAGGAGACAGACGTAAAGTTTTGTGTTTTTCACCACCCGGCAGCTACCAAAAAATTAACGGCCCTTTAGGGAATAGTCTCCGCTTTGAAATAATAAACATGTGGAGCAGCGAGTGACTGACACTCCACAGGCGTGCGTTGATGGCGTTATTGAAGGGATCTATTAACTTAAAATTAGCGAATAATGCGCACATGCCCTCCATTTGACTGAAGACATGTTCGACGTACGCAGTTTTTTTCAAATACGCTGCCTCTCGATGTTCAACAAGTACCTTTTTTGCTCAAAAATCATTGGAAATTTGAAAATTTTTATTTATTTCCGTGTTACGCCACTGTTTTTTTCTTGTACTGACGTGAAATCGCAGCAAATGATGTAGGTCCCCGTTAAAACTCCTCATATCAAATTAGAAAAAAATCCCTTAACGTATCTCCGAAATGTGCTTGAAAATAGTTTTTACTTTTTCAACTTCAACGCTCTGTATGTTTATATTTACCAATTTTTTCGAAAATATACGCGTTTTTGTAAACCCATAATTTTTTTCATAAAATATATTTTTTTTCACTAGTAAATTTACAGTAAATAAATAAAAAGTAAATAGATATAAATATTATATCATAGGCAAGTATACCACTCGAATATGTTTTTCAATAAACAAATAATTGTGTACAGCAAATATTTTATCTCATTTTAGCTGCATTAATTATTTTGTAGAACTAAATATTTGGTATTTTCAATTAAATAAACACCTTATTTGTAAATTTTTGCGTGAAAACTAGCTACTAGCAGTTACAAAAAATCGTACGCCTGGGAAAATCTAGAACATGCTCGAAATCTGGAAAACGACAAAAACTTCCCGCCTTGTGAACGCACATGCATTCTAGGCCAAAACTGTGTAAAACGTTAGTTGAACAAGCGAAGCCTCAGCATATTTCTCACGAGTTGGGTGTTTATAATTTTTTTCTGTTTTATTACGCGCCTGTGTTTTCTTTTCGAAGTAATGACATTAACAAGTCTCAAATTAAAAAGACTAACATCATAACAACATGCTCCTAGGACGAACCCAAGAACGTATTTGGTTCTATAAACGTGTATACACCTACATACGTCGTGTGTAAACGCCATTATTTTTCTGTAAATGGGCGAATGTAAACAGACGGATATAATGGGCTGCTGAAACAGTTAATTTAGACTTTTTCATGTCGTCACTTTTATTGTGTTTGTTTGCCTAAAGCTTGTTTTACAGTTAAAGTAATAGTTTGATTTTATTTGTTGCTTGGGATACTATTTATTTAGTGAAAAAATATTAATACGAACATATTTACTAAGTTTTATTTCATAATTTTTCAAAAAGAGATCTTGGTTTAACAAAAACCCTGGGGTTTCTAAAAATATTATATTTTTTAAATTCCAGAAGTTATCTCTGACGAAATAAATCAAACTTACATAAATGCATATTTAACAAATGTCGAAAATCATTCGATTTTAATTATTATTACAATAAATTGTAAATATTTAACCAACATGTACATGCTAGTGTAAATAACCCTTCACAAACTCGGTAATATATTATTACAGTTTCAGTGAGTTGTGTCAACAAGATATAATATTGCACCACTTTTGAATATTTTACCTGCACAAAGAGCTCATTGTCAGTGTGATATTGTATTTCGATTCCTGTGGTATTTGCGTTTATGTAAACAGTCTTAAGAAATACGTCTACAGTAAATTCAGCAAAATATCATATCGCTACTTTGAGTCATCGGAATTATTTATCTTTGAGTTGAGATAATGCCGTGAGAACGAGAATAACAAATACATAAAATAAGTAAATAACCCAGAATAGTGCCCTGCTAAAATAAATTCCCAAAAGTTTTGTGGGAGGTAAATAATTGCTAACTCTTATCGTTTCTTGGTGGCTTAGTAGTAGGGTTTCTGGTCGAGACTTCCCAAAGCGAGAATTCCCGGGAAATCTGGCCTTACTCGAGACTAGAAAAAAGTGTCGAGAAATCGAGAAATTTAAAAATCACGCGCGTCTTAAGTTCTTGATTGGAGTTCGTTTCGTTCATGCGTTCAATTCATTTCTCGACAAATAATTGAGAGGTTAGTGATTTCTCGACTAGTTCATGATTTATTTATTTTAAGTTTTTAAGGCTTTAGTTTACTTTGACGATTCTTATTTTTTTAATGTACCTTGTTATAAATCTATGTAGAAATTTTATTATAAGCAGATACCTAATGTTGATGTTGATTCTGATAATATTTAGTTCCTGTTCCTTTAGTTGATTATTTTATTTTTTTGTTAATTAAAAGATTGTTTATTATAAGTGATAAATTAATACGAAAAACGCTTCTGTATCTTTAAATTAAAGCTTGTTTTTTTTTTAAGATTTCGGTTAAATTCCTTATTTACTATTTGTTTAATTAAAAGACGGCATGATTAATGATTATTAATAATTATTGGAAGAAAGCTACGATTCAAAAACCTTGGAATAAACATAAGTATAATGAAAGTGTTTAATAAAAAAACAAGTTAAAGGTTTTTAAGAAAAATATAGTCAAAGTTTAATTTAGTTTTATTAGTAGAAGTAGAAACATACATATAAGTAATTAATAAAAATACTGAATAAATAATAAATGTTAATGATTTTTGTTAAGTATAATAGCATGTTTATATTTCGCATTACAATACTAAAATTATGACTTTTTTAAGTTTTAGAAATTATTCGAGAATTCTCGAGTCCCGAGAAAAAAAGTAGGCCGAGAAATCAGAAACCCTACTTAGTAGGTTTTGGGCATGAAATTTTTACATCAAGCTATGCCCTGATTAAATAAAAAATCGACGTAAGGATGTTTATTAACTATTTATAAAATGAGCTAATAGGTTAAAGAGTGAAGTGGTTGGCTGAATTTGTGTTTAGAAGAGCTATTTATGCTATAAAATATAGAGCGTCCAATTGAAAAAAATGTCGGTAATGTTGTAGGTCTGTCAAACATGGCTCAGAAAAATAGAAAAGTGACAATTTTTATTTACTAATCGACCTGTTTGTTTTTAAAATTTGATCTGGAAAAAAATATGAATTTTATTCCATCATTTTGCGTCACAGTGTATATTTCTAATACAGAGAGATCGAGAATGATTGACCGGATTCTGAACGTACCCTGTCTCAATTGCTATCAAAAATGATTTCCGTTAGCTAAAATTACTTTCTTTTCCAATGTTAATTGTGCGATTTTATGGTGTTCTGTGGCGACTGCACAATTTGACATTCTATTCATTGGCGCACGGATTTTTTGGATTGGATATTATTTTGTAGATTTTGTTGTTCCCTGATATATTTTGCGACATTATAAAACAGTATTTTTCAATATTACAGTTAAAGAAGGTGGATATTATACGTGAGTAATTAATTTATTGCGTATGTTATTCCCTAACCTAATCGGTTTTTTAATTTTAGGTTAAGAACATGGCATTTTCATTTTCGTAGTGGACAAAACAATGATAATGGTTGGAAATATTCGATGAATTCATGTCATTTACAATTTCAAGAACAATTTCCAAATTAAATTGATTATGAAGTTTTTTCGAAACACCTGAAGAGATTAGTGGAACGCTCCAGGCAGAAAGTCTGTTCTCACAGAGGAAGTCTTGGAAGATGTCGAAAACCGCTTACGAGCTAGTCCAACCAAATCATTATGTCAGTTATCTGCTCAAACAGGTAACAACAAATGTTTATTCTAAAATTTGTATAATTATTCCTAAATTGTTTATAGGAATATCATATGGATCCTGCCTTAAAGCAGTAAAGAAGTTGCATTTTCATCCTTATAAAGTTAGTGTTGTGCAGGAACTACTTCCGTTAGATTTTGGAAAACGTGTGCAATACTGTAATTGGTTTAACGAAAATCTGAATGACGACGATATTCTAGATCTTAAAATTTTTTCTGATGAATCATGGTTTCATTTAAGTTTGTACGAAAACTCCCAAAATTATCGCTCTTGGAACACAGAAAACCCTAATATTTTGCATGAAACAACTCTGCACCCTATTAAACTTGTTTTTTGGGTAGCTACGTCACGTAGAAGAATAATCGGACCATATTTTTTCCATGAAAATGTAACTGGGCAGGTATATCGGCTGCAAATATTGTTACCATTTTTTGAAGAACTTCACGATGATGAAATCCATCATGGATACTTTCAGTAAGATGGCGCAACAGCTCACATCTCTAACGAGACTTTAGAGTTGATTAGAGTATTATGATGATCGAATAATTCGTTGAGATAGATGACCACCACGTTCTCCTGTGCTTACACCCCTAGACTATTATTTATTTGGTCATTTAAAAAAATACAGTATTTTCTCAACGATTACACACGATTGAAGAACTTCAAGAGGCAATTACAAACGAAATTAGGAGTATTACACAAAATGTATTTAATAATATGAAAAGGAAAATTAATACCTGCTTGAACAACAAAATATAGATATTTTTTTTAGGTATCCATATGGATTTTATGTAATTTTAAGATAAAATATTCAATAAAATGAGAAAAAAATCCAATTACTCTGTTATTACATATTGCATGTAATAATAATCTTATTTATTTGACGTTTGAACGTAATTATTTGTTTACCATTAAAATCCCACAACCTGCGCTCATGATTCTCGTGTTGGTATCAAAAACTGGTATGCCGCACATCAAAAATCAGTATGTAACGACACGGTCAATCATTCTCGATCACCCTGTACAAGGCCCTCTATTGTTATCCACAACCTCTATATGACAAAATAGCATTTGCCGAAAATTTATACGAAGGCAATACATTTAGCAGCAAATGTTTTTGTGTACTTTTTCTTTCCGTCAAATTCGTACGTCGCTCGGCGTGTGAAACGACGAACCTGCTTATGTTACGTGGGCCCAAACGCTGTTTTCTCAAGGATTGGTTTAAAATTGTAATTATCACCAAACTGCGTGTTCAAATATTTCTATAAACCATACCGGAGACAAAGTAAACAAACTCTTGTTATTTTTATAAGGCGGTAGGATGGCTGGTTACCTTACGTAAAATAACAACCCAAAGAGGGTGAAGAGGGTCCGCCTGCTGCTTATGAAACTCATTAAAAATGTCTCCGACCATTGCCGGAGCATCGGCGAGCAAATAGGGTGTCATATTTTGGAATTTTTCAATTTTCGATCGTTTTGTGCAAAAAATACAGCGGCGAATTATATAGTTTGTAATATTACCTAAAAAAAAAAGATAAAAGATAAAAGATACAAGCTTAAATACCGGTTAAAGAATGTCTAGTTTTTAGATCTTTCGGTCGAAATTTTTTAGCAGACAGCTTGTTTATTCAGCTTCAATTTCCTTTTTTTTTTTAATTTCGATACTACAATTTTTCAACGAAACATCGGACTTTTAATGGAAAAGGATCCTTTTCTCTTCAATCATCATATCTCGGCGACAAATGGTCGTACAGAGAATTGAAGGGCAGTTTCGAAAACTGGAATAAATTTCCTATAACATGCTGCCGCAACTTTTCGGAAAAAAAAATTTTCATCTTTTACACGAATTTTAAAAACAGGATAATTTATGGTTTTTTAGACAATTGACGGTTAAATTAGAAATATTCAAGAAATGACTAACGTTAAGCATGACTTTTACAGGCGGATATACCCAGAAGAATCCTGTGAAGTTTCATCTCGATCTAGCGAACCGTTTCTTTGTTGCAAACAGTTAAACATTTGAAAAAAATTAAAGGGTCTCGTTTTTTGAGCTCAAACAATTAATTATGATTAAAACGGAAAAAAATTTATATGAGGTTTCCTCACATTATTACAGCAATAACGTTTAAATTGATTGAAGTTTTTTTGTTTTTTTTTTAAACCTTCCACACATTGAAGAAAACAAAATCCAATTGATGGTTACTTTCGTGAAACTGAAAAATTACAGATTGAAGCAACTCTCATGTTTTCTAGAATCCTAAAACCTCACCAGGTCTTAATATTAAATTGATGACAGACCTGACAACATACCCCGCCCATGTCTGAGTCCCTCATCCATTTTGCCCGTCACTGGCCGAAACCACATTTCGGTGTATCAAATTTCTAATCTGTGTTTGCATCTCCAGGGGTGCTATCTTAAACCTCAAACCATTCCCCTAAGTACCTGTTTCGCCGTCCACTTTTATTGAGGATGCAGCAAACGGCCGAATAAAATTTTAAAATTATTTTTGTTTAATCTCAAATATTTAGGGATAAACAAGACGGTTCCTTCGACCGCTATCTGCCGAAAGGTCTATTAGAAACGGAAAGTATCGAATGACTGACGCTAAGGGTGATACATCATCATAATTAATAGGACCTCTTCGTCTCGCTAGTGCTGCAGGCTGCAAGAAACTCGTTTTGGTGTCTTTGGATTGTCATGGGCGATGTGTAATATTTAATTTAAAAAACGAGGGTTTCTTAATGTAATTAAGATATGGGTGTCAAATGGTGTAATATAGAAACGATAACGTATGAGATATCTTTTATAATGAAGGAATATCTAAGTGGATAATGATAACTATAACTAAGTGTAAGGTTTTGAAATATAATCCTCTTTATAAAAAATCTCCCCAACAGATATTTTAATTGGAAAGGTGTGTCTCTTTTTATATGTTTGTAGATTACATTAACCTTCGATTCTAAATGATTTGATTTTTCATTTAAACCTCAGATATCAGATACATTATTTAGATCATTTCCAAGGGATATGGAAATATAGACCAGGGCGTATCTGTCGAAATATCCCACTTTTTGGATGTAAGAGGGGGTAAACTAATTTTTCTACCTTCAGTACAACTCAGATAATAAAAGTCAAGATCCCTAGATTTGGGCGAGGTCCGGAACATTTTCAAAATTGCAAAAATGTTTAAAACTTTAAAAATATATACTGAGTTTTTTACTTATATCTTAGAACCTTTGCAATTTCAAAAAAATTGAAGAGGAAAAAAGTTTTAGAATTGAATTTTGCACAATATACTGTAAATTAAAATTGTTTAATAATAATTTCTAATAAATATTATTATATAAAGTTTTATGAAAATACTTTTAGACGTGCGTTTTAATTCTGTCATAAAATTCTTATTTCAATATTTAAGTTGGTTGGGGAGATATTGCATCAACTCAAATTGAGCAAATAGAAGGCAAACAAATAAATAAATAATGATAACTGTGTTTATTAGTTCTAGGTAGATAAAATTCAATTCTGTACATAAAAATTTAACAAGCTGAAATGAAGAATATTTGGATTAAATATTTCATAATAGGCAGTAAATTTGTCTGTATAGGTATTTGACCACCTGTACTTGATAAAAAAATTGATATATAGTTCGATATGGTCTAGTTTCTCTTTACCTATTGCCCGATGTTTTTAATGTAACTCGTTTAAATTTTTATGTAAATTATTTTTCATTTTATTTTTTATTGTAACATCATCAATCAAATTTTCAGTTTCTAAACTCCTGAGCAAAATTATTGTTTTAGTTTACTGTCACACACATGTCATTTTGTACTTTCTCTGCGAAGCAAGTAGAGTATGTAGTGTCTTCTTCATACGATATTACTTTTTATATTAAATAAATTTAGCATTACTAATAACGTACTGATATTCTTCAAATCTTAACCAATTGTCTCCAGTTTGTAGACTTTATTAAACACTGTTATTAATTTACATTACCGTCAAGTGTACCACAAGGATGGGTCCTAGGACCGTTACTTATTAAGATTTTTATAAATGACATAGTCATTAATTACGCAGAGCTATAAATTGGTGAAGCTGGAGAATTCCCAGTAATTAAAACACGTTATGATGTTTTTCTTAAAAAAAATGGCCAAAATCTCCTAAAATACTCGCACTACAGAAAATGGTTTTTTTTTCTAATTTCAACACCCTGTATCTCGAAAACGAAACAAACTACGACCTACTCACGCATGAAACTTTTTTCTTAAAATTAATTTTTCTATCATCTGTTAAAAGGGGCGCCATTATTTGCTGAACATCCTGTATACTATGTAAAAAATGTCGAACCAAATGTTTCTCTCAGCAAAATAATTTCCCATAAAAAAATAAATCCTGAACGAATTCGCGGAAATCTGTGAATGTTCACCAAATTAAAACAAGATGCAAACAGCCGGGCTGGTTGGTCTTTTTGGTGGTTTAATAATTAAACCTTTACAACTTGGACAGCATAAAGTGGCACCCGTGGGAGTGATTCCTAGCTTTTTGTTCTGCCGTTGATAGACACGGGTGATAGGGAACATATTGTTCCGGTGCTTGGTCCGCACTAATAAGGGCTATGGGACAGGGGCGTCGGACTAGGGAATAGAGACTGGTGAATTGAAAAATAAATTAATATGTTTGAAAGACAGATACAACAGTTTTTATAGTTAAATAGTACCTACAAGCATTCAAAACCTTTAAACGCGTTGACATTTCTCGATAACTTCAAAATGTCTAGAAATACTTCCACCAAAATACCTTCAAGACTTTGAAATATATCGAAAAACCTGGAAATACTTCTAAATCGTTCGAATTTCTCGTTAATGACCCAGTCAGGTCAGGGTCAAAGGTCAAGCCAGTTGTCAATGACCCATGCCAAATGATTGGCTAGAATGGAACGTCAATGACAGTGGTCAAATGTCAATGGATGAGGTCAAAGATCATGAACAAGCATTTCGCATTTTCGTGTTAATTTTATATTTTTTTGACAATTTTCAATTTTCAAATACATAAATTTGACTGATTCTGCAAAACAAATTCAGATGCGTTGATTTCGAAGAAAATAGTAGAAATGAACATTTCTCCAACTAGTACCTATATTCGTATATTAAGATTGAGAACTCAACAAAAGTGATTTTCAACTGATAATATCTCGCAAACAGTTGAACGTATAAAAAAAATGAAAATAGAAAAAGTATTACAACTAAAAGCAAAATTTATGTGGAACTATTTTTTATCTTACATTTACGGCTACTGGCAAAATAACACCGTTTCATTTTCCAAGGCATATCGATTGCCCCCTTCCCCACGGCGTCCCCTGTTTTCTACGCCACTGCCCCACTGGTAGCCCTTATTATAATTGATACTGGGGGACCGGGACCCAGTGCGTTCCCACGGGTAATGCACGCGTTTAGCGTGCGTCATTATTTTTGTGGGACAATAAGGTGTGTTGTCGTCTTCACCGAACAAACGTGTCCGAATCACTTGATCTCCGAACTGTATCGGGTGCCGTTTGTATTTTGATAATTTACCCACGATATTCCCCTAATAGAATTTGATTTGTTTGTGTCGCACGCCGCTATCGGAAGTCGTCTTGTTTTGTTCGTGAGAGTGCATATAGGGGTTACGAGTTCCTACCAAAAGCTTGTTTGTTTACATTACTTTGCTTCCACTCACGCGGGGGTATGTTTTCTAAAAAAAACAAGTCAGAGGTCAACAACTTTTAGTTCTCATTATTTTGAGATACACTAAAAATCAAGAAAACCAAAAGATATCTGGAAATTTCATAGATTTGGTAATATTGTCAGGGAATTTCTAAACTTTTCATGAAATGTTTTGAAATAATTCCAATTGTAATTCTTGCAATTGGATTCTGGATTAAGATCTCCTCGGCTAGGACAAGTTTTTTGCTATCTCTATTGTCTCATAATCATAGGAAACAAATCCTGATTACTGTTCCAAGATAAAAATCATGATTTTGAAACTTCCACATATTGCCAAATTCATTTTGTAATATTTTACTTTTTAACCGAAGTACCCAATCATGTGTAATCTACTGTTTTTGGCTATATCTTGTTCTTTTTCTCTATTACATCAAACATTCTTTTTATTAGGAACTTGATCTTTCTAAATCTTTTAATTAGATTTTAGTGATTTTATATACATAGTTCCAAGGCGATATATTTTAAACCATGTTCTAAAGTTTAAAAATAATTATTTATTTATTTATTTCCATTCATCTCAATGAGTTCTAACAATAATTCAAGACTTGAGTGGTAGACGACAATAGTTGTGAACTTGTCCATAAGGTTTTTTTTCTGTACCTACTACTGATTATATATTTTTAAATAAATGCATTTATTTTAAAGGTATGAGCATCACTAAAATTTTGATATAAGGTTAATTAATTAGAGTTTAAAATATTACTAAGAACATTACTATGCGTTGTTTATGAGACATCCATGTAAGTTGACATAAGTCTACTTTGAGAAGTCACTTATTTTATACGCCGTAATATTGTAAGAGTTTATTTTAAAGCCTTTTTTCTCGAAAACCGTCCACATTAGCAAGTTCTAACAAGAGTACTTTATTTTTAGAAAATAAAATTGTACATTAGAAATTGGAGCCCGAATGATAAAAAACCTAACCTTAAAAAAATTAGAACCTAAAATGTAATAGGTCCTATTAGTAATAGGAATGTAGCATAACTAGCGCCCTCTATGAAATATCCAAAAAATAATTAGACCAGCGTATTTGGCATTCTTAAAAACCCCGGAATGCCAAATTTCATAAAAATATTTCGCAATGTTTGGAAATTTTCTTAAAAATTCTATTTAAAAAATTTTATTTTGTCGCTCTCGAAAACTCTCGTTTTGTATCTCGAAAACAAGAGGATACAGACATATAGTTCATAAGACAAAAAAATTCTTATTTTTTGTCGTACGATCACTCCCTGTATTTACGGGAGGTCTTCTGAAACACCCTATATATATACCTTACGTCTACACCCAGATTTTTTATATAAAAAACATGTTTGACTTAATTTCATAGGATTTTAGAAAACTTAAAAAAAAACATAAAACACACCACAGAAATGAGACACTTATTTAAATATATTTGAATTAGGCTCACCTGTTTCTTCGCGAGCTGGAACCAGGTCTTCAGAATGACGGGCAGCCTCTTACTGTGATAGTTCTTAGTAGTTTTCACGCTAATAAAAACATCATCGAGGGTAGTCGTGGGCGGTTTGATGGTGGCGGTGGCGGAGGCCATCTCGGTGGTGAAACCTTCCTGAGGAATCTCAATTTCGTTCGTCGACCGATCTTCGGCCAAGTTCCTGTCGCGGTGGTAAGCCTTCGCGCTTAATTTGTCACCAGCTGCCACCTGGAAATCGCAGGATATTTATGTCTTACCCAGCAAAAATAATTAATTATATCTACGAATGCCGAGATGTTTTCACACACGGCGAGCGGAAAGCCCATGGGAAATACTCAGCGGGACTTAAAGCCGTGTGCAGGTAATTAATAAATTACAAAAAAAAAATCTCCACTCAACAACGTTATTGTGGAGCGAGAGAAAGTTTTTAATGACTTATTAAGAGCCTATAACGTTGCGAACAATTTTAACAGCGTACTAAACAAATACTTTGTCAAAAGAAATTGTATTGCGCAATTTTTTTGTCACTTGAATCGGTAACTTTCAGTTTTGTTTTATCTGGCCCCACTACAAATATTGGGCCAATTATAGGCTACATCAACTGGATGCTTTAGATTAAATGTATGCGCCCAGTTGAAGAATGCGAGCGCGGGCAAACGAAATACAAACACGCATTGGGCCACTGAGCAATAAATCTCAACAAGACAAGTGGTTGACAAATTGCCCAGCAGTGCAGTGCAGGAATGCGGAATTTCGTGTGATTCAGGAAATTTTAATTTATTATAGGCACCTTCTATTAATAATTGATATTACAATTGCGAAAGGGAGAAATAATATTGTTACAACATGTCATTTTGGAAACCTTTTGAAACGGAACAAAACGAAATTTAGCATCAATACAATAAAATTGTTTGAAGACATAAATAATTAAAATATGTTGTTGGCCATTTGAACATATAAAATAAATTTTCTACAGATTATATACAAATTATTATACCTTTAACAGAAAACTTTTTTAAGGGCGCCTATGAAAGTCATTAAATTTTATTGCCAGGCGTTTTTTTACCTGTTCAGCTGACTTCGGAAAGACTATACTACTTTTGCTTTTTCAATTTAGTAAATAACATGCTGAAGATAAAATAAATAAATAAAAATAATCGAGCTAGTATTATTACAAATATAAAATATAACTGCGTATGAACTAATGACAAAAAATTTGAAGGAGCATGACACCAAAATAATTTTAGAGGGTTTTGATACATACTCTAACATTTTGCTGTAAAATGTAATTATACCAACTATTAGAGACATTTAGAACTCTTTATTTGCGAATATAATTAACGTTATAACATAAGTAAATGCAGACATATCACACAAGTGATGGTTCTGATCAGGGCTTCTCCATCCAAGGTCACCAAAAACGACTATATGAGATCAGTGCCGACAACGGAGTTAAACCGCTGGTTTTCGGTTTACATGCACCGTGATTAAACTTTGCACCGAATTAACTTCCATATAGGAATGGCCACTCCCCAAGAAGATACGTAAAAGTAACATCAGAGCAACAAAGTTTTAGTTGTGCATAAAATCACTAAATCATGTTTCCGTATAAAAATAAATTAAAAAATTCATTAATTATGACTTGATGGGTTCTCCCAATTGCAAGTAAGCTTACCAATCACTTAGTGGGAGCTTTTATACAGGCAAAATTCGTACCACCACCAAACAGTATATACAGTGTGTTTAGTTAAGGAATCCTGGCAACGTATTCATTTATTTACCGGCTTTAACAAAGAGCGCCAGTCAATTATCATCAACTGCGACAAATTTGTTTTTACAAAATTCAGAGATCTGTAAATTAGTAATTAAAAAAATTGCAGTAAAGTTACTTGTACATATTTATTTTCTGTGTTAAAACATTAAATACCTTTTAAACAGTTCTGTGTATGTATAAAAGCTCCCCTTAAATGGACCTGTCTAAGCAATTTTCGGAAGCAATAACCATATCAATTTAGCAATCCTACAGGGCTGGAGGCCACATCCTGATATTTAAGAACTCTACCTGCTTTCTACAAACTAAACGCCAAATAGACTTCGTGTTATAGTAAAAAACGGCGAGTGACAAGTCCGGGATATTCCAAATACCAAAAATCGAATCCGTTTTGAAACAAGTTACTAAGTTAAAGGTATGCAACGTTGCTATTGTAAGAATTTTATATGGCATTTTTACTGGTCACTTGAGATACGTATCACGTGCCTCGTGTCTGTTTTTGATATATTCAGTCGATGTAATTAATGCTTTATTTATTCCAAGCTGTAATTTATATTCATGCACCGTAAAAAAGTAAGTAATAATGGTTATTTTGCGGGGATCTTTCCATTTTCAAAGAAATCTAGTAGGTAATGATTTAAATAAGCATGAAACTCAATTTGAAAATATGTCTTGTTACTGTTTTCAATTTTAGAATGACCTTAGATGACAAATTCACGGTGATAGTTAATGTTTAAATCGAATTCAAGATGTTTAAAGAAATACTAATAATATTAAAGACACATCACTGACATCTTCACAAAAATATTGATTTTAAAAATACAGGATGTGTCTTTATTCAGGGGACTCAATCTAAACATGATTTTAAGTAAAAAGTTCATATGAAGATATGTCCGTAAATGCCTTGTTACCATGGTGCTAAAGTTTCAATAATTTTTCTGATTTTTCTTGGTATCTCTCACAGTTTTTGAGATATTTAACTTAAATTTGGAACGTAGGCTAACTTAGATTATCTGCATCATTAGCCCTTCTCAATACTTGTCACGATCAACTTTTTCTGGGGTCGGGTGTCCTTTCAGCCCCGCAAACTCTCTTCCTATACGCCACTGGTCTTTTCTAGAAGAAGGGTTTAATTCCTTGTTCAATTTAGAAACCTTTTTGTTTCTTGCAATGATTTCGTATCTGCTGTCGTTTTCGAGCAAAAAAATAAAAATGATTTGTTGTAACTCGCTAAATTATAGCTATTTTACATGGACAATTTCTTCATGAATACATTCACGAAGTTCTTCATGAATTAATTCACGAATTTATTTGTAAACGGTTTGGTTTTACACTGCTACAAATTTCTTTGACACATGAATCAGCTCTACCAACAAATCAAAGAAGCAACTAAATTTAAAACATGTCGCCAATCCACTCATAATTATTGTAATAGTTCAACATCGGTACCGTTTTGACACATATTATATAAATACTAGCTGACCCAGCAAACGTTGTGTTGCCATCTTGTGGAACTGTGGATGGAACAAAATAATATAAAAATCGCGATTAAAAATCAGGGGTTGATCGTATAAGGGTGAAAATTTAGAACTGTATGTATTTTTCAATGCTGAATCATGAAAAAATAAAAACGGAAAATTTTGTCCAAAAAATAAAAAAAAAATTTGGGGTGGACCACCCTTAACATTTAGGGGTATGAAAAATAGATGTTGGCCGATTCTCAGACCTACTCAATATGCTCACAAAATTTCATGAGAATCGGTCAAGCCGTTTCGGAGGAGTACGGAACGAACGAGAATTTTATATATAAGATTAGTGTTTGTAAGTAACAAATCAGTAAAAACAATGCAAAACTAGTACGACGCTACACAATTATTTACATATTTCAATAACATAACCTCATTACTGATCTGAGTCTGGAAATCTGTTGGGTTGGTACTTCCGAACTTCACGAAGAAATTGACGAAAATTAGAACATGCTCCAATGCCTCAAGAACTTGATGAATAAATTCATGAAGTTATTTGACAGCAGATTTGGTGCATTACACTTGTCCAATTTCTTGATGAAGCGACTTCATGAATTAATTCGTCAATAAATTGTCAATGTAAAACTGCTATTAGGAACATTTAATCACTAATAACAACTAATTAAGAAAATGCACTATCTTATGTCAGAGTGTAACTTATTGATTATCTTTCGAAAGTTTACGTTTGGGGTGCAATTTTTTTTATACATACCTATACGCCTTACTGTAGTTGTTAATTTGTTATTTATTCTTAACGAATAGTAACGACATTCTACAACATCAACCGATGATTTCTAAAATTTGTTAATTAGCCCTGTTTATTCTTTGTTGTTCTGTATGAATAAGTAATTAAATAGTTAATAATTAACTCAGTTAATAATTATCTAAATAGGCAGAAGTAGTTTTTAAGGTCAAAATTAGTAAAACAAAATAGTAATAATTATTTTTTTATTTTTTTTTTGCTCGAAAACAGCAGCCATGAAAACATTGCAAGTGGCAAAAAAATTTCAAAATTGAACAGGGAATTAATCTAAAAGAGACTAGTGGCGTACCGGAAGAATGTTTAGGGGGTTAAAAAGAGGCCCGACCCTAGAAAAAGTATCACCCTGTAGATCGTGACGACTATTCGGCAGGGCTAATGATGCAAGTAATTTAAATTAGTCTACATTCCAAATTTGAGCTACATATCTCAAAAATTGTGAGAAGTACAAAGAAAAAACAGAACTTTTTTACTTAAAATCATGCGCAGATTGACCCCCCGAATAGGGACATACGATTATGAAACGCCCTGTATAAAATTCTGCTGTTGTATGACTCTACTGGTGGATTTACTTTGAAGCTTCGTGGACTGTTAAGTCAGTTTTTATTGAAAACACTTCAAGATTGAACTTAATTTCAATGTTTTTACATCATAACTGTCGACCCTATTAATTTTCGAAAAAAAAAATATTGGCGCCAGTTTTATTGCGAACCACTAGTCTGTTACCGAATAATTTTCGGATAAAGTTATTAAATCGGCACCACCAAAACCAGCCTTAATTAACAAGTCCAGCAGAAATGTCAACCGCAAAACATTAATAACAAAATTAAAGACTGTCGCAGAAACGACTGCTTCGGAATACCAACGACTACATCTACGTGACGCCTTTGTTAAAAAAAAAAGCCTGCAAAATCGCCACCTACCTCCGGACCACCACGTGAAAGAGTCTGATACACCAGCAGCATGGTGTACGCGATCAGGACCGCGCACGAGACGGTCTGCAACAACCTCCTGTTTCTGTAGTTCATTTTGGCACTTCCCGGCATGGGGTTCACCTGTTCTTCACCACGCGACGTTCGCCAGCCGACGCCGGTCTCATAGTTTTCCTCGAACCGCGTGAAGTCTAGGTATCGTGCACCCGCGCGAATGTAAACAAACCAAGACGTGAGCCACGGGAACCAGCAGCACGCCCATACGGTGGGTTTACTACTGACTGGGCGAAGCCGACACCATGTTGCATGGTAGCGGCGACCCAGGCCCCTTCGGACCGCGGTCTTGCGGCGGTGGTGGTGGTGGTAGGGGCACACGCCGAGGTTTTTATGCCGGTGCCGCTGGAAGAAAGACGCCCGGTCTCGATTAATGCCCGGAAAATGAATAGTGAATTGATTATTATCGAAATTGAGTGTAAAAGTTGCTCGCCGCGAAACTAGCAGCCCGGATAATTAGCGTTTTTTTTATTTATTCGTGGATTGAATCGTGGGTCAGGGTAGACGGGTTCGTTGGTTGGTGGTTGAAAGCGGTTTGTAATTTTTATAAATCGTCCCAATAAGTTTTCGATTAATCTTAATTTACTAACACTATATTTAAAATGTTAAAAACATACCAAATTACCGCTAAAAAGGAGTTAATTCGCAAAAAGGGGAGTAATTGACCCATGTAGAAGTTCAGGAATAGTTAAGTTAATTAAAGCCCAGTAGTGTGATTTGCAATTCACTCATACCAGATTCAGTATCGAGGGGTGATCCATAAGCCAAAATCAGTGGATATTTTGATGGCAATACGGTGGAAATATATCGGAATAACATGGAATACAGTGGATTAAGTAGAATAAACCGGAATACTAGTGGAATATGTGGGTATAAAAAGAAATATAAACACAATACTACTAAATATATTATTTATTCCCCTGTAAACGTAATACACTGGAATGACGGAATAACTTGGAATATTGTGAAATAACTTGGAATACATCAAACAGTTTGTATTCTTTTATTATTTTCTACGTACAGTTTCTTTACGAAAATCACTATTACGGTAAATTTTTTATTTTTGATTTTCGGAAACGATTTCCCGAAAAAAGTTGTATGATCCTTTGAGAGTTTCAAAAAAAAAATCGTTTTAGAAATAACACTTAACTCTATATTGTTTTAAAAATGTAAAAACAGTGATTCAGAACTTATACAAAAAAAAAAACATTTGAATGTTCAGGGGACTCTTACAAATACAATTTTGTAAATAAAGAAAGGGTAGTTCAAAAATGATTTTATAAATACATTTCTGCACGGCATTGGAAATTGATCCACTGGAAAACCTGACCTTACACAAGGCGAAGTGTTATAAAAAAAGAACAACTGCTTAAAAGAATTTCACAAGGAAAGAAATAAATAGAATTTTATAACAACTATTTTATATCAACAAATTCAACTGCTTTTACCGCTATTGTTATTATGTATTAATCAAATTAATTTGCGGTTTTACTTAATAAAATAATTTGACATACCTGATATTACAACTGTTCAAAATTTTGACCACCGAGATGTAAACACATTTGGGCCCGTCTTACACAGTTTCTAAGAACTAACACAAATGTTTCACCATAATACAAATGTTGTCTTGCTTCACCATAAATTAAAACGATATACGTCAACTCCGAGTTGCTATACACGCAAGCCATTTTTGACACTAACTGCTGAAAAACTATTGTAAACACTATCGGAACACGATTGTAAAATCGGATTTCAGTATTTGGAGCCGCAGAGGCCACGTGGCTCTCCACGCGTATTGCGAATGACGCTAGAGACTACAGTTGTCTAGCGATGTAATGCTTGAAAGTACTACAACTTCAATAATTTTTTTATTGTTTTCTACCCCACTCAAAACCTCTGAGAATTTTTTCAAATTTCTTCACCCAAGTCCAAAAAAGTTGAGTTTAAAAAAAATAGCTTTTTTTTAAATAACCATAACTTTTTCAAAAATTGAGTTATCGGGACGTTTTTTTTCAATTTTTTTTTAAATGTGCTTTTTGAAAAAAAATAGATCAAAATTGTCTGGACCTATGTTCACTGTTTTATTTTTTTTTAATTTTCGAAAAAAACGAAAATTTCTCGATACCTAACCATTATTTTATTTTATTTTATTTTTTCCTTATAAAAAAACTAACATTTTTTTATATATATCCTCAAATTTTTTTCAGTGATGTTTTTCGTTTTCTATTTTTTCTATTGATTGAAAAGACATTTCTTTAAAATTTAGCTTATTTCACATCACCATTTTGAAAATTTTTGAAAATGTATATAGAATCCCAAAATTGAAAAAATATATATATACTTAAAAGAAATAATTGAAAGTGGTAAATAAGAAAAAAAAATTCGATTTTTGGAAAACGGTAAGAAAAAACAGATCGTTTTGAATAATTTTTTTTGTATTTTTTTCGAAAACTACATCCAAAAACAAAGAAAATGAAAAAAGTTGGTATTGGTCCATTTTTGGACGAACAGTGGGCTTTAAAAAAAAGCATGCAACGCATTTGAACTCAAATCATTTTGAAACCATCCTCTTTTGACTTTTCGAAATTCGCTGCATAGAATAAATTTTTCCAATTTTGGACTTCTATATACATTTTATAAAAATTTATAAAAAATGTTTTTTATAAGAATAAAAAAAATTCAAAAATGGTAATCATCGAGAAATTTTCATTTTTCTCGAAAATTGAAAAAAAAACTGAAGATAGGCCCAGACAATTTTGATCTAAATTTTTCAAAGTACATTTAAAAAATAAATTTTGAAAAAAAAACGTCCCGATAACTCAATTTTTGAAAAAGTTATGGTTATTTAAAAAAAAGCTATTTTTTTTAAATTCATAACTTTTTTGGAGTTGGGTGAAGAAATTTGAAAAAATTCTCAAGAGGTTTTCAGTGGGGTAGAAAACAATAAAAAAGTTTCAGCCTAATTCAAAGGGGTCAGGGTTAAAAATGGTAGATATTGCGTGGAATGCCCCAAATACATATAAGGAGTTTACAAAAATTTTTTACGATGACTCATTTTTTGGATAATTTGTGAATCATCCTGTATATCATGTGCTACTTATTTAGTATTTTTTTCTAGATTGCAATTTTTAATTTATTGCGACACTAAGTCATCATAATTATTAAATTTAATATGGTAACACTTATATTTAAATATGTTTTAAAAAAATCTATATATGTACAGAGTATGTAGTTGTAAAATTGTGATATACCCTCATATTTGTGGTCGGTAATTGAATCGTTTCTTATAATTGGAATTTAATAAGTTGCAATTAATTAAATTCATTATAATTCGAAAAATATGAGGTGTGTTAATAAACATTTTCTGTAATATCTTCATAACCGAGCATAATTTCGACTTTTGATAGGTGTACATTTTTTGTGTAGAATAAAATTCTCTACCTATTTCTAATAGTTGCGTGTAAAAATTTAAGCGTACAAAAAAGTTACAGAAGAATATTCACAAAGGGTTATAGTAAAATGAACGCCCTGTATGATTTGACCTAATAATCACTGCGTACTCCACTTCATGAAGATAAACTAAGCAGCAGAAGTTGAGTTGAGAAAACAAGAAATAAAAAAAAGAAACTTTAACACCCTGTAACATTTTTCGTTAAAGCAAGTTTGGTTAAATCGACACCATTTGGGATGTAGATTATAACCTTGAATTAAAATGGAATTTACCCCATTACACTTAGTTATTTGTATTCGAGTTAATCAATAATTATTGCGCACTCCCTTGCAATCCATATCAAGTTGTTTTTTACTATCTCATAACAGTTTTGGGAAAGTCAAGTAATTTCCTTAAAGCTCAGCATACTTTCTATTTTTCCTCAGAAATGAAACACTCTTAAAACATGGGGTCATACAAAAAAATATCAAGAGACATCTTTTCTTTAGAATTAAATGCTGAATTATGTCAATAGTTACCCATAACTCCGCCAATGGTAGAGTTGGAAACTTATTAATAAGTATTATTTCCTATTATGGCCCTCAATCCGTGTACCATATGTGCAAAATTTTGTAAATATCTGTGAAAACTCAGAAACAGAAAAATAAACTTTCACAACTTGTACCTTTTTTTTTATTAAGGTTTCCGGATATTTTTTAATTTTTACATGAAACTTTTTACTTAAATTAATTTTTCTATTACCCGTTTCATTTAAAATGCACCTAAACGGGATCACCTTGTATTTCCAAGATTTAATTTAAATCTACTTAACCCAATTTCATTTTCATCATATTCGAGTCTCTGTTCCATAAGACAAGCAGGCGATTTGATAAAATTCAGGTGACATTATCCTGCTGCAAAAACGACAGTGATGCAATTAGTCTCGCCCACGCAATGAATACGTAAGCAAAGAGAGCACAAAGCACCAATTAGGAATTACGCCGTAAAAACCTACGCCGTTTCAGAGCGCGCAAATAAGCAAATTAAAATTATTTAACCCTCTCTTAATTAAAGGGCTTAAAAACTGAACCAATTAATAGGGCATCCGGCGATATATTCCTCTATTTAGCAGTGCCGGCACCTGCTACCTGTTGCGAATATTGCCTTCGAAGTACAGGTAGTTAAAGTGGCGGGTGGTATTAATATCCACTTTTATATAGGATTCTGAATAAATCCCTTGGGTTCATTACCAAGGGGGAGACACCTTTAACTTGCACCTCCACCGTTTAATACCTTGGTTATGTTTTATTCATTATTTCGTACCTGGAAGGGAGAGTAAGGCAAAGGTAATTAATAATCTATAAGAAACGAAGTTACTCATTTCTGCCTTATATACATACACCATAGGGTGGTCTGTGGCAAACAAGTACAATTTGTTTATACTCGGAAACACTAGTTTTTTTTTAAATTAATTTTAAAGGTAAGCAAACTAAAAACAATATTTCTAAAAATAATCTTAACAGGTCGATTCTGCGTTTTTGTGTAAAACAGATTCGTAAATTATGCTAACCCTGTAGCGATTTTAGCAGTAGAGATGCAAATGAACTACCGCAAACTTCACTTCACTTCACACTTTACTGAATTTATGGTTGACGTTGACCCTAACCTTAAAAATTATTTTATTTACGTTATTGTTTTATTTTAAAGTAGATAGTCACTTACCTTGAGGAGTCTCGGGGTGGCACCTAATTTCTATCGTTACCATCGTCAAGTATAAAATGAGGTTGCATTAATTAAAGATAGAGTATAGGTTTTTTATATCTATAAATCACAAAAATGCAAACCTTATTGGTGAGTAAGCCCATATATTTTTATATCTAGTAAGTAGGTAAATAAGAAATCTTCTCTCTGTCTCAGTACCTACCTACATTGAAAAAACCAATTTGTAATTTGCACTAATCTTTAACAAAAATATTACTACATTTACCGTTAAAATCATTAAACGAAGAGAATAGACATAAGGCACAATGTAAAAATAGAATTTAACAAGTATTTATATCAAAATCTCTTTCAAAACACGAAATAGTCTTCAGCACATGTTGGGATAAGTTTATATTCCCATTCCGTAAATTAATATTTTTTCAAATAAATTTATAGTTACTATTCTTTTCCGAAACTCACAAAAGTGTCCTGTAGTCACGGTCCGTGTCCTATAGTAACTATAAGTTATTCCAATGACAGGTTGTAATTTCATAAGATTTTCTGTACGCTGCAAAATGTAATGCATTAAAACTAAATCATTGAAATTGCTAAAATCTTTGCAACATATTGAATAAAAGATGAAAATTGTTAATTTTAATAACCCAGTATATAAAGAAAAGACACTTATTTTAACTATGACAATACAAAATAGAAATCGAATTGTTCTTTTCTATGATTAAAAGAAACGCTATTGTCTCACCTGGCGCCTTCTCTTATGTAATGTAACGAAGCAGTTGTCTTTACTTCGGTTTTACAGTTTACTGTAATTTGCTTTATGATATTACAGTTCTCTGTGAGCAGTTTTAATTCATATGAGTATTGTAAAGATGGCAGCAGCGTCAATCTTAGACAACACTCTTCTTCTTCTCCAGTACTTGACAGCTTGACAGTAAAGAAAAAACTAACTGTGGCACGGCCAATAACAAAAATCAAACGCTAATGGTGTATGTAAACAATTGTACTGTGTAAATAAGCATTAAATGATTTTTTTGTATGAACTGTTGTTAATGCTGTAGTTTTTTCATAACTAAAATTTGAGGAAATACAATGACAACATGAAAAAGGAAAGAACTGGAGATAACTGCAGACCCTTCAAATTATAAGTATCTTTTTTAAATGTCTAATTACAATGCGTATTATTTTATAATTAACAATAATTTCTTTATTTTACAGCCCATCAAATAGTGAGTTTAACTGGAATAAGTTTTGAAAGGAAGAGTATTATTGTAAGCATTAAACAGTAAAAGGAACCGTGACAATTTAATCCAAAATAATTATTTCAGGGCTTTGTGGAGTTAACAGTTGTTCCTTTACGTGACAACTTACGCATCATAAAATTAAACGCAAAGCAGTGTCGTATTTATAGAGTTATACTGAACGATGATTATGAAGCACATTTTCAATATTTTGATCCTTTCTTGGACGTATGTCAATCGGATACTGAGACGTAAGCACTTATATGATACATATTTTCAACAGAATGTAATTATTTATATATTTCTAGGAGAAGCTTGGATGCATTCTCAAATTACCACCTGGCAGCAGCTTTAAAAGTTGATCCCGATAACAATGCAGGAGAATTAGTAGTTACTATACCACCTGAGGCTTCTCACTTGGTTGCGGAAGGTACTGCCTTACGAGTTGGTATAGAATTTTCCTTAGAACAGCCGCAGGGCGGAATACATTTTGTTGTTCCAGTGAAAGAAGGAACGTATGCAGAGGTAGGGTTATAATATGTTTGTAGAGTGTTTTCTAGATGTAAGTAAGAGATAAGTGTGTTTAGTTTGAGAAATTATTTTTGAAATTATTATAAGTTCGCACATTTACCTTTTGCCTTTACAACACTAGTCGTATTTCAGAGAGGCGTCCATATGTTTACATATGGCCATCAGAATTCATCAAGACTATGGTTTCCTTGTGTAGACAGTTTCGCAGAGACCTGCACCTGGAAACTGGAATTCACCGTAGACGAAGAAATGACCGCCGTATCAAACGGCGACTTGATCGAGGTTGTTTACACCCCCGACCTGCGTAGGAAAACATACCATTACTCGCTCAACATACCCACCTGTGCTCCGAACATTTCTCTGGCTGTCGGACCGTTTGAAATTTTCGTCGACCCGTACATGCACGAGGTCACTCATTTCTGTCTGCCGAGTTTGCTGCCATTGTTGAAAGTGACCACCAGGTATATGCACGAGGCGTTTGAGTTCTACGAGGAAACGTTATCTAATCGGTACCCGTATTCTTGCTACAAGCAGGTTTTCGTCGATGAAACTCACGAAGATTATAGGTCGTATGCCACTATGAGTATAATGAGTGTAAATTTGCTACATTCCGCCGTTATAATCGATCAAGTGTATAATACAAGGAGGGCGATGGCGCAGGCGATTGCGGAGCAGTTTTTCGGTTGTTTCATTTCGATGCAGAACTGGTCTGACATGTGGCTGAACAAAGGTATCAGTCAGTACCTTTGCGGTCTGTACTGTAAGAAGTCGTTCGGCAATAACGAGTACAGGCAGTGGGTTCAAAGTACACTGTTGGATGTGGTCAAGTACGAGGAGGAGTTCGGAGGGATTGTATTGGGTGAGTGTCTTACACAAATATAACATTTTTATCGTCATACTTGCCCGATAACTAGAAATTTGGCAGTTTCCCATTGTATTTCATAATATCAAGTGGAATAATGAAGTTGTTATTAAGGAAATATATCTCTTTTAAATTTGTTCATCCACATTTATGTGCAGCAGCGATTGTAAGTTTGCCAAATCATGTGTCAAGAAAATTATTTTATAATAATATCTTAATCTTTTAGTCATACTTAAAGTTCAATCTATCTCAGTTGCACTGGAACAAATTCTAGCTTGAAAAATAGTAACTCGTTTTAATAGAGAATTGAAATTACATTATGCAGTGAAATTAACCCGGATTTTAACTTTATAGTAAAGAAAACCTTAAATAATTGAAAAATTAAATTCAAACATAATCACAAAGTGTAAAATTATACTATTTAAAAAGCAAATCTGTTAAAAGCAGTGTTTCCCATACTTGTTGCCGTGGCCCAGATATTATGAGATTTATTTCTTATATTTCACAGTTTAACAAATGGAAGTAAATGTAACAAGATAGTGATGTTTGTTTTCATGTTAATATTTGCTCAAATCTAACGATTTCAGGAAAAGAAGCCCTTAAAAAAATTTATAAATACATGTATGTACTAGGGTTGCTCAAAAAAAACAAATATTTTTTTCGTGTTTCTTGTAAAAATATGTTAGTTTATCATGTTTTAAAAGCCCCCTCAAAAAATCAGCTCAAAAAAATTTTTTTTAGAGGTCACTCAAGATTTTTTAAAATTTCCAAAATCATCAAAAATAGATTTTTTTTTATTTTTTTTTGTCGTTATATTAAGTATCATTTTCTAGGTTGAAAAAAATC
Source organism: Anoplophora glabripennis (assembly GCF_000390285.2). NCBI lineage: Eukaryota > Metazoa > Arthropoda > Insecta > Coleoptera > Cerambycidae > Anoplophora > Anoplophora glabripennis. Next base: position 745,443 of record NW_019416223.1, on the reverse strand, counting down.
TCGATTCTCAAAATTTCAGATCGATATTGTAATTTCTAAAGGTCACAATTATTTTAACTTTCAAAGTAGTGTACCTAAAATGTTTTCAAACGATCTAAAAATAAATATCAATGAACAAATAATTTTGTTGAATTATTATTTTTTGTTGAATTTGATGAACAAAAGAATAGAAATGAATCATGAGACACTTAAATTTTAAATAATTAAAAAATTATAAATATTTGATACTCACAGTGGGGTAGTAAATTTTGCCTCGAGAAATTTTTTAAGTGACTCGTGATTTATTTCTATTCTTTTGTTCATCAAATTCAATAAAAAAAATTATTAGTTCGTGATATTTATTTTTAGAGGTCGCTCGAAAACATTTTAGATACACTACTTTGAAAGTTAAAATAAATATGAGTGACCTTTAGAAATTAAAATATCGATTTGAAATTTTCAGTATCGAGAATTGTTTCAACATAGAAAATGATAAAATAATGAGAAAATAATTTAAAAAAAAAATTATATTTTTGACGATTTTGGAAATTTTTAAAAATCTTGAGCGACCTCAATTTTTTTGGCCTGATTTTTTGAAGCTCTTAAAACATGATAAACTAACATATTTTCACAAGAGACACAAAGAAAAATATTCGTTTTTTTGGGCCACCCTAATATGTATTTCTTGTTAAGAAAAATAAAATCAAAAAATTTTATCAAATAATAAAATGAAGATAATGATTCTGTTATTGCTGTCTGTCTTCTATTAAAGTATTAAAGTACTTCAATGGAATTATATAATGCCACTCTCATCACATAATGTATGTTACATTTGTTTTGAAAATAATTTTTGTAATAACCATTATTGAACTGATCTGCTGATTAAGTTGTCGCAAACAAGGAATAAACTCTATTGCTTGTAAAATAAAAAAAATAATTTTGGATGGAAAAAAAACATGAATATTAAAATTTCATTGTCGATTAATAAGACACTAAATACTTATCAAACCTGATAAACAGATAAATATTTTTAAAAAATAATAACTTTTTTCCATCTCTTTTTTGTTTTATGATATTAGATGCAACTTTGTTATAGTTTACTGTCTTCTACTCTGTTTTCAACACTGTTTACATTAGGTTTGAAAATTAATTTGTTACGCAATAATTTTATTTGTTATTTTTCATTAACATAAGTAAATTAGTAATTGGTGCTCTACAATAACTTATTTTTGATAAAAAGTTTTATTTTTACGGGAAACCACATTAGGAGGCCGATTTTCAGGCATTTCTCATGAATTTTTTTGAATGAGACATATTGATTAAATTTTGATGAAACTTTGACATTATTTTATCAATATTTTGAACTACAATTACAAATTTGTTCAAGTCACTTGTGTTGAAAATGCCGAAGTTATAGGCTATTGTCCACCGAAGGTCAAGTTTTGAAAATTTTTACCATTTTCTTCACTTATTTTAAAAAAATAACACCCATAAAATTTTTATATCATCCGAATTGTTGATTCATGTTCTTTGTAATTTCATAAAGAAACACACTTTCAATCATAACGATCGGTTCATAACTTTTCAAAAATGCGATTGAAGATTTCCGAAAACTAGAAATTTGAGAAAGTTATCAATAATATTTATAGTGCTTTCCGATCAATCAGCGATTCTAGCACCATGTAACAGTCTTTCTTCTTCCTCATAGGCATCATTCTGAGCTTGCACCTGTTATTTTCTTGCTTAATAAGTAACTAGACTACCTGAACAAGCGCTCCGCCCTACCTGCTGTGCGCTCAAGCGCTGACCCGATGGGTGTTCTGTTTTAGGTTCAGAAAATTGGAACGAATAGTAATTTAATTTTGAAATTTTGGCAGCTTAATATTGAATAGTTATAATAACAATTTATCCAATAAAAAAAAACGATTTTTGAACCGTGTAGACTTACTTAAATTAAATTTATTAAATACTCACATTCATATAAACAAAGTAGATACTTTCTTTATTTTTTGGAAGCTGTTTGTCAGTTTTCGGACTATTATATTTTTTTCAGTTCAATTAAGTTCAATAAAAATGATCCTAAATGTATTTCAGTGCACCCTGTTACTACTAATTTTTATATTTCACCGTAAAGTTCCATCAGAACACAGTGATGACTGATGAATAATAAAAAAGTAACCTTTCCTCATTATCGTAAAATATTTCTTGTAGATTCGAGTCAACCGCCGGCCCCGCTTCCAGTAGGGGGCAGCACACCTCAGACCACCCAAAAAACCACCGAGGAGAAATTTTACTTCTCCATAAGAAACTTGCACACGCTCTCTCCGATGTACATCGAAGCCCTTCACAAGAAAGCGTTACTTGTGATGAGAATGTTAGAGCACAGAATCGGCTTAGAACTGCTGCTACAGGTGTTCAATAAACAGTTATCGTTGGCCACCAACGCCGCGCAGCAGAAAATCGGCAGCGGGTTATGGGGGCACATGTTGATAAGCACGAACGTGTTTACCAAAGCCATTTTCACGGTGACCGGCAAGGATATGATCGTGTTCATAGATCAGTGGGTGAGGACGGGGGGTCACGCCAAGTTTCATTTAACTTCGGTGTTTAACAGGAAAAGGTAAACGAGAAAGGTAGACGGAACGTCCACTTCAAATTTTTTACTTTGCAGAAATACGATAGAATTGGAAATAAGACAAGATGCGACGACGTCTTTAGGCATCAGGAAATACGTCGGTCCCCTCTTAGTAACCCTACAAGAGTTAGACGGTACTTTCAAGCATAACTTGCAGATCGAGAATACCGTTGTGAAGGCTGATATAACCTGCCACTCGAAGAGTAGGAGGAACAAGAAGAAGAAGATCCCTTTGTGTACGGGAGAGGAGGTCGATATGGACTTGAGTGCCATGGAGTAAGTTTCAATTTGAAGGATACTCGTTATTTTTTAATGTGACGTGTTTATTGTAGCGATTCTCCCGTTCTTTGGATTCGTCTGGACCCGGAAATGACCCTGTTGAGGTCCGTGGTGATTGAACAGCCCGATTACCAGTGGCAGTATCAGCTGAGGCACGAAAGGGACGTTACGGCGCAGATGGAGGCTATCCTCGCCTTGGAAAGGTATCCCACGCCGCCTACCCGTCTCGCTCTTACCGATACTATCGAAAACGAACAGTGTTACTACAAGGTTAGGTGCAGGGCGGCCCACTGCTTGACTAAGGTAAGATTTGTTACTATTTTGAATTTAGTATTAATATTTATGGTTTTTTTTTGTTTATCGTTTATTTTTTCATTGAACTCAACAAGTTTTTCGGTGATTTAAGTTTGCTAGATTTTTTTGAAAGCTGTTTTACGATAGTGTTAAAATTTATTTGTTTTATTATTTGTTTCTATTTGTTTATTTTTTCATTAAGAAGTCGACAAGTTTTTTTTTTATTGTAGTTTGCTAGATTTTTTTGAAAGGTGTTTTACGATAGTGTTAAAATTTATTTGTTTTATTATTTGTTTCTATTTGTTTATTTTTTCATTGTAAAAATTGATTATTTTGGCATAATCTACGGAAATAAGTTGAAAACCTGACGTTTAGAGGTTTTTCGTGTTCATCTCTGTAATTTTTTTGATCACTCAGTGGATCATATTAATACTGGGAGTGACGTGTATATAAAAATTAAACTGCAGCTTCCTAACGATATTTGTAATAGAAGTTTTATACGAAAAAGATCTATTTTTGCGTTTTTTTATCGTAAAGTACAATTATGGATCACAATATTTTCTCTGGAAAGGTCCTGTCCCTGTGTTGTACGATGAGTTACGTGCTGTAGACCAGCCGCGTAAACAAATCGTCGTTGAAAGATAGAAAGATACTTCCCAATTTTTGAGGAATTTTTCAATGCAGAGTAAATGCATTGTTTTCTCGGTTCATTGTAAAACTAGTTTGTGCACAAACTAAAAAATTAGGCAAAGTAGGAAATAAGGATCTCGTTTTTAGTGTAATCGGCATGCTGTTCTTATTTTTTACCTCCTTATAAAAATTACACTGTCACTGTTGTGGAATTACAAAATAAAAACTTTTGTCTGGAATCTTTCACTTTTTAACACTGATGGGTCGATGAACGATGCTTAATATTTAATAATTAAGTGAATAATGAACCTAACCTAACCTAACCTTACTTAACCTAACCTTACCTAACCTTTTTTTAGTATTTCTAGTATTAGATTATACCGACTTAAATTATAAGGTTACATCTCGGGTCGCATAAAAACATTTCCAAAGTTTTTAATAAATAACACAGGGTCGGCCTTCATTTTCGTTGAATAAATGAACTTTAATTCACAAAAAAAAAACGTGTAGATAGCACTTTTTCGTATACGACTTTTCTATTACAAATATCATCAGCAAGCTGTAGTTTAATTTTTATAGAATACACACTCCACACCCTGTATAATATTTTAGGTTGCGAATGCGATGGTAGCGAACTGGGCCGGTCCCCCGGCCATGCTCGCCATCTTCCGTAAACTCTTCGGCTCCTTCGCGGCCCCCCACATCATTCGCCAGAACAACTTCCAAAACTTCCAACATTACTACCTCCAAAAAACCATCCCGCTGGCCATGGCCGGGCTGAGGAACAACCACGGCATCTGTCCCCCCGAAGTCATCAGGTTTCTCCTGGACTTGTTCAAGTACAACGACAATTCCAAAAACAGGCATTCGGATAATTATTACCGCGCGGCGCTGGTGGAGGCTCTGGGGAACACGGTGACTCCCGTCGTGTCCGTCGTCTCGCAGGGGACGCCTATTACGGCGGAGAATTTAAGCGCCGATACCAAGCTGATACTCGAAGAGGTCACGAGGCTGCTCAATTTGGAGAAAGCACTGCCTTGTTACAAGTATACGGTTTCAGTGGCTTGCTTGCACGCTATAAGGAAGTTGCAGAAGTTCGGACACTTGCCCAGCAGGCCAACTTTGTTTAAAAGTTACGCGGCGTATGGACATTTTATAGGTACGTCTAACATTCGTTAAATAATATCTCTTATTTTTAACATCTGCATCACTTTGAACAAAAACCGATACGATATTCAGCCACGACAACATGATTAAATTATTTCTGCATTTGAAGGGTTGCGTTTTCAAGTCGTTTTAAAGCAGAAATGGTTTATTCTCCAAATGAAAATAATAGTCAACTGAGTGTTAAACAAATCAAATCACAATTTTGACCACTTTTTTTAGTCTACTAAAAAAATTGTGAAGTGAATTCTCTGCTTGGAAATTGTAATGTGCTATTCATTTCGCATTGTGTTCCAATAATAATAGCATTTGATATTAACATCTATATGCTCTCTCTTTATCTTTTCACCTGTTGCACTTAAAAGAAGGACAAAACATATTTATAGGATCCATTTGTTAATACTGAACTTTCCTTATGCCCAGCCTGCGCCCGTGCGTTTGAAACATTTCATTGTATCCATCTTTGCGTATCGCGTACAGAAAGAGACAATCAAGGCTACATAGTTTGATCTTTTAACATCCCACTCTGTCTCAGTTTCGAGCTGAGACATGTCTGTGCTTGTCATAAGCGTACAAGTGGAAAAGCTTGTTATTATTTTCACATTTTAATTATTCCGGTAAGTGTTGTTGAAAATGGAATCGTATGCAGGTGTTAGTGACCACCTGATGTATGGCTAGTTGTAAACGACTAGTAGCACGTGTGTGTCCATAGAGCCTAGCCCAAGAACAAGGGCAGGTTAAAGATTTCTAGCAAAGGCTAAGGTTGTTCAGATCTGTAACTGACAGCGCTCAGGTGCATAGGTCATGGTATAACAACCCAGAAAACTCCTCTGTTTTACAATCAACAATTTTTAGAACCCTTTAAAATGATACGCCCGTAGATTCGCATTCCCCGCATGCCTTCTCCATTGCAGGGATATTTATATTTAGCCCAGTAAATGAAATTTGTAATACATGTAAATCAAAATGTAATTCGTTTCAGATTGAAACTTGGTTTAATCATTAGTCTGGCCAAAAAGAAATAATATTTCCCAAAATGTATCGGTTTAAAACAACAAGATCATTGTTTAAACAATGATTATAATGTAAAAATTACCAAGAATGGAGTTTTTTAGCTGTATTAGAAAGCGCTCTCCAACAGAAGTTTTTGCTTTTGTTTATACTTATAGGTTTTCAAAAAATGCTTCCTTTGAGACCTGCTAAATTAAAATCCATTAACAATTTGTTTAAATAATTGCAAAAAAACAGCAAAATTTGAATTTACTGTAAATAGAAAAAAAGAACATAAATCGGCTCTAAACTACAGTAAAAGTTGTATTTTGTTACGCTTTAGAAACGCTGAAAATTTGGTAAAAAAATATTTATTTGTTTACGAGTTTTTGCATTTGTTTATTAGAAATAGCATTTTTTCAGTTGCAAAAACGCGGTTGTTAGCGTTATAATAAAGGACCTTATGATGGCTCATTTGTTTCGTCTTGATTTATATTTTCAAGATATGCAATTGGAAACTGTAATTTCATAGGCTAACCTCCTCAAAACGGCGTATAAATAAATAGTGTAATTTGTTTATAACGTTTTTCATTAATAACATTGCGAAGAATTAATATTTTTTAAAGCCGCTTTGACATTCGTAATACCTACTGGTAATTTTTCACGAATTTAAAAAAAAATTGTTCTAGAACCATTTTTAGCCGAGATAGCGTTTTTAAATTCATAACTTGTTTATTTATAAACATTAAGACTTGAAATTTCGGGAATAAATCAATCATCCCTTAAACTTCATAATAACGGCTAAAGATATCGAAGAAAATGCATTTTATAGTAATTTTTAACCTTTTAAAAAACGTCCTCGAATACATTTTTATATCTGGAATGTGGTGGGGGAAATAAGACAGAAACGTTTCAAGACTTCAAATCTTAACTGCCCGAAAATTTTGCGATATCTCCGGTTCCAATCCAATTTTAATGTTTTTTTTTAATCTGGGGTAGCGCATGAAAATAATAAAAACTGCACCGTCCATTTTACAATTATTAATTATTAATTTGTTATAAATTGTTAATTTTGTAGAAAAAATTTTTTCTCGCATTTTTTCGAGAAATAATTTTTCTGTGGTACCAATAAACAATTTTCTGAAAAAACAATATTTTTATGTGAAAAAAATTCAGGAAATTATATACAAGTTTATTTTAATGAGAATCGAGTTTTTTGATGTAATATGCATAATAGTATTATTTTTTGACATTAAATTAAGTAAGTAAATTAAAACACTCGATTCTCATTAAAATAAACTTTATATATAAAAAATATGACATTTCCTGATTTTTTTACATAAAAATATTGTTTTTTAAGAAAATGATGTACCATGCAGTTGTTATTATTTTCATGCGCTACACCAGATTAAAATAAAAACGTTAAAATTGGTCCATAATTACCGGAGATATCTCAAATTTTTCGTGCAGTTAAGATTTAAAGTCTTGGAACGTTTCTGTCTTATTTCCCCCACCATATTTCAGGTGTAAAAACGTATTAGAGGACGTTTTTTAAAGGGTTAAAAATTACTATAAAATGCATTTTTTTCAATATTTTTAACCGTCATTATGAAGTTTAAGGGTTGATTTATTTATTCCTGAAATATCAAATCTTAATGTTTATAGATAAACAAGATTTTTTTTAAAAAAACGCTATCTCGGCTAAAAATGGTCCTAAACATTTTTTTTTAAATTCCTGAAAAAATACCAGGAAAAACCTTATAAACAAATTACACTATTTGTTTGAGGAAGTTAGCCTTGGAAATTACAATTTTCAATTGCATATCTTAAAAATATAAGTCAAGACGAAACAAATGAGCCCTCATAAGGCCCTTTATTATAACGCCAACAACCGCGTTTTTGCAACTGAAAAAATATTTTAAATAAACAAATGCAAAAACTCGTAAACAAATAAATATTTTTTTATCAAATTTTCAGGGTTTCTTAAGCGTAACAAAATACAACTTTTACTGCAGTATAGCAACGATTTATGCTCTTTTCTTCTATTTATAGCAAATTCAAATTTTGCTGTTTTTTTGCAATTATTTAAACAAATTGTTAATGGATTTTAATTTAGCAGGTCTCAAATGAAGCTTTTTTAAAACCTATAAGTATAAACAAAAGCAAAAAATTATAGGCTAAATTAGAATGAAACCATCGTGGCTGAATTTCGTGTCGATCTTGATCCAAATCGACTCATTTTTCTTTAGACGTAAGGATAGCCGCACTGGAGTGCCTGGTAGATTTTGTCCGAGCCGACGGCAGATGGGAAGACCTGCAGCATGTCTTAGACATCCTCGAAAACGATCCCGATCCAGGCCTCCGCCACAGGTTGGCCGCATTGTTGATTAAGAATCCACCCTTTAAAAGAGCCCACAGAGGTCGACTCGACATTCCCGATCTTGTGGAGAGAATATGGACAAACATAAAGTGAGTTTAAAAGAATTCTCCTCAGCCACAATTTAAAACGTTTTTCGTACTTTCAGCTGCATGCTTTCTCACGATACGAGGCTGCGTTGCGACCTGGTCGACGTTTACTACACCCTGTACGGTACGAAACGTCCCGTCTGTATTCCGCTGCTGGAATTGTCGGGGATAATGAATCTGTCGAAGCACGAACCCATGAAAAAAATTAAACCCATCCCGAAATATTCGACTGCCATCGCAAACGAGGATCTTATGAAGACGACCAGGTCACCGACTCCAAATAGGGAGGCGTCCCAGCAGATCCTCTTGGAAGCCGTGGAGTGCATGAACGTGGAGGTTGTCGCCAGCGAGGTGAAGCCAAAGGTAAGACTTTGTGGAATTGTTTTTTTTTTAACATATACTTTTTTATTTTCTGACTGGTTTCGGCCTTTAACTAATAATTCTGTGAGAAACAACTACTCTGCGGACTATAATGTCCATCTCTGAGACGACTTTCGTGTGTAGGTTATCTCGAAATAAAATTTCACGAACGTACAGAGGGTGCCTGATTTCAAGGCAATTTTCAGGAAAAGAAAAAAAAAACAAAAAGAGACTTGGAATAGACAAAGATAATTTTAGAACGCATCATATTTTAGCCATGTTTTGTTTCATTTTAATGCTTTCTGAATCTGTTTTGGTGTGTTTTGACATGTTTTATAGAAGTTTTGCTGCCTTTTTAAGGTAAATCAAGAAATAAAGGTGATTTTTCATCGAGAAATCGTGAAAATTACTGGCGTGATTTTATTGTTGGAAAATCTTGGGAATGATAATACAAGAGGCGTCTCATCTCGTGGGTCATGAAAAAAGTATAGCGTCATTGTTTTCTATCAACAAATAGGTCACAAATTTCGTCATTTTTCGTTCTACGCGTTATTGTAAAAAAACTATTAATCTTAGCAAAAAATGTTCAACAGACGATTTGATCTAGAGAAACTCGTCTTTAAAATGAGACTTTATAAGTTAAAATTGCTTTTTAAACAAAAAAGTTATTGCAAAATTAAACGGAACAAGTGCTTTTTCTTTAATTGTTAATAACTTTTTAAATCATTAATAAAATCTTACCAAACTTTCCCAAAATGTGAGTTTTTATATCCTTAAGAGATGTGCAAAAGATGGGCTCGAATGGTCAAATAGTTTTTGCAAAATTCCATTTATTTATCCCATTTTTGCAAAAACGGCCCATTTTCAAATTACTATTCCGGGAGCAGGGATATGACTAAAACATTTTTTTTGGGCTCATTTTCTTCGAAGGGACACCAAGTATCCTCTAGTTAAAAAAATAATAATTTTTTTCCAAATTTAGTTGTATATAATTGTTACCAAATAAAAGGCACTTTTTTCCCTAATAAACAAATAAAATAACTCCGCGGTTTTTAACTTTTGAAAGAAGTTATATTCACCATTCGAAAGCTCGTAAAAAAAACTACATATTGAAAAAAAGCAAGTTTCTACGACCAATAGGTCCGGAGTTAGCAATTTTTGATTTTAAATCACAGAGCAATTTGTTATAAACGGCCTGAAACGACCTAAAATTTTAACATTTTGTCAATGAAGGTTTAAACTTTATGCCCTATTAATTTTAATTGAATTTGCCCATTATTGATCAATCCAGAGCCCGTCAAAGTAAGGGTATGCAGCAGAAGCCCTTCAGGGAGTGGAGGTAGGGGGATCTTCCTCTCAACCAGGAAAAAAACTGACAATGGATCTTTGTAATATTTGTAATATCTCAGCTTCTATAATAGAACCTACTTTTTTTTTAATTTGGGGTAACTCGACGAAAAAATTACTTCTGAATTATTTCTTTCTTTAACCCCTCAACCCTCAAATTAAAGTTGAAATTTATAATGAATTGTAAAAAAAATTCTACTGTTACTGTTATTAATAATAATTTTACAAAATAATTAATCCTTTAATCAATATACAAAATCTATCGTTATATAAAAAGTATGAAAAATTAAAATATATATTTTTTTATTGAGAACTATTGTCTAAAACATTTCAAATAAAAAAAATTCAGAAAATTCACTTTTAGGGGGGTAGGAGGTGGTTTTACAAGGGTAGAAACAATTCAGAAGTAATTTTTTCGTCGAGCTACTCCAAATTAACAAAAAAGAAGGTTCTACGTTACATAGAAGCTAAGATATTACAAATTTTTCAAGCTCGCACCATTTTGAAGATCCATTATCAGTTTTTTCCTGGTTGAGAGGAAGATACCCCCACCACCACTCCCTGAAGAGTTTCTGCCGCGTACCCTTACTTTGACGGGCTCTGGATTGATCAATTATGGGCAAATTTAATTAAACTTAACAGGGTATAAAGTTTAAACCTTCATTTACAAAATGTTAAAATTTCAGGTCTTAATGTTTATAATAAATTGCTCTGTGATTTAAAAACAAAAATTGCTAACTCCGGACCTATTGGTCGTAGAAACTTTTTTTTTCAATGTGTAGGTTTTTTTACGAGCTTTCGAATGGTGTATATAACTTCTTTCAAAAGTTAAAAACCACAGAGTTATTTTATTTGTTTATTAGGGAAAAAAGTGCCTTTTATTTGGTAACAATTATATACAACTAAATTTGGAAAAAAATTAATTTTTTTTAACTAGAAGATACTTGGTGTCCCTTCGAAGAAAATGAGCCCAAAAAGAATGTTCTAGTCATAACCCTGCTCCCGGAATAGTAATTTGAAAATGTGCCTTTTTTACAAAAATGGGATAAATAAATGGAATTTTGCAAAAACTATTTGACCGATCGAGCCCATCCTTTGCACATTTCTTAAGATGTAAAGCTCTCTTAATCAGTTCGAAACTCATCTATGTGTGGTGATTTTGCTGACGAGTGATCTAATTTTCAACTAGTTTGGGCTTTTAATGGAAACAACCACTTGGGCCACATTCCCTGTCCTAGCAATACCCAGTAAGCAGCTAGGATTATTGGTCGATCCAAATCCACCAGACATATACTGGGCTTATAAAGCTCACATCAGAGAAAAATGGAAATGAAATAGTTGAGATGAACTATGTTTATCATATCATTTTTAAATAGATATTTAACCTTAATTTTTTCTAATGATGGGTTTAAGAAACCGAAACTTTTTTGAAAATTTAAAATTAATGTTTTTACTGAAACCAAAAAAGGATTCTAATTTGCTTCTTCCATTTTTCGATTTAAAATGTACTGTTACATCTGTTGCACTTTTATTAAAATATTTTTACTTAGGAGGAAGAAATTATGGACATAAAAGTGGAATCTCCAAAGATACAGAAGCAGGATTATTTCTCTGATAATTCCGTTTCCCTGCCAGGCCTGGGACAGAGTGGTCCGATAGGATTTGAACCGGGCATGTTTAAGAAAGAAGGAGACGGCAAACACAAGGTTGACCCGTCGGGGAAGGTAATAATAATAACCACCAACGCACGAATACAGCTATTAGATTGTTTTATTTTTTCAGATTAAGAAGAAAAAGAAGGACAAGAAGAAACACAAGCATAAACACAAACACAAACATGAACACAAGCATAACAAAGATAAGAAGGAAAAGGACCCCAACAAGCTGAAAATAAGGGAAGAAACCTTGAGCTCTACGAGTTCTACTCCCAGTCCCAATCCGCTGTCGCTCGGTGGTGCAGAAACAATTTAATTTTAAAATATGAAATTTTATTATGAAGTGTTATTTTTTTATTGTTAAAAAAAAAGCAACTGTAAAATTATAACAAAAAATGTAAATATAATTCTTTTTTTGAAATATTGTGTTCTTTCTAATACATACATTCAATCTAGTGTGTAATAACTTTAAGCTTTTGTGACTGTCGTTTTGAATCAGGGTCGCAGAAAGTTGTGAGACATGCCATCGAAAATTGTTCTCCTGATACTTTTAACAAATTTCATCATAAAGTTGCGGTAGTAGACCAAAATTTGTTGCTGATGCATTGATAAATTTCAGTAGCAACGATTTTAAATAATTTTGTTAGCTGAACCTCAAGTTTCGTATCAGGGTTCCAGAAAGTTAAGGAGGTATATAGACAAAATTTTACTCCTGTTAGTTGGCATTTAGTTATTATTTCGATAGTAGCAATTTTCACATTTTGTATCAGGATCACAGAAAATTCAGGAGGTATATAGTCAAAATTTTACTCCTGGTAGTTAGATTCGAAAATCGTGGGTGTGTCTGAAATTTTACTCCTGACTTTTGGATTCATTCTAGTGCTGACAAAATTTTTGCTCCTGATACTTGTAGGAGGTTCACGGAAAGGCAAGGAGGTATGTGGACAATATTTTACTCCTGATAGATTTTACTTCTGAATTTACACATTTTGTATCAGGATACCATAAAACCGAGAAGATATTTGGACAAAATTTTTCTTATGGCTTGCAGATCTTAAATTTTCAATTTTTGTATCAGGATACCAGGAAGTCGAGGAGATATGCGGAACAAAATTTTATTCTGACTTTTGTAGAATTTAAATTTTCATTTTTCCTATCAGGATAACAAAATGTTGAGGAGGTATGGGAACAAAATTTTATTCCTGATGTTTGCTTTTAGATACTTCTGAATTTACACATTTTGAATCAGGATACCAGGAAGTCAAGGATATGTGTGGACAAAATTTTACTTCTGGCTTTTGTAGAACTTACATTTTCATATTTTTTATCAGGGTAACAGAATGTCGACGAGGTATCCTGGTGTTTGCTTTTAATTTCTGAATTTACATATTTTGTATCAAGATACTAGAAAGCCTAGGATATGTTGACAAAAATTTTTTTCTGGCTTTCGTACTTTAAATTTTAATTTTTTGTATCAAGATAACAGAATGTCGAGAAGGTATGGGAACAAAATTTTACTTCAGATGTTTGCTTTTAGCTACTCCTGAATTTACGTATTTTGTATCAGGATACCAGAAAGTCGAGGATATGTGAACAAAATTTTGTTTCTGGCTTTTGTAATCATAAATTTTCATCTTTTGTATCAGGATAACAGAATGTCGAGGAGGTATAGAAACAAAATTTTACTCGTTTTGTGTTTCTCTAAGAACTCTAATTTTTCAGCTTAGTGCCACAAAAAATCAAGGAAACAAAGAATGTAGACCAAATTTTACTCGCGATGCTTACTTTCATGGTAATTTTCCCATTTTTATTAGAATAACAGAAACTGGAGGAGGTATATGAATGATTTTTTTTACTCCTGATTGCTTTTATAGCAGCATCCACATTTTGTAGCAGGACAGCAGAATGTCGAGGAGGTATGCAGCGAAAACTTACTCTGGGAGTGTAAAGATGGAGATTTTTGGGTATTGTGCAAATAAAGTGCACGGCTCAAGTAGAATCTATTTATTTTTAAATATTAATTGATTACATAGTATAGGTTGTGTGCTTGTCAGGATAAAATATGATATTTACAATGTAATAGTGGAACATAAATTGTACTTAATAATTTTTAAAGCTCATGAAGAGATAATGATCAAATATATATACTTTTGATATTTTAATACTTTGAGAAAAGTTGATTGTTTGGTTACATTGCTTGGTTCCAAACTATTAAATAAAAAAATAATAAAATAGAAAAACACATTAAAACAATAAAATAAAAATAAACAATTTTCTTCACGTAAGTATTTATCATATGTATTCATCTAAAATTTAATTTATACAATTCTTACAGTTCAAACTGTTTCAAACAGTTCCCTTAAAATTAAAAATACAAAGATGAGAAAACTAAACGTCCTTAACAATTGCACTGCTTCAAACAGTTCGAATCTTAACAACTCGTTCAACATATTCACAAATATACATCCTTCACCACGTATTTAATACTAGGGATGTTCACGCAAAACCAATTGCTCACATCGATAACAATAAAGTAACAACTGCTAATTATATACATCGACAGAAAAGCGTAACTTTGATTGGTCAATGATATAAAAATAATTGTACACTACTCACTAGATTTTGGAATCTTTACACAACAGAACGTCGAGGAACGACCGGCCAAGAAACACGAGAACAAAAAATTCCACCTGCTTAAATCGTACCCAAAAATATGTACCAGCAATACATTTTTATAGATTTTATTACACAGTTTGTCTAAATATGAATTAATGCACAAATAACAGACTTTCCCCCATTCTAATGCAGATTTTCTATAAAATGGAGTTAGTCTGAAATGCAAATTACTTTTTAGTGTAAAGATATTTGTAATTTACAATACAAATTACAAATTTCTTTACAATAAAAAGTAATTAGAGTTTCAAATCGACACCATTTTATAGAAAATCTGCGTTAGAATGGAGGAAAGTCTGTTATTTGTGCATTTGTTCATATTTAGACAAACTGTGTAATAAAATCTAAAAAAATGTATTCCTGGTTGGCTATTTGCTAAAGAGCCCTCTTTAAAAGCATTTGACAATTTAAAACCTGTTGTTTGTATGTAATATACTTAGATCACTAGTCAAACTTAGGAATGAGGATGCTAGATAGCGACTCTGCAACAAAATCACAGTCGCCCTTGTTTGTAGTGCAACAACAGCATTTGTTTTGAGAGTCGCCATCTAGTTTCTTCACTCCTAAGTTTGACTGGTGATTTAAGTATATTACATGCAAACAGGTTTTAAATTGTTAACTGCTTTTTAAAGAGGGCTCTATAGCAAATAGGCAATCAGGAATAGATTTTTTTAGATTTTATTGGACTTAGTTTGAAACTCAAATTACTGTTTAGTGTAAAGATATTTGTAATTTACGATACAAATTACAAATTTCTTTACAACAAAAAGAAATTTGAGTTTCAAACTAACTTCATTTTGTAGAAAATCTGCGTTAGAATGGAGGAAAGTCCGTTATTTGTGCATTCCTTCATATTTAGACAAACTGTGTAATGAAATCTAAAAAAATGTATTCCTGATTGGCTATTTGCTATAGAGCCCTCTTTAAAAGCATTTAACAATTTAAAACCTGTTGTTTGCATGTAATATACTTAAAACCACCAGTCAAACTTAGGAATGAAGAAACTAGATGGCGACTCTGCAATAAAATCGCAGTCACCCTTGTTTGTAGTGCAACAACAGCATTTATTTTGAGTGTCGCCATCTAGTTTCTTCATTCCTAAGTTTGACTGGTGGTTTAAGTATATTACATGCAAACAACAGGTGTCAAATTGTTTAATGCTTTTTGAAGAGGGCTTTACAGCAAATAGGCAATCAGGAATACATTTTTTTAGATTTTATTACACAGTCTGTCTAAATATGAATTAATTCACAAATAACAGACTTTCCTCCATTCTAACGCAGATTTTCTATAAAACGGACTTAGTTTGAAGCTCAAATTACTGTTTAGTGTAAAGATATTTGTAATTTACGACACAAATTAAAAATTTCTTTACAACAATAGGCAATTTGAATTTCAAACTAACTCCATTTTGTAGAAAATCTGCGTTAGAATGGAGGAAAGTCTGTTATTTGTGCATTAATTCATATTTAGACAAACTATGTAATAAAATCTAAAAAAATGTATTTCTGGTTGGCTATTTGCTATGGAGCCCTCTTCAAAAAACATTTAACAATTTAAAATCTGTTGTTGCATGTAATAAACTTAAACCACCAGTCAAACTAAGGAATGAGGATGCTAGATGGCGACTCTGCAATAAAATCACAGTCGCCCTTGTTTGTAGAGCAACAACAGCATTTGTTGTGAGAGTCGCCATCTAGTTTCTTCACTCCTGAGTTTCACCGATTGTCTGCTGTTAACAAAGTGACTTCAAGGCCACCTATTTGTTTTTGGTATTTGTGTTGTTCTTCACCGGCCGTTAAATCCGACGGCTATCGCGTTGTGGCAGAGATTCGTCGAAAAGAAATCAGTACACAAAACATGTTGATTATCAGTTGTTAATCATTCACCAAAAATTTCACAGTTCTGGAATTTTCTCCGTAACAACAAAGACTTAACTATAAACTAAAATAGTTTCATTTTTAATATTCTTATGTACTTTGGACATATCTAACTACAATTTTTTTATCAAGGATACATGCATTTACATAGCATGAATTAACAAATTTTGCTTAAGGCCGGCCAAAAAGTATCTTGAAGGTCTAAGAGCAACTTTTCGGGTTGTTGGATTTTATTTCCGTACGGCTAAATGAACGTACGCATAAAACACAAATTGGGAGTCTTCCGGACGTGCAAGTAATGTTTCGTTCTAATCGTAACACATAAAAACGAAGTCAACAAGGAATACTCGGAGAAATAAAGCCCATCAAAAGTGGTAAAAAGTTACAGTTTACACGTACGCTTTTGACCCACCTCATTTCTTTAATATACAACGTATATATGCTAGGATTACAATATTTTTTTTTGTATTGTATACCTATATATAATGAAATCGTATTGCGTCTATTGCTTCAATACAACCTCACTTACTAAATGATTTTCCATTTTATTTACAACTCTTAAAATATCCTCTCACTATTACATATCGTGACTGCCAAACATACCGTTTTATCTATCGGAAATAAACTATCTTGATCCAGTTGGTATTGCTATCTTACTTTTATCATTCTTGCGGCATTCTCTATCCTAGAACTTATTTAACGGTTGAAAAGTTCTGTGATTGGTTCTTGTTTCCGGATACCCAATTTGTAAATACATCCCTAAAAAAAAACAACAAAGGACTTAAAACCCGACAACGATAACAACACTAATTAGTACCTACCGGCAATGGCTAACAACGCACTCATTACTGCAGTATTCGTCCTCCCATTCGGGATTTGTTATGGCTGGATTGGGGCATCCGTGACGTATACAAGCATTCGGTGGCCTCATCTGTCCTTGACCGGCGTTCTGCTGGGACACGGATGTTGGAACAGTCGGGGGTGGTGCCGAAACCGGTGGAGAACTAGACACTATCGGGGGAGGACTCATGTGCTGTTGCATGTGCGGTGAGACTGGGACATGCTGCTGTTGTGGGGACACCGGCATGTGCTGCTGCTGGGGAACCCAAAATTAATAATTAATGTTACTACATCATCCAAGCAAGGAAGAACTAATATCAGTGGTTATCAATTTTATTGTTTGATAAACGGCGCTGGTTTTATAGACTAGATAAACTGCAGCTCGATATTAATATCAAACGAACTCTTCTATGTTTAAATAAAAAATGATTCATACATAAATTGTCAAGGCGTGGCAATGAAGTAAATATCGCCGGATATCTCGATTTGGCTATGATCAATTTAATGAATAGGTAGACTTTGGCTACTTGATTACCTCATTTTCTTAATTTGTCGTTACGTTCTAAATTTTGGGCGAAATATTCTTTGCACTAATGCCAAATCCACAAAATTTATACTGAAATGTTTGATATATCTATTCTTCCAAGAAATCCAAGAATTAGATATAAACTTGGGCTTGAATTTTGAATTTAACAATTTAAATCTAAATTGAGGTTAAGTTAACTTCTTCTTCTTCTTCTTTTTTAAAATATGGCCTGATTGTAAAGAGTTTAGTCAGCCAGTCGCAACCTTTATTTACCATGTTGCTAGTAGTTTCACTTGAAGGATGTTTCTTGCAGTACGTTTGGAATTTCTGTGTTACGTCCCCTAAGTTAGATACACACATTTTATTTCCAATTATAATTCTTTCTTTTGGCAAATATTCATTTCAAATTGCGCGTAAT
This sequence comes from Anoplophora glabripennis, assembly GCF_000390285.2. NCBI lineage: Eukaryota > Metazoa > Arthropoda > Insecta > Coleoptera > Cerambycidae > Anoplophora > Anoplophora glabripennis. The sequence goes on along the minus strand of NW_019416223.1, from coordinate 727,307 downwards.
AATAACGCGAATATTTGTAATAACAAATATTCTCCTTCATTATTTGTCACACTTTTCTAAAGCTACACAATTACTCCATTTACTCGAATTTTCATCGCATTCTAAAATCACAACAAATCAGAAAATATTGTCATAATTTACTCGATTTATGCCTTTTACATTTAGTAATTATTCTCGATTTACTGCATGTGTATTAGGGTGGCCCAAGAAAAAGGAATATTTCATTTTTTGTATCTTGTGAAAATATGTTAGTTTATCATGTTTTAAGAGCCCCCTCAAAAAATCAGCTCAAACAATTTTTTTAGTCGCTAAAAATTTTTAAAAATTTCCAAAATCGTTAAAAATTGATTTTTTTTATTTTTTCTCCTTATTTTATCATTTTCTTGGTTGAAAAAAATCTCGATTTTGAAAATTTCAAATCGATATTTTAATTTCTAAAGGTCACTCATAATTATTTTAACTTTACAAGTAGTGTACCTAAAATGTTTTCGAGCGACCTCTAAAAATAAATATCAACGAACTAATAACACAGGTCAACAAGGGTCAAGAAGCAGACACATTAGGGATTCCCGAAGGATTTTGGTGCGCTAAATCCGAATCTGGCCACAGAATTGCTCTATCACGTCAGGTTTTTGAGATAGCCTATTTGAGCAAACTCAACGGCATTCGAAGGAGGGAACCTTGTACTTATTTTAGATTCAATGTATTAGTTTTTTGAAAAAGAATAGATGGTATTACTACATAACCTCAAATATGACGAAAAACAGTGTTTTTTGCACTTTTAGGTTAGGATATCTCAAAAACCTGACGTGATAGACCAATTCTGCTGCCAGATTCGGATTCAGCGCACCTAAATCCTTCGGAAATATATATTCAAAATTCTGCTTCCAAAAAAAAGTTAAATTTTGTTGGTAATTTTTTTATTGAATTTGATGAAAAGAATAGAGAAACTTACAAAATTTCTCGAGGCAAAATTTACTACCGCACAGAGTATCAAATATTTATCATTTTTCAATTTTTTAAAATTTAAGTGTCTCGTGATTTATTTCTATTCTTTTGTTTATCAAATTCAATAAAAAAAATATTAGTTCGTTGATATTTATTTTTACAGGTCGCTCAAAAACGTAGGTACACTACTTTGAAAGTTAAACTAATTATGAGTGACCTTTAGAAATTATAATATCGATTTGAAATTTTCAGAATCGAGATTTTGTTCATCCTAGAAAATGATAACGAGAAAAAAAAAATTTTTTTAAATTCAATTTTTGACGATTTTGGAAATTTTTAAAAATCTTGAGCGACCTCTAAAAAATTTTTTTTTGAGCTGATTTTTCGAGGGGGTTCTTAAAACATGATAAACTAACGTATTTTCACAAGACATGAAAAAAAATATTCGTTTTTTTTGGGCCACCCTAATGTGTATGTATACTCGATGCATGGACTCGATGTGGACATGCATCCTCCTTCATGGTTGTCCTTGAACTCTCGTTTAGTTTAACAAATCCACATTTTATCTTTGTTTTTTTTTAAAACACCTGTGTTAATCCCGACCAAGATCCGAGACAACTTTGCTACACGATCGGCACTACAAGTCAGAAGTACTTATAGTATATCCAATATGGCGCCCTACGTAAAAGTTTAACAACTTAATAAGGTCTGTGACTTTCAGATATTTGTCGATTTTTTGGCTTTAAAGAATTATGCCTTTTAAAATACTGTTTGTGGATAAATGCTGACCAAAAAAAAAAACGGCAAAGATTGTGGATCTTTTAGATTGGCCATGAATTTTAGGTCGCCGACTTTTGCAACTCTACGCAGCAATTAATATGTTGTCTAGTAGCGCTCCGTCTTGACATCTAGATGCCCTAGATTATGTTTCTTTGCCTTTTCATCTGTTGCAATTAAAAAAAGACAGAACACATTCAGGGCATCTAAACGTAATAATACTAAACGTACGTACCTTCGCCTTCCATTTCCCTAGCTTATTCCGTGTTGCCAGATCAGGGAAAAAGTTCCTAGTTCTAGAGACTTTTTACCACTGACAAAGTGGACGGACGATTTTTTTTAATATCTTAAAATCTAGGGACAAAACGACAAGAAAAGTGTAAGGTTAGAAAAATGCGTCATTGTTGTCCAGACGACGCAGAAAAATCAGCAACTGCGAAAACAAAGAGCATTAAATGGATCTAAATAACATAAAAATTCTGATGAGATTGATGAGATTTTAGACAGGACTTAAAACAGAAGCAGGGGAAATCGAAAAAGAAATGGAATTTTAACGAAGACGAGAGTTTAGAATTATCTAAAATGTAGAGAAACGACTGATACACAGAAAAAATATTTCACTCAATTTTACTCAATAATGTATCAGTTTCGGTTCACATCCGATTGAGTGAAATTTTCACTCTATTAGTATGAGTACAAGTGAGTGAAACTATTGCATCACAAAATAGTGAGTTTTACTCAAATCCGAGTTACTGCTAACAGTACTATCAATTGAGAGACTTTTGACTCTATTCTGAGTATATAAAAACAATTTAGAGTTGACTTTTTCTCTAACATGATTTAAATTTAACTATTATTGGGTCATTTTTTACTCAGACTTGGTTTTTAAGTAACTAAATATTGAGTGCAAAAATAAATCATTCATAAATGATTAATTAGGATATACAGTGCTGAAATTATTAAGTTCGCGGAGAACGCCTCCTGTCCTGGCTGAGACTCGCCAGTTGAGTCCCTCCAGCTGAGACCCGCCGACGCCGGCCAAGGTCTTTTCGCCTGGCGAGCACGCTTTTCTGGAGCATCTAACGGGCCCCTATCAACTGTGGCCGAGATTAAAGAAGCAATATGTAAATGGTGCCATCTTCACGACCCATTCAAATTACTCGAAATTAATATACATTTAAACTCACTCAATAATGAATGAATGAATGAATTTACTCTGATTTAGATACAAGTGCACCAAATACGAGTTTACGTGAAGAATTTATTTAAGGAGTACCTATATTTGAGTTAAAGTACTCAGTTTTAGTTTAAATGTAATCACAAATGAGTAAAATGATGAAAATGCTTAATATTGAGTGAAAATGTACTAAAAAATTTTATTCAATGGATTTACTCCGAACCTTGCTTTCGATCACACCAATTTTTTTTACAGTGTATGTACAAAAAATCAAACACCGGAACGTCACAGGCTGGTAACTTTAAACTATGTACCGAAACGCATTGAACCAGAACACATACCAAATATAAATACTGATAAAGAGGACTTAAATCTACAGTTTGAATCATCAACTGATAGTTTCAGAAATACCAAAGTTTGAAGTTTTTAAACTCATTTTTAACATATACGGTATACATTAAAAATCACGAAGAATGCGATTCCATGGGCGTACCATTTTAGAGGGTTTAAAAAATTATTAAACACAGTAAAAAATCAGTAAAACCTTTCGGGACAATAGATTCTCTATATAATGCGGTATGAATTTTCTTTAATACCGGAAATTTATTTTTAAAATAAAATACGTTAGTCTTCCTACGGATCACATATTTGACATCGCTGTTAATTTAATTTTTTTTTGCACTTTTTATATCACTTTTTAACGCACGATAAACACTTCCGACAGACGCTTCTGTTAAGGAACTATACTAATTTACCAACATACAGGCCCGGATCCAGAGGGGGTGGCGATGTGGCGATCGCCACCCCCAAAGCACAACATTTTTTAAAGATCTTCAATTTCTCCAAACGACAACAGGCAGTTAGTCGATATTAATGCAAGTCCCCCTTCCTAACCTACACCTTACGTCATCAAAAAAATAACAACAACAACAACAACAATAATAATAATAATGATAATGATAAAGAAGTGCTTTGCGCCTCCCCCAAAACCAGTCTCTGGATCCGGGCCTGCCAACATATCAACGTTTCGTGCTCAAATTCCCTTATACACATTACTTATAATACAATAACGATTTTGTACTGTTAAACTTGGTCGTTTACGGTTATCCCGATTATCAGAATAATAGCCACCAACACCTGCATGTGATTTAATTTCTAACACTTATTGGAATTGGAAACGGAATTAAGATGTAGTAAAAAATTGGGGTTTGATTTATGTATGACTCACTGCCTACTATTTTCGACCTGAAATATATAGGAAAAAAGATTTAAAATAATTTCCCACCTGTTGCATATAACTGCTGTGCTGCTGCTGTTGTTGCATGTGCTGCATGTTCATGTGGTTTGGCACTGGTCCCATGTTGGACTGCATCATGCTCTGATGCTGCTGCTGGGGCGACGGGTTCATGTTGCCCATCATCGAGGGCTTCTTCCCAATGGGCGACTGTGTGGGCGGAGTTGGCGCTGACGTCATCGGGGGCGATGGAATGGTTCCTTGTGGCTGATAGGAGGAGTACTGTGGCGCGCCCTGTTGGTAGTTACTGTAATTTCCGTACATGCCCTCGCCTTCTCCGGCGCCCTTGGATACTAAGCTGGCCCTGTAGGCGGCCAAAGCCTTCAGATATTCCTTCTTTGCGGCTTCTGTTTTCTTTTTATACACCTGAAATCAAATTATGAAGATCAATGAAATGTATCTTAAAATGATCGAGTTGAAATTTATACTCACGTTCTTGTGTTCGGAGTCTAGTGCGTCCCACATCGAGGCCACGATTTTGGAAACCTCTCCGAAGCTTGCGTTCGGATTCTGTCCCTTTATGGCAGCTTGAGTATCACGGAAGAATAACGCATACGCCGATACTGGTCTAAAACAATGTTCAACATGAGTTTTGACACCCTACTATAAAATATTACGGTAAAGGATCTGTTTATATATTTTATTTGCTGGCTCCCGTAGTACTAAAGCTAACTCTTATTCAGTTCTGGCTCCCTCGAGATGGATATTGATAATTAAGAGAGAGAATCGAAAACACAGATGTATGTACATATTAAACGAAGTGTGAACGAATAGGGTGAAAGACCTCACTACAAGATCTGAACTCTATGGAGCGAAAAACGAATGTAAGTAGTTCCTCATGCTTTACATAAATGTAAAAAGTATATAATAGAACAGATTTAAAAGATAATCTCAATCGGGAATTTATTTCCATACTTAAGTGTATATCGTCTTAACAATAACATCTATACCCATATAGGTTAATGTACTTTTTCCAAAAGGAATGAAATATTTCAATTGCTCTTGTTAAACGACAATCTCAATACTATACGTGCAATGCAAATATTCATCATGCACTTAAAGGAGGTTTATAAAGTCTAACGAGAGTTTCTGTACATTCCCTAGTAACTAAAGTAGTAAGCCTTTAGATTTGGCACCGTTGCACTTGTCTGGCTTTGTTTGGATGCCTAAGCTTGAAATATACACCATATGTCACACCTGCGAATTTCAAATAATACGCTACGTCGAGAACCGCGGCGTTGCCGCTATCACGCATATGGACGTTAAGTTAATCAACAACAGCAGTTTGAAGGAGAATTATTATAAATTATGTATCTTACAAGTACCTAATCGATTTCTACGACCTGTCATACGGTTCCTTAGATATCGGTTACCTGTTTATACAAGTTGCTGTAAAAACTGTTTGTCAATTGCTGCGCATTCTAAGTGGAAAGACCAAATTCTCATAAGACTGTACTAAATCGTGAAAAATTATTTTATTAATATCTCGTGTCTTAGGTATCCAAAGTATAGTAGGATTATATTCGATGCAAAGTAATAAATCATTGCCTGTCAAGGGAATCAGTGCAACACGTTTTAGGGGGTTTTGGATATTGAATAATTTCTTTATGCATTATGGATTAATAGTTATATATTTATGAAGGACAAAATGAAAAACAAATGCATCTCCTTCGCACATAGGGCGGCAGGGCAACAATACATTTATTACTCCTTTCATCCTCCCTCATATGACTTGCGTCTTGTGTTTGTTGCGGCAGCGCGCGTGCCGGTCCGGCATGGTCAGTTTCGTTTCGGTTGTATTGGTGCTGCGTGTCTCTCGCTAGCGATATTTGTGAGGTTATAACTGCTATAAGCAATTATATTTCGTTCGGGCTGTATGTGTGTTTCGCGCTATTATTTGAGAATTTGTGAGTGAAATCATATGTCTTGTGCTCCATAACAAAAGTGTTTTTAGTGTTTTATTTGTGTGCTGTGTGTGTGTTTCAGGCTGTTGTTTGTGAATCGTGAATGCTATTGTATTTTCTGTGCTAGTGAAGTGAAGTTTTTTGTATTATTATTGCTCTGTTGTCGTTATATGGAGAAATGGAGGCGGTGCCTGGATGTTCGCAAGCCGGATGTACTGTACTCATCCCATGAAACTGAAGACTGGTTTGGTGGAAATGTGTTCTAGATGTGTTTTCAAAATTTTAAGAGAAGAAAAATGAAGGAGACGTTAAGAAACCTAAAAAAGGGGGTGGAAAGAAATTAATATTAAATGAAGATGAGAAAAATGCAATTCGGCGTACAGTATATAAATCATAGAATTTATATTTTGTTTATAATTTGTTAATATTTCTTGTTTGATAGAAAAATAACTTATTTTGTTGAGATTGATAGAGAATTGTTGTTAGTGTTTTCATTTGATAGAATCATATCGTAGGATTTATATTTTGTTTTCATTCTGTAAATATTTATAGTATATCTGTTATACAAGGTTTTTGCTTTGAAACTTCGTTCTCCTTATAAAAAAAAGAATCGTAATGGGGTGCGATGAAGGGATCAATTCACGTCTGGTACCCTGTTCCTACAAAAATCCCTTTATTCTCATAAACTATTTGTTTTAAAAGTAATTTATTATAAATCCAATTCGTTATTTAAATTCCACATATGTATTACATTTCACCTCTGTACGCGCCACTGTTTATTGTTCCCTGCTTTACGATCAAGCTCGCCAGGTTAGTATTTGACGTATAACCGACCACTTCGTACACTCGATGCACCTGGCCGACTACAGCTAGTACCAGAACACAGTGCGTATGCAGCGGTATTTCAGATTTTTCATTCAATTTCATTTTAAATTTGAAATCCTCCTAAAAATGATGACACGATTTTCCTTTGATAAAAGGCCGACAATTTTTTGCTCTACTTTGCATCGAATATGTTCCTACTACAGTCATATTTTTTTTTGAGGATTTTCTTCATATTAATAAACTTATATTAATTTTTTTATGAATATTTGTTCGTCAATTCCAAATCAGATAAACCTCCTTAACACTATTTTTATTGTTTCAGACAAAAACCACAAAATGAAACAATGAAATTCGAGGTTAGGTTAGTTGTGGTTGGACAGAAATTTTAATTAAATAATGGAGATAGACGTATATCATATCCATAATCAATTACTTGGTTAATCTTGATATGTAATTTCTCCTACGAAGTTTACTCCGGTAAATTTTAAGCTACAAATTTTCTCCCTTAAATAGCTTCATAAAAGTTTTAAATAACTGAATTAACGGACTAGATTGATCACATCAGATTGGAGCAATTAAGACATATTATCAGATACGATCATATCAGATCAGACCAAATCATAGTACGAAGTACGGAGTGCTCGTCAGCTGGCTCAGTTTCGTTCTATCGGCAGACGACGTCAGTAACGAGATGCAGACTTTCGTTTTGACACACGTAGCAGCTGTATAATATTATATACATATATGTAAATAGATAATTAAAGTCGATCTCCATACGTAAGACTCAAAAGGTATAATTTCCACATTCATGTACGCCATGATCTCGTCAGTCTTTCTCTCAAGTGACGTCACCACATGCGCGTAGGCACACCATATTCACATTCACACCACGGTTGGGATATTTCGTTCTATGTATCGCATCTCCTGACATTCATAGCTTTGGCTTTCATAATAATAAAAGTGATAGTAAATAATAATTTAACATTACCTATAACATTATTTACAGCTGAACTTAAACATTTAACAAAGATACACAGGAGTGTATTACATATATCATTAATTTAGCTTTTCATTATATTCCTCCTTTCCGAGGAACTTTCTCACTGTATACGTCGTTAGGTCCGACTCGAGGGTAAATAAATAAGAAATAAATAATACATAGTAAGTATGTGAGGGAAATTGCAACAATAAATCGGGCGTTACAACTTTGCGCACATCGAATGTTAACTTTATGGTCCATATAACATCTTCCCCTCCGTGATGCAACCGGGAAAATGGCATTCTCAACATTTTAATGCGATTTAATAGCGTCGGAAAAATCAATAAGCGACGTGGCTACCGGGTGGAAAAACTGGAAAACCAACATTTGTGTTACGCATTCCATTTACAAAATAGATATTTGTTTCTGTAGACATTTTCAGAACTTATCTGTTTTGATACTTATCACTTATTCATTTTGCTAAAGAGAAAGAAAGCATCTACGGGGTGAACAAAAAAAATAAACAGATTTTGAACAAGTTACTTTAACGCAACTTTGTATCCTTAAAAAGTTACGGGCCATCAAATATATAATTTTTTTAATATAATTTCACTGAAACGGAATTTGGTTTTGAGGGAGCAGAAAATGAACAGACATTATTTATTTATTTTGTCTATAACATTGACCTAAGAATATTTGAAACAGTTTTTTTCTTTATTAGTAGAAATTTTAATGAAACGCAGGTGTTTTATGAAACGTCACTTTATTTTCTGTAATGGGTAATAATAGAGATTCCAAGCTAGGTAAAGGTTTAATGAGTGGGCCTAATTGGCTAAAGAGAAGGGAGCATAGATTTTATACTATTAAATCATTAATGAATAGGAGAAATAGTCGTGGCCTGAATTCGATCCCTGAGGAACCCAGTGTAGGTTTTAGATGTGAAACCGCTAAATGTGACATATTGCATTCTATTTTGATGGTATGAACGAAAATACGTTAGTAATTCGTGACCACACCAAATATATTAAGTTTCTGTAGTCAAACTGAATGATATACTTGTGGAAAGCCTAATAGCTGTTTTACAGTGACAATTTATTGATGAATAAATTGACGAAGTTCTTCATGAATTAATTCACGAATTTATTGGTAAACAGTGTGGTTTTACACTGCTACAGACTTTGTCAAGTTTTTTGACGCATTAATCAGTTCTACCAACGAATCAAAGAAGCAAATAAATTTCAAAAATGTCACCTTTCCACTCATAATTGTAGTGATATAACAGCGGTACCGTTCTGACACATATTATATAAATATTAGTGTTTGTAAGTAACAAATCAGTAAAAACAATGCAAAACTAGAACGACGCCACACAATTATTTACATATTCCAATAACATAACCTCATTACTGATCTGAGGCTGGAAATCTGTTGGGTTGGTACATCCGAACTTCACGAAGAAATTGACGAAAATTAGAACATGTTCTAATTCTTCAAGAACTTGATGGATAAATTCATGAAGTTATTTGACAGCTGATTTGGTGCATTACACTTGTCCAATTTCTTGATGAAGCGACTTCATGAATTAATTGATCAATAAATTGTAGCTTTGAAACCTGTAAAATTCTAAGACAGAAAAATTGTACTAAAATTACTTGATTTAAGTTGGTTTATTTGTATTCAAGGAGTCTACCCTTGAAGTATAAACCCACTCGTTTCCGGACCCGTAAATAACTATTGCAAATTGAGTAAACATATATGTTTATAAAAATCTAATACTCGTTCAAATGAAATGACCTTGAACCTTGACTCAACCACACTTTGCACTAGCCTACTATCATTTTATATGAGAGATACACTTTGGAGAAGAACTAAATGCGTTTATGCCAGCCTCCCTTGTAAATGTCTTATATAATCTAGAAGAGAAATGGAATTTTCCTCCCTATCGCGATATCAGAAGCTGAGCCCATTTTTCTCGGCTCTTCCAGTAGATGTTTCGTCGATACTTAGGTTTAAAATAGGATCCAGCCATTTAGAGCCATGCATCATTCGCAGTTGAAGTTTTAAGTTTCGTCTGGAGAAAAGTTATTGGTCGAAAATACAAATCGATTTAAAGTGAAACAACGCCTGGGGGGAGGGAAGGGGCGGACTCTGCCGCTCTACTGGCCCGGAAGTTATTCAAAAATTTCTATTAGACACACTTCAGGAGCAGATGGAGAGGTAGAAATGTTCATTTTCCGTTGGAGTGCCATTTAATAAAATGTTATTTTTGTACGCCTTTCAGGGAACGCATCTTTCAGGAATAGTTTAATGATTCAATTTTTTTACCCTTCAAAGCCCCTGCTGAGGCTCCAATAGACAAATGCAATGGATATACGCTTCAAGAAAGGTCATTTCTCAAGGATTTATTATTAAAAAAAAACCTGTCTTGTTATGTTAAACTAAATGGCGCAAAAGCAATTATCGCGGACATTTGGTCTGCAGCCGCAGCATTTTGTCGACATTCGCCGTATATCAACTGCTTATCCAGCAACTCCTGATTATTGTAATTTATGCCGTTGTGATAGAATTAACATTCAATTAATAATAATCGACTCTGTTTATCAAAACAATTAGACATTTAAGTTTTGGAAAAATTTAATTTGTACTGCAAGTTCCAAAAAGTTCCCTGTTTTCCAATGAATCTTATCATTGAAAAAGTTGTCTTATTTTCAAGATAATATTTCTGAATATTTCGAAAGTTTGGTAAAATGTTATAACAGTTTTTTAAAAACACCAGGCTGAGAAAGAATACTTCTGATGATTGTTGTATACCGTTAACTTCTTGTTAACGTATTCAGATTGTTTAAGGTGTGTCAAATTTGCCTTCAAATTTGTTTAATTTTCGTGCATTCATACACATTGTTTATTTATTTAAAAGCTGTATTACGAAAGAAAATTTTAAAAAATATTATAGTTCAAGGTAATCTCCATTGTTATTGCCACTGTTAATACTACTTTATAATGGAAAATGTGAAATAAAACCAGGTTGGAATGCGTGTTGTTTTGTATCTGTAAGATTAGTCTGACTTTTTACCTATCTTAAATGCATTTCAAAAAAGGTAAATTTAATTTCATTTTTTCCCCTTCTTTTGGCCTGCAAAAAGAAACACTATTCTATTAATTACGGTTCCTGAAATAAAAGTGACTAATCTCAAAACCCTTCTGAAATACATACAAGGTGATTCTAATATTTTTTACGAGTAATTTTTATACGACGGTAAAATGAACACCAAAAATTACAACAGATTTGTTCAAGATTTTATAATGGGATCACACAAAGAAGTTGCAGCAACATTTTAGAAAGAGCGATTTTTACTTTTTTTAAAATAAATTTCAAACACAATTTTTTTTTTCATGGGAACTGAACATTAAATTTTGCAATACTTTCTACAAATCAGCTTTTCAATATCAGTAATAGTTTCTGTAAATGAAAATCCCTGTAGTGAAAATTAAATTTGCTTCACTGCTGAAAAGTTGACACCAAGATGGAAATTTTTTATACGATAAAAATAATTATTTTTACTTGTCTGAATACCAAGTAAATATCAGCAAACTAAATAATATACTGTCAAATTTTTTATTTAGAAGAAAATAGTGTTATTTTAATCGACCAAAGTTAAAGAGAATAGGTAAGTACATTAAAAAAACAATGATTTATTTGTCGTCATTTATTTTGACTACATTGGAATTTCTATATCGAAATAGTCAACCAGAGGAACTCGAGAAATTTTATTTTCTTTGATTTTTTCAACTTGGTGAAAATATAACTCCCATAACAAAGCTGTAATAATTTGTCCAAACAAATAACATTTGCGAATTTAACTAAAAATACCTCATATCTTTCAAAACAATATATATTTTTTTCAATTTAAGCTGTATAAAATAAAATTATATCCTTAAGAATTTCCTTGTGAATTTAGATTACTTTTTTGACTTTTCCTTTTCTGAATTTTTGTGTTACATGAGATATTAATAGTGCATCAGTTTTCCGAAAATGTCGGAGTGACTTTAGATAAAAATGTCCTTGTTTTTCTCAAATTGACATTTTGGATACACCTTTTAGAATCACCCTGTATGGAAAAGGTGTAACATTTTTAGTTTCCATCCACACAAGTACATACGCAACCAATTTCAATTATCAAATAAAAAATAATAAAGAAAGAAAACTAAATTAAAGAAAACTAAAAAAATCAACCATATTATTTTTTTCTCCTTTTGACCTCAAGTAAGTCTTAAAAAAATTATATGTTGTGACGTCATTAAGTGAAAATATCAAATTCCAGCACCAAATGTAGTAACTTTTAGAATAATCATTATTATATAGCATTTTTATGAGCAACTTTACCGAACAAAAGTTTAAATAACAATTTGGTGTTTTTTTTTAATCATATTAACATTAAAATCATATTTTGCATATTTTATTAAAATATATAGAAAATTCAATCTTTTATTTCAAGGTTGGTACTGTCCTAAAAAGGCGAATGACTGGACTTGTTTCAATATTTAGGGACAATTTTATTAAAGAGAACGTAACGAAGACACGGAATTCAAACTAAAATATGAAAAAAATTACCGATTTAATTTTAGCATTCTCTTCACCAAAAATATTTTAAAATTATGTATACATTTTCAAGAAATAATATATAAATTTCCTCATTGTGTATATGAAACAGTTACCTATATAACCAGAATTATGCGAATTGTGATTTTTCCATTTTGAGAATTGGTGTATCCTAAAGACGAATGCATCACAGGACAGCCGAGTCCGTCTCTGGAGGGGTGGTTCGGCGGGAGAGAATTCCATTTGCGGGGCCGATACATATATATAAGAAAACAAGTTTGCTTAAAACTGGAAAGCCAGGCAGATTTATATTTCCAATAAAACTTTGCTAGAAATCCACTGAATTATTTATGTCACTTTGGAGGAAACTATTATAAAATTCCTGTTACATTTTATTCAATTTTAACGTTTCTAGGAGCAGTTTGCATAAGGCACCACGGACGTTTCCTCCTTAAATATTATAATTCCTGCAATGTAATTAACGACCTTTCAGAACGACATACCGCTGAATATAAATACGACAAAACTTTCACGTAACTCTCAGGGAAAGACAGGAAATAAACAAAATTGTTCCGTACCAAATAAACTACAATTTCGTTACAGTTTTAGTATTGTTACATATTAAATAGGTTTCTCCATAGTTAGTTTTCCAATACTGTAAATAAATGTCATAATTTTTGTGTAATCAATCAAAAATCTATAAGCTATAAAAATGCATCTCTGTTACTTGTCAATCAAAGTTTGGTTTCCAAAATCTGGTGTGCTCGTCAGCCTACTCATTTTCATTCGTCCGCGCATGACGTCACCTGAGACCAGCCAAACGTCAAAAAACCATGTTTAACAAGTCAGTTTAAGTATGTAGAATCCAAATGTAAATGTAGCCTCAAATATTGTGTCAAGTTTGACAGAAAGTTGTGAGTGTATGCCATGATTTCATCAGCCTTTCTCTCAAGTGACGTCACCACATACGTGTAGGCACACCATTTCGCACTACGTATATTATGCATTTTTCAAAAGGTATTGGATATGTTCACACTTCAATATTTTGAATTGAGATTTTAAAGTGACAAGAATAATATACGAGAATTAACATAAATTTTGTGTGCATGACGTCACCTGAGACCAGCTCAAACGTCAAAAAAACATGTTTAAGCAGTTAGTTTACGTATGTAGAAAATGTACAGGTAACCATAAATATTGTGTCAAGTTTGAAGAAACGTCATCAGTTTTGCATAATAAAATTAATGATATGAATATGTTTAGGCTACAACAGCTGTGGATTATTAGAGAAATGACAGAAAGTTGCTTTTTCATGCCAGTATATGCAATGGTTTCGTTAACTTTTCTCTCTAGTGACGTCACCACATGCGTGTAGGCACACTATTTCGCACTAGGTGTACTATGTATTTTCAAAAGTCTGTTGGAAATGTTCGACCTTCAAAATTTCTTTTGAATTAGAGATTTTGAGATATATTTTTAGAGGCATGAATTATATACGATAATTAACTCAATGTTTCAAACACTTGTTCGTGTACTAAGCAGGTACTAGGTAGGTACTCTCAAACAATTTTGCGTCAGCTTGGAGTATATTCACTTTCCTGCAGCGTATATTGATATGTTTGTATTGCAAAGTTTGATTTGACATATTTAAATATATTGCTAGTAGATTAGTAGTTAATTTAGATAGGGTTAGGCTAGGTTAATAGAAAAATAATTATTTATGCAATCAGAGAAATCTAACAGAATGAAAATAAGGCGATTTCTTGTTTTCCTTTTAGCCCCCACCCCCCTTCAGTTACGAACAACGTTCAGGTTTCAGGTGCAGCGTTGTACAATTTGATGTGCAATAAAAATACACGAATTAATTAGAAGACCTTTGCCTTTGTGCACACAACTCTCATTACATTGCAGCCTTCCAAATGTGACTGATTGGAAATGTTTAAGGAATTAGCAGTGCAACGCTAAATGTTATGAAAATATATGTTTGTAAGTAGCAACCGCTGGGCGCATGCGTGGTTCGATCGGTGTCGTTGTGCGGGTTGGATCTTTCTGCGTCGAACAGAAGTGATCACGGAATCCCACACTTACTAGGGTAGCAATGAGGAGGAAAATGGTGCATTTTTACATTTCTACGGGCATATTGGTAAATACATATTGTATTTGCATAAATAAATAATACATACATAATTCATTTATATACGAGTGATGAGATGTTTTGTTTGGTTCATGATAACTACGTTCATTTCGAATGAATCAGAAGAATGCATGGTTTAACAATTTTGATTATTTTAATTTTCAAGCACCATTTTGCAGGTTGAACGATTTTAATTATCGAAACACACTGTATACGTTTGCCAAAAAATATTACCTCACAATTTCTTTTTATTTAATAAGTTCTCTTAAATGGGGTAATTATACACATCACTAACAATATTTTCTGACCTTTATATAATTGCAGGTGAACCTTGCCCGACAGCAAAACTGCGAAAAGTTAATAAAAACCCGATAAACAGCGTTATTATCTCGAAATTCCTGAAGTATTTTACAATATATTGATTACAAAATCTAAATTATCATACTGACATGCTGTAAGCTGAGGGCATCAGGTTTGTGTCTGGATAAGACATTACGCTCGACTGGCTCTGTCTTTCTAGCTGTCAAGAATGATTTATCAGACATGAGAAACAGATTGTGCTGTAAATAAGTTTGTAAAATATGAACTGCGTCAGTTATGAGCATTTTTTCCATTTAGTCCGGAATGGTTTTCATTTTCATAGACTTGAGGGGAGCTATTATTCGGCGTCAAGCTTCGTTTCGTGAGAATCCATCGTTTTTCTGATGCGCACTGAAAGTATTTTAATTGATAAAACGCTTTTGCTTAAAGTAGATTTCTTGATATAGGGTAATTTTTTAAGTTTGACATTCGATGATAACAGTAATACCTTTGTCACATGCTTTGTTTTTAAATTATAACTTAACGATCGCCACGATGTACAGGGTGTCCTATTTAAGGATTGTTGTCACATGCAATTTTTTATTTATTGGCTGATTTTAACGATAGATCAAAACGATGGGATCATTTTGGTATGTAAAAATAGAGTAATGTTAATACAGTTTTCTTTAGTACTTCTTATAAGGACCTGAAATATCAATCAGTTTTTGTATCGTCGATATAAAGCGGTTTCAAATAATTAAGAACAAGTCTTTAAGTAAGACATAATCTATAAAGCATATATGTCTATGGTATATTTCACTCAAAACATGTTCGTCTTATTTACCAGAAATTCAATGCTAGTCAGGGCATATGGTCAGTAGCTAGTTATCAGTTAAAAAGTTTTTAGGTATCTAAAACACATACAAAGTGTTAAAAAAAGTAAAAACTTTAAACGTAAAAAGTATTCCAAAAAAATAGAAAAAAGGGTGTCAATCCTTTCGTAAAAAAAATCTGTTTTGTTTATATCTTTCAAATATATAGACCAAATCAATAATAAATATGGTCAATCCGATGAAGATTCATTTGAACTTTTCTACTCTTTGCATTTAATTTTTTACATATTTTTTAAATGTAACTTAATATCTTATAATTTTTTGTGTTGACTTACAAATTTTCTTCAGTTGTAACTCTGACTTAGTCACTCTGCTGTATCACTGCTCAAATGACATTGACGCATTTTAGAAAAACAGCAGTTTTGTTAGAAACATAAAAAATTTGTGCATGTTTTTGTTTTTTTAAAATATATTATCTATAAACCTGTTCTGAATTAGTACATTCTATATTAGTACACAAATATTTATATATCTGTGTTTATTGAAGTATTTTTTTTTTATTAAAAAATCGTTATTACCTACTATTTTTCTAATTAAAAAAATAGTCGCAGTTGGCCATAGTTCGGAATTACAAGTATAATACAAAATGGAACATGAAACCACGATATTTATCCAACAAAAAAGTCGTTAAAATCAATTAATAAAAAAGTTACCGGAGTCTGACCCAGTCCTTTAACAAAACACCCTGTATATTGAACTCTACCATTTTAATTTTAAATTTATGTTTTCTTTAATTAGTATTTCAGTCTGAAGAGAATTGTGCTTATTTTTCATTTTAAGATCTATTGTGAGGTTATGTATTTAATTATAGATATCTATGTCTAAAGCCGTCATAAATGATTGCAAGCCACCTGTCCAGTCATTTTGTTTGAATCATTAAATTTACTTCCTTCGACTACATATCGGTAAATTTAAAAATTAGTAAAACAATACGATCAAGATTACATTACAATAGAACATTCTGTTTCACCGGCTGGTGATTGATGTAAGAGATTTTATCCAACCTAACAGCGATGGCGTTATCTCGAGCGTAGTGTAACGGTTTGTCATTGTTCACTGTAAACGAATAATTAAAATTGGTGACGTTAAGATATAGGGATTTTTGACAGTATCATGCAATGTTGGTTGCCTACGTTGGGCAGTTACATGTACTGTAATGGTTTACAGACTCTGTATATACAGGGTGTCGCGCTTAAATGTGATACAAACCTGTAACTTCTTTATTTTTTGGCCGATTTCAAAATTTTTAATTTTGGAATGTGGGGCAAAAAAATCTATCTAACTGTGATACTGCTGTTTTTTATTAATGCCCTACAGGCCCAACTAGTGCTCGGCTGAAGATGTATCAAATTTGAAGAAACTTGGTGATAAGATATTTTAAGGGATACTGAATTAGAAAACGTAATGTTTTTTGGGAAAAAATCGCTAATACCAGTTAGATAGTTTTTTTACTCTACATTCTAAAAAAAATTTGAAATCGGTCAAAAAAAAGAAGCTAGAGGCTTGTATCACATTTAAGGGCGACACCCTGTATATTTAATTTATATTACGCAACATATTGAATGTTATTATTTGTTCGAAAGTGCAACAAACAGTTAGGTTAAGTAATCTAATAAGTAGTTGCTTGGTAATCACATTGAATATTAAGAAACATATAATTTTTAATATTATGGTTAATAATTTTTTTAATACGCCTGCTAGAGTTTCAACGTATATGAATCTAAAATGTTTTCCTTTGAGCAATTAAAAATTAACCAGTCATGAGAGTGTGTTTTATAATCCAGGAGTAATTTTTGGCAATGTTACGAAAAAAAAATCAACAAGAGTGAATATTTTTTCGTTAAAAGCTATTTACATTCAGTTTTTGTAACTCGGTTACAGATTCCAAATAAAATCCGTAAAATCTGAGCGCTTTACCGCTACCGTCATTATACCGGAAAAGTCAACAATGAAAAAACAATAAGACGGAATTTAATCTGGTGGACCATAAAAACGGGCAGTAAACCGTAAACTTTTCCCCAAACTCGATATTCCGTAATGCAACCTCGTATTTATCTTTATTTATGCGGCTCGTAAAACGCGAAATAAAATGTTTATTCGAAAATAGGTAGAAACAACGCTACCTTTTATTAGATAATATGTTACAGTTTTTCTATGGGACGTCAGTGAGCTATTTACATACAATGTGCATTACGACAAGTAAGTGGAAAAGGAGAATACAATAATTTTTTTCCATCGCAAACTCTAGTGCTATTCAGATATTATATTTCTATGAGAGACCGAAATATTAATAAATAAAACCGAAAGAATCCTGTTGGCTATTTCAATTTTGTTACTTAAACTGTCAGCAACATAACTTACTGCAATTGTAGCTGATTTCCACCCACCATGTCTCTTGATTACTAATGCATCAACTCCTGTATTAGCCAGTAACGTTGCCGATGTTCTTCGGAACGAATGGCCTGTATATGTTTCAGGATGTTCTAGTTTCAAAAACTGTGCATTCTTATTATAAATCATAAGAAAGGTATTATTGCCGACTGGTCGCGGTCACATTAGCTTGTTCAGCGGCGGGGTATGAAAATTATTAAAAATCGGTTAAAAAGAATCAGTTCACGACGGAATTTGAAAATTTATGATGCATGTCTCTCTGTATACAAGGTGGTAACGTGAAAATACCCTCTTCCACCCTATTTTTAATATTTGCAGCTATATTAATGAAAGCAGTATATAATTCACCATCGCCAACAATTCCAATATGATTAACGAATAAAATATGAAACAGATCCAGAAAAAACCGTTCAATTATTTGGAGGTAAACCGAGGCTCCGGACTCAAACACAATAAATAAAAATTAAATACAGAACAACCGAAAAACACAATAAAACAGTTACTCACTTTTGCGGTTCATTAGGGTCCCTCTTCTTTTTCTTCTTTTGTACTTTCGGTTTCTTTTGTGTCTTCGTTAATGCCTGATCGGCCGGTTCGGGGGACGGCCGCTTCATCGCCGTTATCTGTAAACAAAAAGACATGGATCCCCTTAAAGTGACACGAGAAACACTTTAATTTGGAATTATTTACAAAATCGGGCGCGGTTCTTCTTTTCTGTTTGCCCGGCCTCCTTCTTTATTTTGTTTAGGAAACAAACGGCCGTCCACTGTGCGCTGAC
Source organism: Anoplophora glabripennis (assembly GCF_000390285.2). Taxonomy (NCBI): domain Eukaryota; kingdom Metazoa; phylum Arthropoda; class Insecta; order Coleoptera; family Cerambycidae; genus Anoplophora; species Anoplophora glabripennis. Next base: position 708,307 of record NW_019416223.1, on the reverse strand, counting down.
AAGGCCGCCTATTTCTTGCAATTAGCAGACTAAAAATAATTATCTTGGGCGCGGTTGAATTTATGACGATGCACAATTGAAACAAGTGAATCCCCTACGCCAATTGGCTGCTATGATGTGATATTTATAATACCGGTATTGAGTTCTCTTAATCAATTCCAAATAAAAAAAAAACAAATGGGAATAAGGAATACAAATTGAAACGTATAGGACACGATACTGTACAGGGTGTCCGGAAAATGAGGTGTTTGGATGTGTTAAAGTAATAGCTCAATATATTATCAAAATCAACTAGAAACGTAGCAAAGATATGCCTAATTTCATTGTATTCTTTCATATTTCATAAAAGTTAAATAAAAGTTCAATAAAAACTAAGCGTAAAGTACACTTATAGATTTAAGAATTGGCATCAGGTCATAAAACTAGCAGGGAATCTGCACTGAACTGTATTTCATGAATTCTACTTAGGAAATTATATCAAATGTATCGCGTCTACAATGAAAAGGCTAAGTTTAATTGAATTCAGAAATAATAAAACGTTTACGATAACGATAACTGATAAATGCAAGGTATACAGGGTGGCCAAATGAAAACGAAACAGAGCCATTTTCAGAAACTGCGTCAAGATTGTAGAAAAACGCTAAGACACGTCAATTTTAGATTAAAGGGGGACATTTTTTGCGGGTATTTTTGACTCCGCAACTTTCACCCCCAAGCATTAAAGAATTAAAATTTTATTCGAAACGTTCGAGCACATTCCGAAGCATTTCCGGAGTGATTCGACAGCATTCGTCAACGATTCTTTGACGTAAATCTTCCAGCGACGCTGGCTGTGTTCTATAGATTTTACTTTTTAGATATCCCCACAAAAAGAAATCAAGGGGCGATAAATCCGGTGATCGTGGAGGCCACTCAATGCTGCCTCTTATCCCAATCCAAATCCGTAGGAAACGTTGGTCCAAATACTGACAGACAATTAACGCATAATGCGGAGGAGCACCGTCCTGTTGAAAAATCAAATGATCTTCATCATACTCTGGAACAGTTTCAATAATATCAGTCAAGGCAGGGTCAATAGCGTCTTCCAGTAAATGCAAATACATTTGGCCAGTCATTTGTACCAGGTAGAAAAAAAGGACCCACCAGCCGGTCACCGAAAATTTCAGCCCATACATTTAATTTTTCCGGTTGCTGTGTATGCACCTCGTGAAAAACTCTTGGGTTTAAATGGAACCAATAGCGGCAATTGTGACGATTTACCGTCCCGTTCAAGAAAAAACTGCACTCATCAAAAAACAGATGTTAAAAAGGAACTGTGGATCGTTCCCTGCTGGCTCACTCATTATTTCGCAAATTGCAAACGGCTGTCATAATCATCCTCATGAAGTTTCTGGACTAAATGTATTTGGTATGGATGGAATTTATTCTTCTTCAAAATGGTTTGTATGCTAGTTCGATTGATCCCAGACACAGATGCCAGCTGCCTCGTAGTTAATGTAGCATCAAGATGAACTTGACCCAAAATTGCAACTTCACTAGCTTCATTAACTGTAGATTTCTCGTTTTTTATTGGCTACGTTCCCTGCCTCTTGAAATTTTTTTACTAACTCTAGAACATACTTCTTCCTGACATGTCGATCTTGATGTTGATCATTAAATAGCTGAGCTATTCTATTCGCACATTTATTTTTCATAAACTAAAGCGAAATGATATCTACCGCAATGGAATAAACCATAGTGTTTAATTTTCAAAAATACAATTAAATAAACTACCGACCAACGCTTCCAAATAATACCAGAAAATAATTTGGAATCCACTAATTGTACGTTCATTGTGTGTGTATAGTATTCATTTCTGTTTTTTACAATTGTTTTTTTTTACGAAAGTGATAAAAAATCGTCAAAAACCAATGTAACGCAAGAAATACTAAATTTATACCATTGGCGTACTTAACTCGAATGACTGATATTTTTACCGTTACTAATTGTTTGTACATAAGTTTCAACTTTAAAATAAAAATTCTTAATAAGTATTGGACGGTATTATAAAATTTAAAGTCTGTAAAGAGAATTGTAAGAGCTTTCAAAAGAAATATTATTCAACCCCCAATGCCATCTAAATATTTTGGGGTGATGCTCACCCTTGCTTGGGGGTGAAAGTGGCGGAGTCAAAAATATCAGCAAAGAATGTCCCCCTTTTATCTAAAATCGACGGGTTTCAGCGTTTTTCTACAATATTGACGCAGTTCCTGAATATGGCACTGTTTCATTGTCATTTGGTCACCCTGTATAAAATAGTACAGCCTTATAACTGCATTATTTTAACAAATTTTTTCAGATTGTTGTTTACAGTTATTTACTGTCAGTTTTTTTTATTTTCTTAAAGAACTGCGTTGCTTAAATATATAAAAAAAGAAGAGCTTTTAAGACAAATGACTTCACAGTACAGACAATTCGACTTATCGTCAGTAAAAATTTGTAATTTTTTTATCAATTAACAAAAAAAATACGACGAGTTAAAGTGAGAGGTATCAATATTGTAGCCAGAAAACCGTGATTTTTTCAACATTTTCATTAATAATGAAAAAATGGGATAACGAAACTAACTGAAATTATAGCACACAATAGAATAATAGTGAGGCTATATATGGTCCAAATTTGAAATTTTTTCGCATTTACGTTTTCTTAATATCGATTTCCAAGCTCGGGGGTCTATTTCATTTATTTCGATAGAAGTAGAGCTATCGAGAAATTAAAATAAAGTTTTTGTAAACAGGAAAAATACACACCCAAATAGTTTAGATTTTTCTTTAAATATCCAGTTAGTTTTCAAATAAGGATTTTCAACACACTTTAGTCGATTCTAGGCCAAAAAGACGAATGAATTGTATATTAATTAGCCAATTTAAATATTTTATTTCATTAGTATTTCCTTTGACCTGTAATAAACGTCTCTGCTCACTAAATTATTTGTTGTTTTAGGTAAACATAGTTAAGTAATTTTCTATGAATTTAACGAAGCAATAAAAGTTAAAAAAGCAGCTAATAAAAATTCTTCTAGACAATGTATAAAGATGATGATGTAAAACTTTCATCTGGTATGACTGTACTCCGAAACTACTTATAAATGTCGATGGTCGTGACCCCAAAACAGACAAGCATTCGGTTGAATCATTATTTTTAATAAAGGGACCTACATAAAAAACATATTAACGAACATGTTGTTTTTCAGTCAGTAATGCGTTGGGGTCGGATCAAAATCCTCATTTACAGGGACGGCTTTTACATTATTTTTTTCCGATAATACAACTAATGACAAGCCATTAATATTTGAGTCAAAAAAAGGGAGACAATATGTACATTACATAAAAGTCTATAAAAAAACCTTAAGTACAAACGTGTCTCACAAAGCCGGTTCTGATTATGAAGGCATGGCACATTGCTGTCTAACTTTTCTAACGTTTTTAACATTTAAATGGAGTTTATAGCATTCTATAACATTGTATACCGAGCGTTCTGCTGCCTCAACGATAAATATTCATATCGGTTAAGGGAAAGGCAATGTATTGTATTTTATGTGCCATATTGAAACAACCGTTTAGCAGTTTAAAGTGACAAAAGATGTTAATAACAATAAATTGCTTAATAAACATTATTTAGCACGTCTGTCGAGCTAGTTGCTGTTTATTGTTACGATGTAATAAATAATTCTCGTAACGTACCGGGTGAGTCAGTTTATGATTTTCCCTGAAGATTATTCCAAAAACAAAAACACAATTACATTCGACTTTTGTTAAGTGGTCATAATAAAGCAGTAATCTTTCTTTAGAAAAATATATTTCTTAACTTTTCCGGTCTATGACAGCAGTATAGAATTTCTAATGGACCATCCAAAATAACCATATACCTGCGCTTTATAATACTTCCACTATTAAAAAATAACTTACCATGGCAGGATGTGGAGTGCTATCATCACTATCCTCGCTGGTGGTGGGCTCCTGACCAGGCGCGGGGGGGCTGTTTCCCCTCCCCTGTGGATGCTGGGGCGACGTCCCGTACTGCCCCATAGCCCCGGGGGGAGGCTGGCCATGACTCATCATCATCTGCTGGTGCTGCTGATGTTGCTGCTGCTGGATCATCAACAGTTGGTTGTTGTGTTGCTGCTGGCTGGGACTCATGGTGTAGCTAGGTTGGGGACTGTGGTAGGAAGAGTTTACCATCCCATGGTCGGGTCCGGAGAGATACAGGGGCTGTTGGTACCCCCCGGTTGGGTCGTGCATGCCCATGGCGTCCTGCTGTTGGTTCATTTGTTGGTTCATCTGCTGCATCCCCTGGAACAAGGAGAAACGTTATCTATATTTTATTCTTCGCTAATGTAGTATTTTTTTCTTATAAAAGAAGAAGAAATGTACAAATTTCGGTGAAATTAAATTTTTAGATATTAAATATTTTCATTATTGCGCATAAAATTTTCTAGCCACTAGTAATAAGTACAATGCCATATTTTTTCCAGAAAATGTTTTTTTTTAATTACTAATAGTTTCTTAAGTAACATGTCCAACTATATGCACCTTCCTATAGGGGGTATCATAGAAATAAGTACCGACATTTGTAAGATATTAAAAGCAATAACTTTTGACTAACATTTTTTTTCGAAAACTCACATTTTTGTCCAGCATTCTGTACCCATTAAACCAAGCTAGTTGTCTACTAATAATAGTTACAGGTTCTGTTAAGTCTTGCTAAGGGCTTCTGTTCAAATCTCACACTTTTAGTTACACTACAGTAATATGTGCGTAATATATACTTTATACGCAAATAGGACTCCTCTAAATGGAATTTTTAATTAATCAATTAGGTAATCGGCTAATGTCTGCCAAGTACTCAAGTGAGTAAATTATTAATATGCCAATTACGATTCATCTCGACTACATCATGGCCTTTCCAACTATTTTAATATTCATGTCAATCGTTTGAGAGCACATAAAGGTTATTTGAGCTTAATATCACAAGTTCCAACAGAAATTTAAACGATTCATGATGTTTTTATGGAAACAAAACATCACCAGCAGTTATATGTATAAACATATCCATTTAAGCGGATATGGCCATTTCTTTAAAAAAAAATAAAATACTTTTTGTGTTGGCTTGGATAGTTATAATTATCTTCAATATATTAACTAATCGTCCTTATCATATTGGAAATAAAATAACCCGAATAAAAAGTTTTCGACATTTCAAATTGACTTGAGTAGTCAGTGATTGGAAGAACATTCAAATTCATGAACATATTGCACTATAACCCGATAACTCCCGTAGATTCACGTGCCCATAACCTCATAACCTGAGATGTGCGTTGAGACTTTGTGGGAACATCATACATCAGCGGTTCGAAACTACATGAGTCAGTTGGCCGGTTTCCCTAACCCCATAACCCAATAACCCCGTAATCCGATAGCCCCAGGTGCGCAAGGATGTATAACCACGAATATCTGTGGAATTGAGTTTGTAGTTCTGTTGTATCTTCGTAATTCCTTAACCCAGGGCATGCAAGCTTCTATAGACCTATGATCTGGGACATACAGATATGTGCTACAAAGTCACCTGAGGTTTTTTCTCATTGTATGAAAATATGTAATAGTACTATCCTAACCGTATAATCAATGATCGTGAGTGTTTTTCGATAAAAATCGTTCAAATAACAGGTTGTAGTTATGGGGTCACAGGGTTTTAAGGGGTCAAATGGTTATGGGGCCACAGGGTTAGGTCCATAAAGTTATGGGGTCATAGGGTTATGGGGTTATAGTTATGGGGTCATAGGGTTATGGGGTCATAGGGTTATGGGGTCATAGGGTTATGAAGTCATAGGGTTATGGTTATAGGGTTATGGGGTTATATGGCTCCGGAGTCATAGGGTTATGGTGCAATGAGAACTAAAATTTGAATGTTTTTCCAATCACTGACTACTCGAAAAGTGCTTTCTAGAGAGTCAAGACACGAACTGATCCGGGAATTCCATTTATAGATTCGAATTCGACGAGTCAAGATACTATGCGATACACTGGTCTGGTCCTCGGCCGAAATTATTTTTTTTTTGGGTGCTGTGTTATTAAAACGCATTTTTCCTATTTTAAGAGAAATTTTAAAAGCAAGCTTTTCCCTCTCACCTGCATCGGCGGCTGGTAGTGCTGCTGATCCGAATGGCCTTGTTGCTGTTGCTGCTGCTGTTGGGGGTTAATGGCGGGAATGTCGAACTCTTCGTCCCCGAAACTTGGCGTATGAAATGTCTGCAACAACGATGCGAAACTAATTAAAAAGTTTACCCTAACGCGATCTAGCAAATGGAAGAGCAAGTTTAAAACTAAATAAAACTTCGGGACTAGTTTGTGTTTCCTCAATTCATTCCGGATTTACAGAAACAAAGTTACCGGGAGAAAAGTGTAGAAGAAATTAAACTGAGTTTTACTATGAATTTTGTTTGATTTGCAACAGTCTTGGAAGAGTTGTTTTCTAGAGGAACAATCATTTAGGATTTGGAGAGGGAATTGTTAAAGAGGACACGGATTGGATTCAACGCAGGGAAAATATATCTCACATAATACCGAGTCTTCAAGAAATAATTTTAACCAAGCATTTAACACACCACACACAATAACTTTTATGTATTAAACATATTTTTTAAACCTGTTCATTCATAAACATTTAACATTTTTGGTACCAACCACTGTTAATAATAGTTATAATAACGATTGAGCACTTCTCGTGCAATATGGACATCATATGCCCTTGTTGTACAAACTACTAATTGTTTATTTATTATAATAGCATTATAGCTTTTTTTTCTTTTAACTTATCTTCTTTATTTGAGATAAATGCCACTTTTCTTTGTCTGGGCCCTTTTGGAGAGGCTACCGCAACAGGAAGTAATAAAAAAATAAAACAAGAAAATCAATGAACCCGACTTCAATGGACCCTCACTTAGGCCACTTAAATTTTACGACACTATCACTCTTTATATCGGCAAAGCGTTCTCATTTTCCGGTAGACCATATGCTTTACCTTGAATTAAACAAGCCCGCCATCTTATCTTCAACAGCGACCAATAAAACAGGAAGAATGCAGCAGAAATATTAACTTCTCATCACGAAATTTAATTTATTAAGTCGTAACCACTTTATCTGCGCGCCCGCAGCTCCTGCATGTGGTTTTTCCTCTCGTTCGAGCAGATTTCCTTTTGCCTCGCTCCCCGGTATTCTAATTACGCGAGCCTCTTTTCACTTATCAATTAATACGTCCTTTGAAGTGTCCAATTTATATGATAAACTTGCCTGTTAATTATGCACTAATTAAAATTTAAGTCCTAGACTGAGTCATAAACAGAAATAATGGGAGACGTTTATAAACGCATGTCTTTTAAATGGTCGTACTCTTGGGATTTTCAAAGGAACTGCATGGCATACCAATAAACTTGTTTTTGTGTACGGCGTTGGCTTTTTCTCACGCGGGATTGTACGAGACAATTTTATTTCTTTTTAATAACATATTTGCTGTTTTCAAATTCGATGCCAAGCTCGGCGGAATACTAATACTTGCCTTACGTCATTTTCCATTCCTGTTATGTTTGGACAAGATGGAAATTCTGGTTTTTAAACTATTAGCATTTGTACTTTTATGTTACTTTAAAGATATTAGGTTAGTTTAAACTAGCCTGAATCTCAGATGTTACAATTTACTATGTAGCGTATGTAACTAATAATGTTTTTGTGAAAAAAAGGAATAAAAAGAAACGATTTTCGAAAAAGCCATATTTAATATTTTTCAAAATAACTCAAGAACCTGAAGAGCTAGGAGCGGTCTGCAAGCGCCATTGAGTTAGCAACAGAACTGTCTAAAACTTTCTCCATTTAACCATTTTCCTATCTCTTATAGTTTCCGAGATCAAGATACCAATACATGCATCACCAAAATGGTCCACACTGTATACTAGTATGATTTAAACAAACTTCTATGCATCTCCCTGTACAGACCAAATAATCTTAATTCATCATCTAACAACGCTAAATGAAAGTTTGTTGTCCAACAGACATTTTCAAGCGAGCTGCGAGAAAGCGAAATAAAATTGTAGCGTGTTAATTAAAGATTAGAACATTTAAGGACGTCTAATAATTATTTCTGTCTCTTCCCCGCCCAGTTCTCATAAAAAAAGCCCATAAAAATAACTTAATTATCAGGGGTCGTTTATGTAAGTATTTAATGTTTTCCATTCCATTAGAGAGCGAGTGGAAAAGAAATATCCCAGATCCAGGATCTGCAACGGCGCCGCAGCGGTGACCTATGGAACTAACTTTAATAGAGTTGCGCTGAATACCCGCTGTATGTAATTTATTTGGCAGCCAAGAAATATGGGCCATAACTTTGTATGAAAATAAAGAAGAATTATATGAACATTATAAATCAGCTCTTATTCATTTTTATTACTCGTTACGAATTTATTATTTTACTAATTAAATACAATGAATAATTTGCAGTTTCTTGGTTACCGCAGAAGCTTCGCTGGGAAATGTTCTGAAATTTAAAAGTGGCTTTTCCTATCCGGGATAAATCCCAACAGATGAACTACGATTACAAATAGCACTCAGTGATGCAAAAAACAAAAAAAATTGCTATGGTTGTCTACAGGGTGTCCCATAGTAATGGTACATGGAGCACAGAACAGCTGATTTTACACATTGAAATATTACGATTTAACTAAATTTACCTTAGTCCAAAAGTTGATGCTTTTTAAAAAGGTACAGGGTGTCAAATTGAAAAATTGTTTTTATTAATTTTTTTAAATCATTGATTTTGCAAAAATTTCGGAGACGACGAATTCAAATCCAATCATAATTTTGCTGTTACTTATTTTTAAAATGTCAAACATATTTTGTTCCTCGGTATATCAGCTCCTTTTATTATTATTCTTTTTTATTTTTATATACTCTACATAAAAACTAGACATACTTTTCCGAGGTAGGCTTCGACAAACCTTGAAAACTGTTTCCGAACTGAGTACCCGTAAAAATAATAATACTTAATTGTTAGTGAAGGGAAGAGCATATATTTTTTTTAGATTTTTTGGAACTATTAAATTAAAATGTTGGCGTGAAAGAAAAAATATATACTTTTAAATAAAAAACAATAAGATACAACAAAATAAAGAACAAACAAATAATCAACAATAAATAAAACAATTATCGATCTCCATTTATTTCGAAACTTTAAACGTGAATATTTCGAAAATGATTACTCGTAGGTATACTTGCCAGGTATGTCTTTTCACGTAAATAGGAAAATGGAAAAAAATAAAAGGCAGACTGAAAAGCAAAACAGTTATGACAATTTAAAAATATGCAAATTGCCGCAAATGGCGATCTCTAATAAGTAACAGCAAAATTATGTTTTGGATTTGAATTCTTTGGCTCAAAAAATTACATGCATTACCTTTTGAAAAATACTTAGTAAATGAAAACCCCAGCAAAGTCGTGAACAATTTAAAGAAAATAATTGCAAGAAATTAAATTTTTTGTTTTTTTATAACATCTCGAAAAATAATGATGGAATCGTCTTACTCTCAATAGGACTTTTGTAGAAAATAAAAGAATCTATAAAATGGTTTCTTGTGCGACTCGATCGGTTCATTTTTTACAGAGAAAATCCGGAAAAACATCTAAAATAGACCTTTTTCAAAAATTCATAATTGTCAAATTTGAAGTTGGAAAAACAATCTATCGATCGTTTCAAAATTTAAATAGTACCATTTTTAATAAATCGACCCTAATTTGTTTATAATGCAATTGTGCAAAACCTATGCATCGGAGAGAAACCATCTTGCGCACGATTAAACTACATATTATTATCTGCCACTTTCCGCAGGATTGTTTTTCCAGCTTCAAATTTAACGGAGTTATGAATTTTTGAAAAAAAGGTCTATTTTAGAGGTTTTTCTGGATTTTCTCTGTAAAAAATAAACCAATCGGGTCGCACAAAAAACCATTTTATAGGTTTTTTTATTCTCTACAGAAGTTCTATTGAGAGTAAGACGATTCCATAATTATTTTTCGAGATATTATAAAAAACAAGTTTTTATTGTTTAAAAAAATTGTTCACGACTTTGCTGCGTTTTCATTTATTAAGTATTTTTCAAAAGGAAATACATGAAATTTGCTGTAATATTTAAGTGCAAAAACAGCCTCTTCTTTCGCTCTATTGGTTGGGCTATCAGTATTTGTCGCTGAAAGCAGCAGTTTTGTAAAGAAACGGGAAAGTTAAGTCTGCGTTGAAATTTTGTAAGAGTTTTTGAAAAACAAGTGAAAAAATGAGTCTCTTATTGATTATATTGCGACGTTACAAACTTAGATCATTTACAAGACTAAGACTAAACTAATTCTACAAATAAGTTAATAACATTTACAATAATTGCAGAAACAAAAAAAAATTTTTGGACGCTCTGTATATCAAGAACCAAGCCGTTGCAAACCCAAATTCATATGAACTTTTTATCTTAAAATTAGTCAAAGATTCACCCATTGTTTGTACAAGTACTTAAACACCCTGTATATAATTTTTTTAAAAAGTAATTTTTTATTTAAAAATAATGAAAACAAATTTTTCCCTTTGATGCCTTGTATCTCTTTAAGTATCAACATTTGGACTAAGGTAGGTAAGTTTGGTTATTTCTAAATTTATTTATACCGGGTGTCACAGAAATAGGCGCTCTCCCAGGCGAAGTTTAAATAGTTTTTTTGATAAACTTGATCCCGTCCCGTCTCATTTCCCAATAAATAAACATCTACCAATAAAAAATCCTCACTTTCGACGACACCCAGTACATTGAAATAAAAACGTCTTCTCCATAACTTTTAGCTATAACGTATCGTAATAAGTTAAAATGGACAAAGCTGTCGTCACATTTATCTCTGAACATTTACTATTATCATCCAGTCGACATGAAGATGCTCATTCCAATCTGAGGCGTAATTTGCGTTCTAAAAATAGCGAGATGCTCTTGTAGGTAAGCCGAGAGAATATCGAGAACTATCGTATAACGCTAATAAAAATTGTCCATTAATATATAAATTATGGGCCGGTAAAACTTGTCATTTATGGTATCTCAATAAGAACTTCAATTTAAAGTAGAAACAATGTGATAAATAGTATTAAATGAGACAGAAATGTATATGTTCAGACCACACAGGTTGTCTTTAGGGTAAATTTCAGTCGCCTTAGGGGGGATCGGGAACGCAGTTAAATGCTACCTTTGTCCACAACGTCAGTTTTAATATTTGTGGAAATGTATTATTACTATTATTAGTCACGATTTTTTTCACCGTAGCATTCAAATTTTTCTGCTAATTATGTAATCATAAAACCACTTTAAAAGCAATTCTTCCTAGATAAAATAAGCGGACACGTGTTTGCTTACATTAAATTGGACTAAATTAATAAAACAAGTCGACTGAATAACAAATTACTACGGCTAGGAGCTAACGGAAAAATAAGAGAACGAAATTTGTTGTGTTACTCAGCGAATGAATAATATTAGTACAGTCATTGAAGCTTTTCACCTCCGAATTCTTTGAAAGTGAACCGATCGACTTTGGCAGATAGTTAGAGAAAAGGTCAATGAACATTAGTGACATATCTTCTCGGGGGTGGAGATTTTTTTTCAAAAATAACGCTGGAAATCGATAGAGAATCAAACTTTGAGCAAAAAAGATTCGATAAATTATTTAGAGAAATCAATAGGTTTTTAGTTATTCACGATTGAAAACTTGGAATTTTGAGTGAAAAAAACACTTTCAAAGTATTTTTCGCGAATAACATAAAACTACGCATTTTATTAAAAAAAGTGTACTGAACAAAAATGTAGCTTATAAATAAAGAAAATCGTTTTTTAAAAAGTGTTGTACGTTCTATACAAAGCGAAATATGGTTAGTGGAAGGCGACTTGTTTTGGGGAGAATACTCGAATCGATCTATTCAACGTCAAATAACGGAAAAATGATTAATTTTACGTTTATAACGCTCCTAGAGTTTTTTGTAGTACTCAAAATGAGCGCTTATAAAAGTTAATTAGAGCAAAATTGAAGGAGTAATCGTCAAAAATAGATGGATTGCTCATATTTTTTAAGGAAATATGAGCAGCAAACGCTGTACCATTTCCATCAGAATTAAAATTAATCGTAGACCCTTTACAATAAGTTTTGTTTTACTGTTTTTTATACGATCCTGAAGTTAGACCGGTTTAGAATGCGTATTTTTTTAATAATGTACGACAAAAGTTGAAAACGTATTTTTCATTATTCAAAAAAAATTGCCTTTTTTATATAATAACTCTGAAACTATGAAAGATACGCAAAAATGTAGCTTTTTTCAACAAATATTTTGCTTTTTTTTATTCCTATAGCATAAAAAATAAAGGACATATCGCCGCTTGAAGTATCCATTTTAGTGAAAAAACGACATGTCTCGAGCCCTTCGATCCTTTCCCTTTAAAAAACGAAGTACTTGAAACGTTTTATATGCAAACGATCTTGCAGCTCTTGAAATTATCTTTAAAAAGCTTTTTTGTAGGATACTATAGCTTCAAAATTAAACGAGTTATAGTAAAAAAACCAGACATTTTTTCGGAGCAAAATAGGCTTTCTCATTTTTATATATTATATAAGTATTATATTATACAAATAAAATAAGTAAAAAAAAATTACTGTAATTACTTATATGCAGTGTAGCAATTTTTTTATAATAGATTATATTTAAAAATCGATTATAATAAAATATTTTACATTAATATTGGTAAAAGGGTAGTTTATAAGAGTTGAAAATGGCAAAAGTAAAATATTCTTTCATAAACAATATAAGGGAATTTTTATTTTAAATTATTGCATAATTATAGCATTCCAAGATTTAAAACGTAATTTTTTATCATTTTTTAGCACTGGGGTGATTTATAAGGGTTGAAAAGTGTTATGAGATACAAATTTTTTCATAAGCAATGAGGGAATTTTTATTTTAAATAATTGCACCGTTAAAGCATTCCAAGATTTTAAAAAGTAATTTTTTATCATTTTTGTCAATACAGGGGTGGTTTTTAGGGGTTGGAAGAGAACAATTCTTTTATTAGCTATAAGGTAACTTTTGTTTTAAATAATTGCACGATTTAATCATTCCAAATCTTTAAGAAGTAATTTTATATCATTGTTTTTTGCATAGGGGTAGTTTTTAATGGTTAAATAAAGGGTCGAAAATATCAAATATATCATAAAACATGTTCGAGAACAAGGAACGTTATTTAATCTTTGTGCTTGAACAAGATTTTTATCAACAAAATGCTTAAAACTTAATTTTTTTCACTTAGGGGTAGTTTTTACCCCTAAAAAACAAAAAGCGTCAATAGGGCTTATGTTACTTTTGAACTTGAGCCTAAGATGAGCTTTATTCTAAATTTTCATGCAAATTCATGCAGTTTCAAAGAAATCGGAGATTACAGCTGATTTTCAGCTTCAATGACTGTACTATATTTGTTCGTGTAGTATATGTAGGTTTTGTATTTAAAAAATCATAGAAGGATCTTAGAAGGAATCTTCTTTTTGTACATTTTTCTTAATTTTATACGCTATTTGTGATGACAGAGACTGAGGTAATTCTATTTATATAATTTGGAAGAAGCTTGATTGCCATTACCTACTTCAATATAAAATAGATAAAGTATAAATGAACAAACAAGTATGATCGTAGTATTAACCGTTTTGAAAATGCACCGGGTTGTGATATTGGGGAATTTTATCACATCTTGGCAACAGTACGGGTCGAATTACTTGGCCTAATTGTAGGGCAGCGGACTAGGAACCACCAGAGGTTTTTTTTACAGTAAATAATAAAAAATCCAAAGGCAAACAAGTACTATCAGTAGAAATACTGATTTTTTTGGTAAGAAAATACTCTTATAAGGGTTTACTTTTAGTAATTTCGAAATATTTTAAACAAGAACACAAAAAAAGATCCAGTATTAATAAAACAATTTAGTGCTAATGAAAATGGAAATAGTAATTTTTAAACGCACAAGAGCAAGATAACATTTGCTCAAACTATCCACCATCATTTTCCAGGATTTGTTAACTCGAAAAAAAACTAACGTGGTACGTAAAAACACTTCTGTCAAGCGATCAGCGATTGTCAAACAGCTGTTGCCATATATCTATCGTTCATCGAATTTTATTGACTAACAAAACTAGTTATTTTATAAAACTAACAAAAACATAAACAAATTCAAAGAAATGTAGTCGAGGTTCGTTAACTAACCGAACTTTTTTACATCAACTTGAGAAATTTTGATAACATTTTCCCGAAACTGGTTGGGTTTAGATGTCATATAAGGTTATTTTGTTCATTTTGATGTCTGCTCTCGCCCAATTAAAATTTATGGCAGTCAAACTTTTGACACACTGCATCGATTTATATATCTTGTGCCACACATTTATTTATTAACAGTAGAAAACATTTTTTTATAGAATTTACATCAAGTTTTTAACAAAAAAAAAGAACCAGGTTATGTAACAGACATTATATAGTGAAACAGTTTTATACAAAAGAGTAACATTAACCTTGTCAAGTGTACGAGTATTTTTGCAATTAATATACCGCAAACAATTGTGATACTCAAAATGCACACTTACCATATGCTAGACAAGTGTGTCATTTTAGATTAAATTTAGTTTTATTAAATGAAAACAATTTATGCTTTGTTTGATAGCTTTTTATAGTTTAAAAAATTTAACAGTCATTTTCTGTAATTAATTTTAATTGCTTTTGAACACAGAATAATTTTACCGATTCTACTACTATTTTTTAACCACAAAGAGCTTAGTACGAACGCATGTAAGTGCTGTTCTGCCCCTGTCTACCCCACGAAGCCTCCGTAAAGAGGTACAACCTATAGCTAGACTCAATTTAAAAGAGCATCATCATATAATTCTACTATAGCTCTCTACAACGGCCGATGATTGATATGACAGAGGTGCATGGTTCAACGGCCAATCCCAAGGTGACTTTCATATCTCCATAATACAACAGCTAGCTCAAGATGTTGTTGGCTGTTACTTCCAAGACGTACACACTTTATTTCAGCTAATGTGAACTGCAAACATGCGTATCTTGATTAACACTGGATGTATTACGGAATTTATCTCGTAATTTGTCTCGTTTTCAGTTGAAAATACGTTGAATATTTTAGGTTGGGTATGCGTTTTGGAACTGGTTTTTTTTTAACAATGAGTTGCTTAATTTTTGAAAAAATTGTAAATAAATATAAAGTTCTAGTTTCATTAATACTATACACAGTTCAGTTAAAAATTCTAAAATACGTACCATACTAACAATACAATAACTTGCTTAAAAAATATGGGCGTCTTGAGGAACACTGACCACATTATTTTCTTTTTAGTGAAAACTATTAAAACTTTAAAGTTTTGAATCTTCTTTATAAAATTAAAAATAAGTGAGCTAAATTTTTGAAAAAAAAAACTGATAAAAAAATGTTAGTTAAATTTTGTAATCAGTAGATGGACTTTAAGGACCTCATATGTACATTCAAGAATGTCAAATCTGACACAAAAATTGCTTCCAATGAAAAAATAAATAATATCGAGATTATAAAAATGGTTAAATCCTGATTCACGTTTGTCAAATTTAAATGGTTAAAAATATAATTATTAATAAATTCTCCCAATATTTAAAATAAAAACCAGTGTTAAAATTCAGTCACTAAAATTTGTACTATAGATAAACTATAAAACCAAAAAATTGTTCAATAAATTAGAACCAGGTCTATTGTCGCCAATTTCTTGGTCGGTTTATTGAAATTGGAAAATTTACTATTGCATGTATATAAAACATAGCCAATTTTTTCATCAATTTATTGGGTATGGTCACAAAAATTAAGGGGTATTAAAGAAAAAAAAACCAATTTTTGGGTGAGTTTCAACAAAAAGCTGTAACTTGGGGGGAAATGGTCGTAAATATTTAGAATAAAAAAATGTAAAATTAATCTTCTAAGTTCCTAGTTTTCGGATTTGGAGCGTTTGCGGTTTTTGAGTAGTCATAAGAAAGCCAATGAGAAAAAATGTTTCCAAAATTTTGCTCGTCTTTAAAAAGGTCTACAGACTTCAATAATTAATTTTTTTGGTATTTTCACCATAAAAACTATTTTAGATAATTTAATTCCCTTCAATTTGAACGGTTCCGCAGCCTAGGAAAATGATTTACAGAAAATATGGATTACTGCTAAAAAAACATTTTCACTTTAAAAAAATGAATAAAAAGTGAAAAATGAATCGTTACATTGATTGTGAGTTTCAGGAAAAAACGACAAATTTAAACATTCCGGGTAGGTACTAGGACAAAAATCGGAGCATTTTGAAGTTGATAATTGTTGTTAATTTTGTCAGAAGTATCTATTAAACAATTGTAATAGACAAAAAAAAACGAAAACTAAGCCGCAAATAGACATTACCATTAATATTTCGTATTGTCCTACAAATTAAAAAATGTCCCGATATTTTTATTTTTACTACTCTTAACTTTGCTGAAAAAAAAAATTGTGGCTGGTTATGTGGGGTAAATAGTTAATCCTGAATCAGATACTGAGGTACTACGTTATAAGATGTTTTATGAGATCACAGCTAATCTTAACCATTTTGAATACCGATGGTTCAGTTTATTGATATTAATTGAGTTTTCTGAGGTGGGTCGTGCTCGCCTCTGCCCCCTTAGCTACGCCTATGTTACTAATATTAAAATTACAAGAGGGCCATCTATTAATAGTTCCTTCAGCTTAAACACACAGTCCTACTTCAGGAGAACAGTAGATGGCTCTAGTAGTTCTGGAGTTGACAAAGAGATTATCAGACAGAAAACGCTGATGTTTTTTCAAACATCTTTTTATTTAACGTAAAAAATGCATACCTGTTGGAAGTCGCTAAAACACATAGCAAAAAATATCGAGCATAAAAATACTTAGTACCATGGAAACTTTTCTTTTATTTGAGAAAGAAATTTAATACGCCGTCTGTAATAATTCATTTCGCATTCAGAAAAGTTCCAGTTTTTGTTATTAACATTTGGTTAAACGAGACTTCGGGGTTTAAAATGTTGCTGCGCCGCGAGATTTAGGGGTTAGAACAGTTTTAAAGAATTTACATAACGGCGCAATTTTACGTAATTCTCCGTACTAACACTAATAAAATTAAATTTAAAACCTTTTACAGGCGTTAATGTAACAAAGGAGGGGTTATTTATGATGTCTGTGTCGGAATATAAGCGGACATAATTTATTCCGCGTGACGTTTCGGATGCAATACGAATTCCATTTTTATTAAAGTCTGTTCGCGTTTTGATTCATTCCCTAGGATATCGCAGTGATTTTTAGAAATACTAATAAATTTCCCCGGCCGAAAACATCAAAAGTTTTAAGTTGTCCAATAAATTCAGGAGTATTTCTGTATCTTCTGGGTCCGGGAAATGGGAAAACTTATTATGTAAAACTTTTCAGCGGATAAACACCATTTGCAAATTAAATTTTGTTTTCAAGGCAGACGGACAGTTTTAAAATGTTCCCAAAGCGCACACATATTTTCATACGACGCCAACAAATAAGATACTGATGTACTTTTTATCATGGGTGTACATTTCATAATTTAAGATATTTACACTTAGGCGGTTCATATAGTAGCTTTAGTACTATTAATAAATAAAAATTTTATTTTTTCAAATCCATACTACGTTTTACATTTTTTTAATATCAAGCCATTCCGTTTTGGTAATAACTACCTATATTATAGTCTGTTTGGAAATGAAAGAGAGTAATAAAACCCCGAGATAAGAACCGGCCATGGGCGTGGTAATATTTCGTTTCAGGTAATTATCGGGTAACACTAATGCTAACAGGTAATGGGTGTACATTAGTATATTTTACTGGATACATCATAGGGCAGGAGCCAGTGTATTGTGACAGATCAATCCAGTCTTAGAGCTGAATATACGAAGACGTGCTAGTGCAGTAGAGTAAAATTCGACTTGTGTTTAGTGACTATTGTGCCAGTGGATATAATATTGTTTGGGTAAAATGTCGAGCTTATCAGATTACGTACCTGCTAAACGCGTGAAAAGATGTGCGCTGTCTCAGAATGAGAAGATTATTATATTAAATGTATTTAATGCATTGAAACACCAAAATCCTACCAACAGTGTTGACGACATCGTGGAAAAGTGTTCCAAAATGACAGGGATTGGAAAATCGACTATCTACAGA
The DNA here is from genome assembly GCF_000390285.2 of Anoplophora glabripennis. NCBI lineage: Eukaryota > Metazoa > Arthropoda > Insecta > Coleoptera > Cerambycidae > Anoplophora > Anoplophora glabripennis. Next base: position 689,961 of record NW_019416223.1, on the reverse strand, counting down.
CTTTTAAAGGAAACAAAAAATGAACAAGATACTGTAAATCCCCCAAAATCATCTACAGGGAGGTCAAAAGTCGTTATAGATGATTTCTTCAAAAATGTCATTCGCAGAAAAGTACACTCATTTTATTTTAAAAAAGAAATACCAACGCTAAACAAAATTTTAAGTGAACTTTCAGAGGACAACGATTTGCCAAAAATCAGTAGAAGCAAATTATGGGCCGTCTTACGAGAGTTGAATTTTTGCTGGGAAAAGCAGAACAGGAAGTCAGTTCTTATCGATAAAGATGAAATTATTTGTTGGCGAAGATCCTACTTAAGATCAATTAGAAAATTCCGTGACGAAGGGAGGAATATTTATTATCTAGACGAAACTTGGGTCAACGAGGGATATACTGTAACAAAAGTATGGCAAGATAAAAATGTAAAAAGTTTTCGACAAGCATTTTTGGATGGACTTTCAACAGGGTTCAAGGCACCTTCAGGTAAAGGGCGAAGATTAATAGTGACACATATAGGTAGTGCCAGTGGTTTTGTAGATGGCGGTTTACTTTTATTTGAATCTAAAAATACAGGTGACTATCACGAAGACATGAACGCAGATGTTTTCGAAGAGTATTTTACACAGATGTTGGATCTTATTCCTCCGGGGTCTGTAATTGTCATGGATAATGCCAGTTACCATTCACGGCAGACCGAGCGGACGCCTACGACTGCTTGGAGGAAAGCCGATATAATTCAATGGTTATCCGGAAAAAACATTTCTTTTGAAACAAATATGGTGAAAAAGGAACTTTTGACACTTGTCAATCTTAATAAAGATCAGAAAAAATATGTTATCGATGAAATGGCAACAAATCGCCAAATAACGGTACTACGGTTACCACCTTATCACTGTGAACTTAACCCAATCGAATTAGTCTGGGCGCAGGTAAAAGGAGATGTAGCGCGAAATAATACGACGTTTAAATTAAGTGACGTGAAAATTTTGTTAAAAAATTCCTTGGAACGAGTAACTGCAGATAACTGGCAAAGATGTATACATCATGTACAAAAAGAAGAGGAGAAAATGTGGGAACTCGATAATTTAATTGACGTTACTGTGGAACCTATCGTTATCAATCTAGGAGACGAAGATAATTCATCAGAATATTCAGAGGATGAATTTTAATATACCTACTTTTTTATTTTCTTTATTGTACATTTATACAACACTACATTTACTCACCATAATTTGAATTTTCAAAATACATATATTTTTGTGTGGAATAAAAGTCTATTCATTAAATTTAAATAAATATTTTGATAATAATATTGAATAATTTTATTTGAATTACTAAAAACCCTCTTAACCCGGTTATGATGCTTAAAGTAGCCTCATGTTTTGAAATGCTGTTTTTATATTGTTTACTTATAAGAGAAATGGACCGAGAAATTGAAGCGGCATAGACAAAGACGGATTGTCGGGGATTAAATTTTAGCTACCTGCTACAATTTAGTACAGTCCGATCGCACAAAGTTTTTTTAAAAGTACACCTCATCTATACGGAAAATACATAATATAAAAATATTGAATATAAGCACCAGTACTACATTTATTTACGATTTGCATACATAATAAGCTTTTATTACTCTCTTTCATTTCTAAACAGACTATAGGTATTGTGGTTCTCTTATTTTATTTAAAATATTTCTCAGAGCTATAAATAACAATAAAGAAGTAATAACTTTTCAGTTCTTACAAATCAAATTAAATCAAAATAAATCAAAACAATATTTAAAAATATAATTCAATATTTAAGAAACAAAATTATACAGGCTGTTACAAATTCGCTTCTCACTACAAGGATCTCGGAAACGGTAAGAGATACGAAATAGCTTAAATGGGACAAAGTTGCTTAAGCAGGGGACCAACATTATGCCTCTAAAGAATCAAGGCTAACATGATTAGTTTCCGAAATATTTGAAAAAAAAACGAAATTTTGGAAATCCGTTTTTATTTCGTTTCAATCCTGTTTGAGGGTGATATTGAAAAAAGAAGAACACTTTCTCATGGCAACTTTTTGCCCTCTATCGAATGGCACAATCAATTTTTATATTATAACATTTTGTCTCTCCAGGACCATAATCAACTTTATTTTTTAAATAAGACCCTGGAAATTTAATTACATTTTTTGCAAGCCTTCATGACCCCCCAATACTGTACTGCCCGAACCAAATTCAGACGTTTTATCTCGAAAAATGCACCTTCAATGTATTCGTTCAAAATTTATTTAGATTTCTATGTTATTGATATCTCGTCCAGTATGGCTAAAAAAAACATTTACTCATCCATAGCACTTTGTTAATAAAGTTAGGACTTTGATTTTGAAATTGATTCAAAAATTCAAGACGACTAAGGAAATCAGCTGTTTTGCTTCATCGTTCGAACGCTTTGTGGTGTACCAGCGCGTTCCCGGTCAGAAAATGTGATGCAGAGTAGGGCGTCGAATTGGCGGGAGTTAAGGGGCAATTTGCTTATATTTTAAAAGGTCTATTAAACATTTTTTTCGATTTTCTGTCTTTATTAGATCTTCCGAATACGTGGATAAAATTAAATGAAATTATGACTATATCAATTATTCAAAGTTTCATAAAAAAAAATATATCAATAATTGTGACTCACTAAATGTAAAGGAGACATTCATTCAATCTAGTTTCACAGCTAACGATCTGCATATAAGAGCCTCATCTTTAGTATTTTTTAAATTAAAGGTAAACAAGTAGTTTTTATAATTTCCAAGATAGTTTCATTGTTTAGTTCGATTACTACAAACGAACGTTATAAAATATTACTACAACATTAAAATTAAAAAAAAAAACTGAGAATCTAAATAAAACTCAACATACCTGATCTCCCATATCGTATCCGTTGGACTGAAAATTTGATTGTGGTATGCTCAGTGATAAATCAACGTTTTCTGATCGCTGAAAAGAAGAAAAAACATATTAATGTAAGCCAAAAGAAGTTAAATTGCTATTATACTACAGTCTTGTCCAAATTGTATTCATAAATACCAAAGATCATAACAAACAGCAGAAATAGTAACGTTTACTCATCTTTTTTTTAGTTTACACTATAGTTTGTATATCGTACATAACAACTACATAATACATTGTGGTTTTGTAAGCAAAATTTTTTTTCGAACTACAATTTTTCTGGTAAGTGTAATCTTAGTTTCTCGAACGAATCGGGATACTTCTTGAACTGTCATAGCCAATCATTTTATATTAACTAAATCCTAACGGTTCTTAAAGGCGATTTACGTCTAACAAATGCAATCGCCTTTGTTTATAATCAAATTTATAGTATCCATGGTACTCAACACGGAAATCTTGTTCCAGTAGGTCACAATATACGAACGCAATAATTGAAAACAACGAGGCAAAACGTGCGAGTGAATTGGTACGAGTAAAACAATCATTCGAGATATTTACGGCTAAGGGAACATAATTTATTATCAATTTCATTAGCTTAATGGTCGTATATCTTACTTGAGAAAAATGGTTGCCGTGACAGTGCAGGTTTGTAATAACTGGTTATAAATGGTTGACATAATTCACTGACAGACGTAAATAAATTTTAATCAAACAAATATGTTGAAATACGGCTTGAAAAATGTATTTGTTTCGCACATATTTGTATATGTACCTACAAGCTAAAGTGGATCTGAATTTCACAAATGTTACTAAAAATTTGTACTTTATTGTAAAATATATGTCGCTTTGTATTAATTAAATGAACATAGAATTAAATTTGTGTCGCTTCATGAAGGCAGGCCATATTTTTTATTTTTGTTAACAGCGATATCAAAATAAATACATCCTTGATAATTGGAACAAGTGTATTCTTTGCTCCGGAACAATGCAATTCATCAAAATTAATTCAGCTTTTATCTCAAGAAATGACACTTAAGATGGGCTCAAAATTAAAAGAGTTGCTTATACAATGCAATATATCGTAGTAATAAATAATGGTGAGAGAAAATTTAATATTTATAGTTTGTGTGACAGGTACTAGTAATTTATTTGTTGTCTTCATCGCGATTTATGACGATATATGGTACAAACGACCTTTAAGCTCATTTCAGTTTATTTGACAAGGTTTTATTTCTTCTTGATATCTCCTGTATATTACTTTAATAAGTGACATTTAATATTCAAGACGAAAATGAAACTGACAGCGACAAAGTCCTGAATTATAGACATACAACGTTGTAATAAATATTTAAATACTAACGTTTATTACTAAATATTTCAACGCATCAAAGTGCTAATATTCCTTCAAACTTTAAGAAATTATGAAATAGTAGATCACAATCACATCTACAAATAATATTTTCTTAAATGGTAGATGTACACATATACCGAATATAAACAGGGTTATTCACACAACATTATTGCTTTCGTATTTAGAACAGAATTGTTTATGTTAGTTGTTATGTACAAAAATGTCTTGTTTCAAACCTGTACTTAGAAAAAGAATTTAATGTTAATATTTTTGTATATTTGCATAAACTACCTATAGTACGATCATATTCGATGCAAAGTAATAAATCATTGCCTGTCAAGGGAACCAATGAAGTACGCCTTTAAGGGTTTTACAAATTGAATAATTTCTTTATACATTATGAAGGGACGAGGGGATCAGTTCAGGTCTGGCACCCTTGTTGCTACAAAAATTCCTTTATTCTCATAAACTATTTATTTTAAATGTAATTTATTATAAATCCAATTTGTTTCCTAAATTCCACATATGTGCTACATTTTACCTCTGTACGCGCCATTGTTGTTTACTTGTTTTTTTGGAAGCGCTCTCTAATTGACGGCAAAGCTCGCCAGGTTAGTATTTGACGTATAACCGACCAGTTCGTACACTCGATGCACCTGGGCGACTACAGCTACTACCAGAACACAGTACGTATGCAGCGGTATTTCAGATTTTACATTGAATTTCATTTTAAATTTGAAATGATTTATCTTACGCCTCCTAAAAATGATGACACGATTTTCCTTTAATAAAAGGCCGACAATTTTTTGCTCTACTTTGCATCGTATACGATCCTACTATACTTTCTTAGTATTACAATGATATATGGTTTGATGATCTATCTCTAATAAAATGGAAGATAGACGAAACAAATATGCTAACAATAAAATCTTTTGACTGTTATTATTGGAAATAGACTTACATATTAAGATTTATATCACCGCACACTATTCAAATATGTAAAAATATACAGGGTGTTCTATCAACAAAATATGAAAATTTCGTTTGTACTTATCTCCGAAATGCGACATACTATTCTTTTAAGTAGTTTAAAAATTACAAAAAGGAATCTGTATAACTTTAGGCCATTTTTTTCTATGTAACTGAAAAAGATAAAGGATTTCATTTCTTAGCTAAATTTTTGTTCGAATAAGGATTATTTTCTATTCTTTTGCACAACACACTATACACTAGCACTACAATTGCAGTAATTGATCATCTCAAAGAAGAAAAATATAAACTATGAGATACCACTGGTGATGCAGTGATTTTTTTCCTAAATATAGAATGACATATTTATGACATATTAAAATACAGTTTCTTGAGGCTGCTCATATTATACATTTTTTGTTGTTTACGTAATAAAAGTAAAGTTTGATTATACTTATTATTTTTTATTTGGCAATATAATAATCCTATAATGCTGCTCCTATAATTTCCTAGTTTTTAGTAATTTTTGAAAGGCTGTAACTTCGTGAATAGGTAATGGTCGTATCGAGAAAATTTAAGAAATAAATAAATTATTTGAAAAAAAAAATAAATTTTGAAAAAAATCAATTTTCAAAATTTTAAAAAATATTTTTTCGTTGAATATTTCAAATATCGAGAAAAAAAATTAATTTAAATAAAAAATTTGAAAAAGATGTCAAAATTTTGAATTTTTTTCGATATTTGATGAGTATATGATGCTCAAAATATTTTTTCATCTTAAGATTTCAGAACTAGAATCTTCAAGCTTCAAGATGCTTCTTTTTTTCTCGATACGACCAATATTCACGAAGTCGCTAAAAAAATTTGGAAATTTTTCTGCTTCTTATTAAAGGAAAAAAATATATATATTTTTTTAAGTTTATAGGGAAGGCCAAATTCAAGGTTCAATCTTATAGTGCAAAAAAAACATAGTTTTGCAGCGTTGCAGAAATTTGCCATCTCAAGATTTCAAATCTAGAATCTTCAAAGCTTCAAGATTTTATTTTGTTATTTACGAAGTCCTTTCAAAAATAACAAAAAATGTGGATTTTTTTCTGCTCTTTTAATTTTTTTGCCGAGTTTACTTTAAGAGTAAAACTGTCCAAATTTTTTAGTTTTGGGGGTCTCAAACAATTCGTAATATTACCGCAATTGAATTAATCTAGGCTCATCCATTGCCACATAATCAGTCGGAGTGGTTTCCCTGTCCACGAAATCCACCGGCGTTTCCCCAACTTCAACCTCACCCACAATATATTTTAAAGTTACGTTCACTAATGAAGCAATAATAGTTTTAACGTAAAAAGGCAACGTTAAACAAAAACTCGGATTACGGCCCGTCGCGAAATTAACGTTTTAATTCAATGGCGGGGATTATTGGTAGAAGATACAGCGCGGATAACTAGATTACAATCCATTTAGCTGATCAGCGCCGGGGTGATACTGCGAGGTGACAATGCCGCCATTGCAAAGTGGTCATTTCCATTGCTGCGTAATCTGGGGATTACGCCGTTTTCATAACACCACTTTAAACTGATAACTGTAGTATGAAATTGTCATTGTTTCGTCGGAACGCCGTAAATAATGCGATTAAATACAGCGACCGGCAATAATAACTGGAAGAATAAATGTTTTCGCTTTTCATGATAATCAGATTTTGTGTGTTTTCGCACTCCCGCTCGGATATCCTGATTAAAATAGAAATAATAACGTGCGTACAAATAACATCGGTTTTACGGCGCTTCGGGTTTCAGTAACATAAATAAAACTGCTGTTTTTATAATCGCTTGGTAGCTATTTAAATTCTAACCTTAAAATGCGTACAGATATTTTAAACAGCGGTAAATATAGAACGTAATATAAACAACAGGTTTTTCTGAAAAAAATTGAAAATAAAAAGAGTCAAAATAAATAAGCCTCATTTTGTAATAGAAAACTTGTTGAGAACCACTGACTTTACTAGCATATATCAGCTATACAATGTTGCCGGTGTTACATAGAACTCTTAAGATCTAACTTTTTATATGAAAAAGGAAGAAAAGAGTTAAATAAACTCTGAAATACACGGTGTCCCACGGTGACGAAACATTAGATCCATTATTCACAGTCTATCTCGAGCTCTCATGGTGTAAACAAGCCTTTGCTCCGACTACAAATATCATAATAAAATGCTCTATTCTTTATTATTTTAATTTAAGCAATAAAAATATATATAACGAACGTTGACTTTATTGATGCCCGAGCGCCTTAGTTCATTTCTGGTTGTAATGAGGCACATGGTCTAATTCTGAGTCAAAGTTTTCACAACGTGCTCATGAGATTTTGAAACTACTCTACTATGCTTGAATAAACTAGTCGAATGAAATAATAAGCCCTGTAAACTTAAAAACTAACTAACTAACGTTAACTAATTAACGTTAACCTTTACTGCTGCTATTACATGAACTCAATGTAAAGCTTTTTTTAAATAAAAGTTTAAACCTTTCTTTAATTGTTTCTGAAATCCCAGTCCGATACGTCCATTAGTTAGGTAAATTTAACGTTATAAAAAAGCTATCTGGGAACAAAGATATGTATGTGAATTCTTTTTTTTAATTACCGTAAAAATATGCTTTATTTGATGCAAAAAGAGCGAATTCCCGAGCGGCTTTTGCCTGCCCCTTTTTATTTTTCGATACGTTTCTTTGGATTAATTTGAACCTATATCTACGAAATTAACTTCTAGAATTAACATTTAGTAATTAAACAATTAGTTGTAAGAATCGAACGATTTTAATTAATAAATACTTGGAGCAACTATTTCACGGTCAATTAAATTGGCCTTTGGCACACATGTTGGTCGTTGGATTGACCTGACCGTCTTCTCAGTAAAAAAAGTGAAAAAACACGTAATTTTGCCACTTTGCAATTTACCAACATGTCTATTAATATTTTTTTTACGATTAAACTCTAATTTGACTGGACTATAAAGTAAGAATATTCTGTTGTTCGCTCCTACGCGAAACGAAGTTAATGAAATTTCCTATAAATCATATCACTGGCACTAACAGTTTTACAGACCGTGGCAAATTACTTACAAACGCTTATTACTTTATAACAAAGTGCGAGTTACGAGACTTTTCTACCTTAGCGTCGGACACGGCTTATATAATATGAAATATTACCTGACCTTTCTGGATTTCCCATTGACAATTTTTGTCTGTTCAGTGACATTTACTTCGCGATAAATTAAATAAAAGCTCAAAAACAACATTCACTCAAGTAGGACAAAAGCAACCTTTTTAATATTTGATAGCACAACATTTAATGCCCCATTAATAAAGGCAACAGTAACATTATCAGTTTAATTATTTTTAACGAGGGCCTTAAAATTTTAATTATGCCGACATTTTACGTTATTGTTGCGATTATAATTATCGCCCAGTGTAAGCCGTAAAATTTTCAAGTAGGAAGTTAAGTCTTTACTGTTATATCGGAACAATTTCCTTATCCATAACGTAAAATGCCCGATTTCTTTAATTATACCCTTCGATCTCCTTTTTTGAAATTATCTGTTGATTAGGAATATTCTGATTCACTTACTAATGCTAAGATTTAGTGATTTACTGATAACAGATTTGAGGTTTGATACACAATAGTATATAAGAAAAATTCACCCTGAAAAAAGAGAAGTTTTTTTTTTTATTTGTTAAAAGAACATTACTTTTAGTGAAATTCGAAAGAATTACTCACGACTGGCATTCTTGTGGAACTGGCTATTCGCTTACACAGGGGCTACAATGAAAATTGCTGTTAGAACAATTCAAAAATTGTAATTTAGATTAGATTAGATTACATTAGAGTTTCCAATTCAACTTAAATTTTACTATACACGGTGGGAAAGTCCCCATGGTTCATTGGCCGTTACTTGAGAGTGATAAAGTAAGTCATAGAAATCCGTGCGATAGAGAAAGATGGCTATAACGAATGCGTCTAATAGTCACCGCCCATTTCGCCCTTCCACAAATAAGAAGTGGATCTTACGACTTTCTTTATCGCTCTCACGTAACAGCCGATGAACCATGGGGACTTTCCGACCCTGTAGAATCTAATGGTGAATGTTGATCCATTGATTAACAGACACCCTGTATACAGTGCACGGTTAGAGTGGAAAAGAGGGAAAATATTTTTATTTTTCATTTTACGAGAAAAAGGCATTCTTGATTAAAATTTGTGCTTATCTTTAAAATGTGATTGGCATGGAGATCTTTCATCTTGTATGTACAGGGTGATCAGAAAATCGGTAAATATAAAAATCGTTCAATAATAAACTACCTTTGTTTTAAACAATACAGAAATATGTTACTAAGAAAAGTTGCTTAGAATAAAAATTTATATTATAATTTAATTTTGAGTTTGAATTGGCCTACTTTGATAGAAACTGACAGTAAAAGTTCTTATTCGTTCTTGTTTAAAATTGTTGCTTATCTTTAAAGACATTTAGCAGATATTTTAAAGACAAGCAAATATTTTAATCAAGAATGCCTTTTTCTCGAAAAATGAACAATACAAATTTTTTACTGTCCGTTTCTATCAAAGTAGGCCGATTTCTACACAAATTGAAATTGTATTTCTGTATTATTAAAAAGAAAGGCAGTTTATTCTTTAACGATTTTTATATTTACCGATTTTTTGATCACCCTGTACATGCAAGATGAAAGTTATCCATGCCAACCGCATTTTAAAGACAAGCAACAATTTTAATTAAGAATGCCCTTTTCTCGTAAAATGAAAAATAAAAATATTTCCCTCTTTTGCCCTCTAACCGTGGACATATTGTATAAAAGTCAACACATACTGAGATGTAGTTCTTTGAAAATATCTGTAGTATCAGGAAACATCTTCTAATACCACTCAAAAACAGTCTTAATTAGACTTTTTCTGTTTGGCACACCATTTTTGATTTGAGTGTAGTAATAAATAAAATAATATTTTTTGGGGTGGCCTTTGATTACCCCATAACTTATTTAGCTTGCGCCAATGGTTAATAATAAATTTGTAATATAAAATTCTTTATTTCTTACACAAATAATTTTTATCTCGTGAAATTTTGATACCTCTATGAATTTCAAGAGCTCTCGTCGTTTTCATGCATAAAAATGCATACAAAAATTGTATCCTTAAGGCGCATTTTAGGAATCATGTTTATATAACCTTTTTTCGCTTATTTTTAAACAGAGTAATGGGATATTCATGGGGTTAAATTTTCACGGCGAGAAATGTAAACTCAATTTTTAATCAATGCCAAAAAATTTTAATTTTTGCAGAATGTTCCAAAATGAATAAAAAAAATTAATATTTTCTAAAAATTAACCCCATAAAAAGTTGTAGCCTTTTGAAATTTCCAAATAAGCGAGTTACCAAAAAAAAATGTCTTGAGCGGTTATTTTCCTAACAAGTTAATATTAAGTGATAGAACTAGAAATTTTATCAATATGATATTGAAACCTTGTCTGGACTAGAAATTTGGTAGTGTATTTTCACTTTTAATATTTTTTTAACATTATTGTTCTGTGACATATTTTGTGCAAACATATTCATATTTTCATTAAAATAAACGGTTCTGTTAAATATCTACTGACTCTACGATCATTGTTTTTAGAACGGGAGGGACAATACAACATTCACACGTTGACGTTCTTGTGTCAATTTGTTATTGTCGCGAACGGTGTTTCTATTTTAGATGCCTGCAAGTGTATTAAAGTCTTATTTTAGTGAAATATTCAATACTCAAGTTAAATGGCAGGTATGTTACAATAAAAGAGTATTTTCTGTGCAATGAAAGTGCAATGTGCCAAAAATTTTATGCACGAGTTGGTACGCGATCATAGAAATATCCTAAATGCATGTAAGTAAGTTGATAGGTATGGTAAAAATCTAGGTACAGACCTTTTTGATCTAATGAAGTCAACAGTTTACAAAAAGTTCAATAAACAAAAAACATTTAGTTCATTTTAACTAACGACATTGTGAGAAATAACTACTCTGCGGACTACATCTCCTGCACAGTAAACCTCACTTAGACTGTAGTACACACTTAAGATTCATATGTAAACAAGTACATGTAACAAACAAGAAGATTTTACGCTGATCAATTGTAAAGCGATAAGTGATATTAAAAAAACATTGATTCGAGATATCACACTCAGTTAGCTGTATCATAGTAGGCGTGGATTTTTGTATGGATGGATAGATCCCAGGAGTTTGTGTCCCTTTCTGGGACGCTCGGTGTTTAGAAATAAAAATGAAATATGAAAGAGACCGGCTGACGCTGTACAAAAGACAAAAGCCTAAACCGTGGATTTATAGAAAAAATAAATCAGAGGGCGTCAAGAACGGAAAACCGAAAAGCATTTTCGAAAGAGCGATCAAATATTTACGTTGTAATTTGGGGTCATTCCGCACCACACATAATTTTAATTAATATTCCTTTTTTTCCCTTTTTTTCCAAACGAAACCGAATAAGCGACGGCGGTCCGAACAATGAAAAATTAAAAGTAAACATCAAGTAGGCGAGCGCCGCCGCTCGCCCCGAAGGCAGCGGCGGCTCGTCATGAATGGCAGAAAATCAGGAAAAGTCATTTTACAAATGTTTTAAATTCAGATAATGTGGAAACAAAATGTATATTATTTGAAAACTTAATTTGCGAATAAGGCTGAATATTACATGACGTATTACAGGATTTTTAACAAATTTATAAATGTTTCCATAATATGTACCTACTAGGAATATTTTTAATTAAATATAGAAATTTTCCTCCTAATATTTTTATATTCTGAAGCATATTTTCTCTTTAATTCGCTGATTAAAAAATACATTAACAATAATTATTTTCTTAATTGGTTACAGTTTATTGAAAAGAAACAACCCAGCAAATTGTCACCAGATTGATTTTTTTTTTATTGAAACTAATTTAGGTTCGTCTTTACGAGTTGATGTATTTTAGAAATTTTTTTTCCAATTTAATGCTTGGGTCTTTTACGATAAACATTATCTAATTTGCAATTTATAGCCGAATCTATTAATAGTAATTTGCAAACCGATGATATGGACGTGTTTGGAGTATCAGCATCTTTATTGAGTTTTTTCAACAGAAAGTAGTATCTATCGCGTAAATGACCGTATCAGGAGTACCTTAAGGTTCTATTCTTGGGCTTTTATTATTCATTATGTTCATTAATGATTTAGTTAACAACTTACACGTAAATTTTATTTTCTATGCAGATGACGTGAAAATATAGCGTTAATGACTGTGTCCAGCTTCAACAAAATCTTGATAATATAAAATCTTAATTTAATAATAATAAGCTAATGTCAAGTGATCAAAATTAATGTGTGTGTAATTCTCCAACAGGTTCACCCGCATTATGTTTAATTACAATATTGATAAGGACGTTTTGTCACGACGTTTCGAGACCTTGGCGTTGTATTCGATAAAATAATATCATTTAATAATCACATTGAGATTGTTGGTTCCAAAGCTAAAAGGGCATATGGATTTACAATTTGCAACTGTCGTGAATTTACAAGCTTAGATGTCAGGAAACTTCTTTACTTTAGTTAGATAGAAACTTGAATGGATCCACCGCTGACGGATTTAAATTTTTAAGTTTTAAATCTGATGACTACCATATATTGGATATCTTCATGGGGTTATATGTAGAAATTCCTTTGTTAGTCTTGAAACTAGATGGAAATAATATTCGAATGTCTTTCTTGGTAAGGTTTTGCATAATTTGACGGATTGTCGGGAATTTATGTCTACATTTTTTTTCTATCCCTAGATTTAGCACTGAAGGAAACGGGACATTTTATATACCCCCCCCACTTCATAAAATTTGTGACAACTGCAATATAAAGTCTGAAGACATTTTTAATGACAAAATACTTTATTTTTAGATATTTAATTTTTATTTTCATTTATATGTTTCATTTAGTGTATAGGTTTTATTTATTTATTTATTACTCTTTATGATAATCTGTATTTTTGTTTCTCGATTCATTTTGGTAATTAATGTAGTTTTTATTGCCATTTAAACCCTGTTCTATAATTGAGTATTACCTCTTGAAATGTGTATTAAAGAAATAACTAAGTATATAAATAACTATAAAAAATTTAAATGTTTCACGTGCTACTTGACTTTTTTATTAAAATTATCTATTTCTTGGTTATTCATTTATGATAGCCCCATAAATTATACATCGTTATAAAGAGAATTTCCCTTTTCTTCTAATGAGGCAAAAATTCAATATGGCGTCCATAACAAAAACAAGTAAACTGTTGCTCAGCCACACATTTTTAGAGATACCTACATTAATACTGACAGCAAAAATCGATTCCTCACATCATTGAATATAAAACTATAGATGTTTGTCTTAAAATTTAAAAAAACAAGAGAAATACAACTAAAAATATAAATTTTCTAAATTTAAAAACGATCCCCATGATCGATATAACATTTTACCAGATCTCTGCTCATTTAATCATTTCTGTATCCCTAAAACTAAGGAAGATATCTGTATTGGACAATTAAAAAGTTGTAACCCTGTATTTCAATGCTTGGTGACCTGCCAATCCAACGTATATTTTCACGAGACGCCGCTGCCCGAAGGGCGCAAGAAAAGAACGCCGCGAATTTGGGATTTCATTCATTCGCGGCCTTTATTCGAATAAAAATCGTACATCATTCTAGGACACGAAGCAATTAATAACTTTGTTAAATATCGGGTCCCGGGATTCGCCAGGCTCCTCGATTCCAGACCGCCAATCCAGTCCTCTCTTGTTGGGCAAAAATTAAAAATCTAAATAAAACATAACGAGCGCTCCTTTGTTTTTATTATATCGCAGATCGCGAGTGCCTATTGTTTCTGAATTTATTGCTCCGACTCGACAAAAAATGCCTTTGTAGCCACCAACTTTTTTGTTGAGGGGAATTGATATTGTTTTGACGAACAAATTATTTTTTCCGCTGTACAAGTTTATTTATGCGATTGTTTCGGATACATGATATACGGGGGAATTTTAGAGCGACGGGTGTAGGGAGGGGGGGGGGGATATTTTTCAAACGGAATCGGCGAATACATTAATAACGGGCATAAATAATGGATGGGGATATAAATTGGAATGCGTGTATCAATTAAGAGAGCCGATTCATAATTTATTAAGTAATTAAAAAATACATCTGACTGAAAATGTGTTCCATAATTGGTCCTAACAAAAAACGTAAATAATTAAGTAATTTAAAAGTAGTTTCAGACTACCGTAAATACAGTCTGACAAAAATACCTAATATTTAATTTAGGCATTTATACAGGGTGTCACTTTGAAGGGGGGTCATTTGGTCGTTTTTATGTGAAGACTATTTTTAACCTTTAGAAACATATGAATTTATTTTCTCAAGTTCCATCGTTTTTTTTTAACTTTTCTTTGTAATTTTCATATCCTGCCGCTAGGGAAATAAATAACTTTATAAAATTACACACTTACACTTACCCAATCAAATCAAATCAATCTTTATTCATCCAATTGATATACAAAGATATACGATATGTCAAAAAAATTTTTTTTTTTAAAGAAAAACCATAAAACTACTCACAATAAAGATATGTACAAAACAACACACTAAAATTCCCTAACCGAATAGAAGCAAGCTGTTTTATAAAAGAAAATTCCTTATAGTACACATATATCTACTAAAACTTATTAGTGATTTTATACTAGTTTCTAATTCATTATAAAAAACAGCACCAATATAATATGGATCAGCTCTATACAATTCCAAACGATGGGCATCATACTGCAAATCAAGACCATTTTGCGTAAAATAGGTGTGATCGGCATTTTGATTCCTAAAACTTGAAATATTTTTTTTTTCAAAACAGTAATTCCAAAATGTAAATGCAAGAAAAGTATGAAACTGCACACAATAAGTCTTTTCACAATTTAAGACTAACTTTGAATCTGTAAAATAATAACACAAATACTCCAAGTATAAATTTAACTCCAATTGCTTTTTCGACAGATTTACCAGTTGAAGCAATTGTAATGTCGTCAGCAAAAGTGCAGAAATAAGTAGATATACAACTATTTATATTATTAATTTATAACAAAAACAATAAGGGTCCAAGAACGCTACCCTGGGGCACACCCATATCAACATTTAACTCCGATGATCTTGTCCCATAAAATTCAACAAACTGAACCACGAAGACCATACCACTCCACCCTTTTTAGTAGAATATCATCCAAGAACACAGCTAACACACTATTTCCCCTATCCAAGTTCCCATATACATAATGCAAAAATCCAGTAGTGCAGTGTTTGTTGAATGTTTTCCTCTAAAACCGTGCTGATTTGGAATAAGTATATTATATTCACCTAAAAAGCTTGTAATTCTTTTGGCAAAAATTTTTTCAAGTATCTTAGAAAATACCGATCGCCTTTTTTTCGGTAGACATATTTTTTAGACCATTAATAAATTTGGAAAACGCCCTGTCTGAAAACAACAATTTAGTAAAATTATATAGTGGCTTCGCTATAAAATGAGCACATTGTTTAATAATTTTAGTTGAAAAGTCATCACAGCCTGTTGACTTGGCGTTCTTTAAATTACTTATTGCATCAAAGATCTCAGAAACCTGGACTTGTCGGAGAAATATTGTGTTATTATTTATAGGTGGTAATTGTTTATCAATACTATTCGGAGTCATATGTGATATTAGAGTTTTGGAAACATTAGTAAAATAAGAATATAACATTTTTGTCAGTCGTCAAACAATTATTTACTTTAATACTAGAAGAAGCACATCATGTAAATAATGATCAAGCACGTGCTTATGCGAAACTATTGGTCGAAATGAATTGAACGGTATTCCCCGTGAATCACAGGCTTTCATACAGAATCGGATTTCACATCATATAATACCCTGCATTTCGTTCACGATTTAATTTTGTTGCGGTTGCTGCTGTTTTATGTTGTTTTGAATTTAATTTAAAATGTCCAGCACCGATTTGGCTGATGAAGTGGTTAACCAAAAAAAAAAATAGTAAAAAATTGTATTTTGCTTAGAATTTTATTACTGTTTAGTAGTACCTGATTTATCCTAATTCCGTCTCAGTCTACTTTTATGTTCACGCTGTAGCTACCTGCAATTGTTTATTTCAATGGAATATGTAAAGTGATCGTAGTTACAATTCACCTAAACGAAGTCGATGTCAAGGGCCATTGACACAGAGATTCAGAAATTATACACACTGCTTCACAGGGTGTAACTTTAAGTGGGGTCAGTTTTTTAAGGGTAATAGTAGGTACCTGTTCCCCTGAATAGTCGAGTAGTCTATTAGTTTTTTAAAATGCACATTAATACTTGCGTACGCAGCCACTGTAATTATGTATTACAAATACATGAATTGTAGGCAACCTACAATGCATGTGAAGGGAGATAGTGCTGGTAAACGGTGATGAAGCGAAGGACGTAAATTGTTGTTCCGCATTATGGATTACTGCTTGAAATTATGTCCTCGTTAATATCGTCATAAGTTTGATTGTTATAAGAGACGTTAGTTCTGACTTTGACTAAATTTTTACTAAAATTTTATTTCTAATCACTTAAACTTAATGGGAAACTCCTTACATGTGGCACATTTCGTTTGGTATTTTCCTGTGTTCTGTGGTTATTGTCCAAAATCTATTAAATATCCCCAACTATTGACTTGCACGTCATAAGTTCGGCTTTGTTAATCGCGAGTTCGGATCTAAGTTCGTAACTAGAGTATAATCAAGGTATTAGTAATTTTGTATTTCGGTTAATATAAATGTAATCACATCGGAATATCGCAAGCACGTTAATGAAATGCAACAGAAACAGAATAGAGCTCGGATATATTAAATAAGTTAGTTAATTTACAACACAACTGTTTCGCCGACGGACTGAAATTTAATTAAAAAGTTGAAATTAGTTTTTGTTGTAATTCAACATTTTTAAATACTTTTCGTTTTCGCTTATTATCAAACTTTTGATATAATTAAATGCGATAAGACAGCTGAAACAGAATTGCTGTAATAACTTTAATTACATGTTTTATTTATCGGGCTTTTCGGATTATTTTTCTGCAGCGAGTCGTCGGCGTTCAATTTTAGTTAAATTGCGTTATTAAAACTTTCAAGGACAACAAAAATAATAACGGTACAGTAGTTTAATAGACTTTTTTTAATATCATTAATGAATAAATGAATTATTGTTTTTTAATCAAGAGAAATGTTGAATTCCGCTACTCTAATCCTGATCCAGTTACTTTTTGCAGCCCAAAAAGTAACTTTGGTGAACAACGAAAATCAATCCTTCCAGATCTTACTTGTAAAAGAGATTAACTAATTCTGCTATGATTTTATTGAAAGACGTAAAAATAATATTACAGTAAAGACAGTCGCTAAAATACAGAATCAAATACGGATTACAATTCTAATGCACAATCTCTTACAAATTACGTCAATCTCATTATTAAGTTCCCCAGAAGATTTCCTGGAACTGACAATGTTGTTTGAGTTTGGACTTTCATAACATTCATTTTTGTACAGCCTGGTATATTTTGGTGGAAATGAAAAGAAGCTTTATCCAGCGCTGTCACAAGTTTGACATAATTGAAACTATTATTCAGAAGGAAATGGATATTCGATAACCAATCAACAAAGGGAAATTTAAACTGAATTCAAAATTCCCAATTGCGCTCCAGATTCGATCTCCCAAACTAGATTCGACAGTGTTGTCTATTTCGATTGGATTTATTTAAAAAGCGCATAAAAGAGTGACACGGAATCATTGGTTTAAATGACGTTAACAGAATCAAGGGGGCTATGAGTTCAATTTTGTTTTAATAGTCTAATTCTTGACTCGCGTCTTTGACACCTTGATTACCGTAACTCTTATTACTGCGTTATTATATTTTAAAATATATCTTTGCATAATTTAGTCTTCTTAATGTTAATATCACTTAAAATTATAATAATGTAGACTATATGCTGACTTATAATTAATAGATTATCATTATACGACACCAAAATTTCTTTAACAAGTGTCAATTTATATAAAATTAAAACAGAAAACCTAAATTAAACTATTGAAGTTTCCAGAATGATAAAGCAAGTGCTTATTGCTTATCTAATGTTAAGAGCGTCAAAATTGTAATACATTGTTTTGCACTAAGAAAATTGAGTACAAGAATTAACTTTTTAAGTAATACAAGATCCAAATCGTTTATAAGTGGATAAATTTAGACAAACTATTAATAGTATTTAACTGTAACTACCCTACAATACTTAAATTTTATGACACCAAAAGGCTGTACTAGCTGAAACACTATACCGGAACATATAGTTGCAATTTACTAAATTGCAACTATACTAGTTGCAACTAATTGAGTCAGTTTTTTTATTTTTTTTACAGAATGCAATATTTACGGAGATAGCACTCCTTTCTGTTTTGCTTAAAAATAAAAAAGGTATAAATTTTTCAACATTTTCATTAATAACTAAAAAATGGGAGTACGACACTAACTGAAATTTTAGCACACAATAGAGTAATAGTGAGGCTATATATGGTCCAAATTTCAAATTTGTTTGCCCCTACGTTTTCATAATATCGGTTTCCAAACTCAGGGGTATATTTCATTTATTTCGATAGTAGTTAAAGTGAAATAAATTCTTGTAACGATTTAGACTACCTGCTATTTTTCGTCGTAGGTAGTCACTCTCTTAAATCTATGAAAGTACTCTACCCCCGTACGAACCTAGTTTACATTCGGGACTCTCCTAATTCGATTCCTAGAAGAGAGGACGGAATCTGGGGGTATATTCAATTTGCGATGTTGGTATTCCAAAGAACACATTTGTGTGTAAAACCATGTAACTAAAACGACGTATTTGTGGAATCATGTCCCAAGAAGGCAAACAAGGGCTCACTATACCGGATTAGAGGAGCACGCAAACTAGCGCAAACTTTTACACGGATCAATAATATGACAAAGTTGCTGGTTCTGTCGAATTTTAGAAACGACATCCAGTATTGTGGGAATATTTAGGGAGAACAATGGCCGGGGGAATGTAATTATGCATTGTGAATGGGGACTCCGACAGGATGTTAAAACTTTATTAAGGGCTATAATTTATGTTTTGGCGAAGCTACAGAAAAAGCTACTACGTATAATTTAATGAAGTAATTCATCAGGTAGATATAATTTTTGACATAATCATAAATTAAATAAGTTACGTTTATTCTGCGACTACCTATTTGTTATTAATTTTTTTTTATTAATATAAAGGTATATGCTGACATATAAAATTATTTAAAGATAAACACCTTTCAGGACTTCATATTTCCTCATAAACTAGATTTTATTAATTTTAGAAATCATAAACAAGTTAGAAATAATATCACTTCACTGTACCTGTAATATTGTTTTTTTCGGGGTCCTATAAGACAACTCACAACACACAGTAATACAGTAAAAAAGAGCATATTTTTAACTCGTATCTTACATTTCCTGAATTTTCTACGTCTGTTGAACATACAGAAAATCGCGTACGGTACTATAAACATAATCACACCCCGTATAATGCTTTTAGGAAACAACACACGCATTAATCGCAATTATTGAGTATATTTACAAATTTGCGGGACAAAACAGGAAGGTAACATTTTCTGATGTTTACATATTCTCCGTGATCTTTCAATGCGAAAAATTATACAGGGTGGTCAAATGAAAATGAAACAGAGCCATTTTCAGGAACTGCGTCAAGATTGTAGAAAAACGCTCAGACGCTCAGACCCGTCGATTTTAGATTAAAGGGGGACATTCTTTGCTGGTATTTTTGACTCCGCCACTTTCACCCCCAAGCAAGAACCCCAAAATATTTAGATGGTATTGGGGATTGATTAATGTTTCTTTTGAAAGCTCTTACAATTCTCTTTACAACAAACTTTAAATTTTATAATTTCGCCCAACACTTTGAAAAAAATTTTAAATTTAAATTATGTTCAGTTGCTTACTTACTACTTAGTTGATTAAATATTCAAACTGATGACCGTCCGCTTCCATACAAGAATAAAGATTTTGTTCGAAACGTTCGCGCAAATTCTGAAGCATTTCCGGAGTGATTCGACGGCATTCGTCGACGATTCTTTGTCGTAAATCTTCCAGCGACCCTAGCTGTGTTTTATAGATTTTACTTTTTAAGTATCCTCACAAAAAGAAATCAAGGGGCGATAAATTCGGTGATCGTGGAGGCCACTCAAGGCTGCCTCTTCTCCCAATCTAATTCCGTAGAAAACGTTGGTCCAAATACTGACGGACAATTAACGCATAATGCAGAGGAGCACCGTCCTGTTGAAAAATCAAATGATCTTCATCATACTCTGGAACATTTTCAATAATATCAGTCAAGGCAGGGTCAATAGTGTCTTCCAGTAATTGCAAATACATTTGGCCATTCAAATTACCAGGTAGAAAAAAGGACCCAGTCACCGAAAATTCCAGCCCATACATTTAATTTTTCCGGTTGCTGTATATGCACCTCGTGAAAAACTCTTGAGTTTGAATCGGATCAATAGCGGCAATTGTGACGATTTACCGTCCCGTTCAAGAAAAAACTGCATTCATCAGAAAAACAGATGTTAAAATGGAACTGTAGATCGTTCCGTGCTCGCTCACTCATTATTTCGCAAAACTGCAAACGGCGGTCATAATCATCCTCATGAAGTTCCTGGACTAAATGTATTTTGTATGGATGAAATTTATTCTTCTTCAAATTGGTTTGTATGCTAGTTCGATTGATCCCAGACACAGAACGCCGGCTGTCTCGTACTTAATGTAGGATCAAGATGAACTTGTCCCAAAACTGCAACTTCACTAGCTTCATTAACTATAGGTTTTTCAATTTCTCGTTTTTTATTGGCTACATACCCTGTCTCTTGAATTTTTTTTTACTAACTTTAGAACATACTTCCTCCTGACATGTCGATCTTGATGTTGTTCATTAAATAGCTGAGCTATTCTATTCGCACATTTATTGTTCATAAAGTAAAGCGAAATGATATCTACCTTTCCGCAATGGAATAAACCATAGTGTTTAATTTTCAAAAACACAATTAAATAAACTACCAACCAACGCTTCCTAATAATACTAGAAAATAATTTGGAATCCACTAATTTTACGTTCATTGTGTGTGTATAGGATTCATTTCTGTTTTTTGCAATTGTGTTTTTTTACGAAAGTGATAACAAATCGCCAAAAACCAATGTAACGCAAGAAATACTAAATTTATACCATTGGCGTACTTAACTCGAATGACTGACATTTTTACCGTTACTAATTGTTTGTATATAAGTTTCAACTTTAAAATCAAAATTCTTAATAAGTATTGGGCGGAATTATAAAATTTAAAGTCTGTTGCAAAGAGAATTTTAAGAGCTTTCAAAAGAAATATTAGTCAACCCCCAATGCCATTTAAATATTTTGGGTTGATGCTTACCCTTGCTTGGGGGTGAAAGAGGCGGAGTCAAAAATACCAGCAAAGAATGTCCCCCTTTAATCCAAAATCGACGGGTCTGAACGTTTTTCTACAATCTTGACGTATATTGAATTTTCCTCTAAAAACGGAGATGGTTTAAAAAAATAATTTCTAAACGTTATTTTTATTAAGTATGATAGGAAAAGTAGCTAGAACTCTTTATATCCTGGATTGTAACAAAAATTCGATCTTTCCTAACATTCTACATTTTAAAAAAATTTTCTCTTAGAGTAAAGACTCTTCGAAACAATTTCCTTGTTGTGTCGGATCTTCCTCTATCGCGAGGCAGCAACCCTGGCCAGTCCGACTATGTAAACACACTGCAAGTTGGACATAATTCGACCAATATGAAGTTTTATGCGACTTGCTGCGAAATTAGCGCCAAATCATTTTATCGCTTGTTCCAACCCCAGCGTTATAGACTCTCCGGAAGAATTTATGGCTTACGCGGGCCGAAAGAAGTGTGAGCACGCAGTGTTTTACATGACAAGGTTGTAAACGTTATATATATATTTCTCCAAACCTCCCCGTTTTCCTTGCCGCGCGATTTATATCTGTATTAAAATGTTTGGAGCAATTTCGCCGGAGGAATGAATCATTCCGCGTCGGTCCGGGCCCACCTCAAGTCCACGGGATTTTATAGCTACGAAAACACTCATATAAAAAGATTTACTGCACGAAAATAACCCCATGTAATGTCTTTTAATTTAACATGTCGTCGTTATTCTTGTCCCTGGGAGTTATTGCCGAGGGGGACATGCCCTCTTAGCAATACGCTTACCTCTGTTCTTTTCTTTAGTTGCTTTCAGGCTGACTTAAACTTATCGACGATGAAGTACTAAAATGTATCCCGTGGTGTTATTTCTTAAAGGTCTTGTCAAGGCCTTAGAGTTTTGTTTAGTTCAAATTAATGTACTAGTAATGTCTTAAGTTGGTTATTTGTAGCATAGTTTTAGTTTTTCCTCATTTGTTTGAGAATTTTGCCACCTGTGAAAAAAAAATTATGAATACTTGCGCCGAAAGAATCAATCAAGGGTTACTTTTATGAAAATAGTTTTGCCCATTTCTTAATTATTTCTATTCCTGACATCCTTGGATTTGCACAATCTTTGTGGTCGTTTCGACCTGTCATAGGATCTACTACAAAGTTATTTATGCAAGCTGTGTCATTCTCTGAATGTGGTCCGATCTGGGTGAGATCTGCGGATCGTGGACTGTTTTAGCGGTTGGATTGGAAACATGGGTGAAAATTTCTATTTTCAGCTAATGCTATGTGGATGCTTTTGGTTATAGATTCCATGTTTTCGGACATATGCTGAATCCTGGGTATGATTTTGCAGCTGCTCAGAGCTCTGCTGGTCATTTCTTGGATTGTATTGGATTCAGAACTTGGACGATTTTCGAAGGAACTCTTAGTATTTCACACGACAATATGAAAAGAAAATTCAGTATAACTGCGGTTGGAAACACAAACGCATAACTGAAAACAACAGACGACCAAATGTCGTGAGTCGTGATAGGGATATATTTTTTAATAAATAAAACTGATCAACAAATATGTATAGTTCTTGGAACTAAAAAAGCAAATGAAGTTCAAATATACACTAGGCACAGATATTAAGGGATATTTTGGGTGATTTTCAAAAAGCTGTAACTTGGAGGGAAGTGGTCGTAGAGAGAATAAAAAAAAAGGAAATTGAAGCCTCAAGTTCTGGGAATGATTATTACCAACTGGGTCTGATATTAACGGATACGCCTGCCCATACCATAATGGAATCGCCATGGCAACAATAGATGATCTCTCGTTTGGCATCGTTGTGGGGAACGTGATAACGATAATTTTATGCGGCCAGTTGCGGCTTTTAATGACGGTTCAGTTATGGTATGGGCAGACGTATCCATTAATAGGTGCCAGAACTCAGTTGGTAATCATTCCCATCATTGACTGCCGAAAGGTACATCACCAAAATCCTTGAACTTGCCTATGCGTACAAGCATGGGGAATAGTTTCATTCTCATACAGGATAATGCTCGTCTTCATACCGCATGACGTACGAGAAATTTTCTTCACGACAACAACGTGGTAACTCTCAACCACTCACCTATGAGTCCCGACTTGAACCCCATTGGGCATGTTTAGGACATGCTCGGGCGTCGATGACGACGAGACTATCCGCAATTGCAAAATCACCATCAATTGATCCAGGCCAAATTTTTTTTGACGTTTGTGAAGTTTCTGAATGTTAAAACAAATTAAAAAAAATATTATTGTTTACCATTTTTTTTAGAATCATGAACGTTTTTGATGAAGAAAATATGGATTACTGTTAGAAAACTTATTACATTGATTTCCAGCAAAAACGACAAATTTAAACATTCCAGGCACTAAAAAAAAAATCGCAGCATTTTGAAATTATCAGGGTTTCTTTAGGACATTTTGAGGTTGAAAAGTTACAGTCAATATCCTTAATGTATTCGTTATTTGCAAAGTTATGTGAAGTTATTTAAATATCCCTAATTATGCAATTTTTTACCTTTCTCCTAACCAACATTCCCACTTCGAAATTTGTTTTTATCAAAAACCAAGTATTAGGACTTGTAGAGAATACTTTGCAGTTTTCAAAACCCTGCTTGGATTTTCTGTACGACCATTACTTACCGAGTAATTGATTGCCAAAGTCAAAAATGATTTGTTTGCTTTGATCGACGATAACTTTGCGACAAATCATTGTACAGAGCTCCGGAACCGCTTAAATTGAAGAGAATTAAATTATCTAAAAGAGCTTTATGATGAAATTACCAAAAAAAAAAAATTCCATAGGCCTTTTTAAAGAACAGAAAAAATTTGTAATATTTTTTTCGTGGATATTCTTATTATTAGGTACTCAAAAACAGCTGACGCTAAACAATTTTAAACTCCAGATTCGAAAACTAAACACTTAAAGCTTCAATTTTCTTTTTTTTATTCTCTCTACGACCATTTTCCTCCAAGTTATAGCTCTTTGAAAATCGCCCAAAATTTTGGGATATTTTAATATTCCTTAATTTCTGTGCCTAATGTATTTAATTAAATAGATCTCAGAATGCCCAAAAGAAACTAAAAAAATTTCAAATTTTAAGCCCGCTAGTATTTTTTTAAGTGCCAATTAACGTTATTTTTATTAGCAATCAAATAACACGAGTTATTTTACCTTTCTTGGCTTAGCCTACTGCGATCAATTTATTAAATATTAATTTTGCAAGAAAATGAATTGTTAACACAAAAATAAAAAATGCCCTTTTTATATTATTTCGGAAAAAAGACGAATGAATATAAAATAAAGTATTTGGTATAAACGAAACTGTTATATTTTAAAATTCCTAAAAAATATGTGTTGGTAATAGAAAGTAGTATATTTTGTGAAAATATCTACGACACTTTGCTATATGTTTTTGTTTATATTTAAAGTTATTTTAAAAACTTTCCAAAAAATCTTGAGATTAACCTGACTTTGAAGGCAGTATTTGCTATACTTGTGGCATTTATTTATCTATTATTGTTTATTATAATTCATTTGTGGCTTCGTACTGTGTTAATGGCCTGTGCACAAATTGATCGGGACATCCTATATAGATACGAGACAGAATTTTGAAAATATGTTTGATATTATCGTAGAATTCTGCATAACTTCATGGTAGCATCTCTTTATTTCTTATAATATGCTGTTCTAATTTGAGACACTTTGTAGATCTACAAAAATCTTCGTGCAACTGAAAAATGAACCCACAAACTACTAAATAAATTTATTTCAAATTATAGAAGCTACTACTTCTCAGATGGGCGTCATTATGTACATTCGGAAATCTCGGTATGCATACCATTTTAAATTATGTAAATGGAATTAATACCTTTCATTATATGGTAATTATCTTAATTAAAATAAAACGTTCCCCGTTCATACACGAGGTTAAGTGCCCTTAGACGATAATAACAGGCGTTCAACATAACATTTCGATTAATATCTGAAATCCTATTGGACAATGGCTTCCTGTAACCTGGTATTAGGATAATTTTCCAAACAACATGTTATTTAAATTCCATCCTCTATTGTGCCCGTACAAGTGGCCATTACTACGAGTAATCATAGTAGTTAGACGACGTAAAAAAACAAACCTCACCTGCAGGGTTCATTGTAACCTCTATTGTGTGAAATTGTGGCTTTCGTTGTTTGTTTTTCGAATTGCAACGACGACGGTGCGTCGGTGCAAAATTATTTGGGAATATTCATCCACATACAAATTTTCCGCCGTTTCGAAATATTGCCGGAATATTAATCTGAAAGTAACGGGATACATCGCTGTTAGAAAAACAACCGGTGCAATTTAGATCCTTACAATCTTGTTTGTGAAACAAAAACAACGTACCGTGAAAGTTAAGACGTATCGTAAATTGACAAGACGGTTTTATGATGGACACAAGCTGTTTTGTGCTAGGCACTTTTTTTAAATAAAAACACAAACAAATTATATAATTAATTTTATTTTCGTCACAAAAATCAAACTGCGAGCTCTCTTCAGAAAATAACTTTTTGAATTACGCGCAAATCGAGATATTTAGTGATATGTGGTTGGCAGCACTGCGTTGCGCATAGCCTCCTCACTTTCACGGAAACGTTTCAACTTTTGAACAAGGTTACGGAGGTGCTCTGTGTTACGGAGATGAAGCTCTGGGTCGTTCATTACGTATAGTTTTCACGATTTTCACGATGAATTGTCATCAGCTAATTGATAAGATGATCCTCGACCAACTGATGACTCCCATGTTCATTCGTCGATTGACTGTCAGATAAATTGCAGAAGAGGTTAGCATCTCAATTGGACCATGCCATGAAATTTTGACTGAATAATTGAACATGCATTTAGTTGCAGCAAAAATGTGTTCCCCGTTTGGTGACTCAACAACAGAAAGAAAATGTAGACGTTTGTGCGTAACTCCTTGAACAATGCAATGACGATGAAACATTCATTCAAAGGATCATAACGGCAGACAAAAGATGGGTTTAGGGCTACGACATTGAAACAAAAGTTGGTTGATATAATTGTATACAAATTCAGTAATTTTTACTTTTAGTTAGTTAAGTCGCCAGCTCTAGTTTTACTAAGCTCCGTTGAACATTTTTCAAGTTGCCTGATTTTTTAACTCACCTCGTAAACATATAAATATGTATGTTATATACGAAAATTATCTAAGAATATTAAATATCAAGCAATATGACACCACAGATAACAACTTCCTCGAAACAAAGCAATCTCATGTAAAGCGCAAGCACAGCAGCAGATTCTAAGAATGCTTGTACTTGCGTTAGCATAAGAAAACNAGATGCAGGATTTTCCCTAAAAAGTTGGCGAAAACACACCAACTTTTCTTAAAAAGGGGGAGTTGTTATATACGAAAATTATCTAAGAATATTAAATATCAAGCAATATGACACCACAGATAACAACTTCCTCGAAACAAAGCAATCTCATGTAAAGCGTAAGCACAGCAGCAGATTCTAAGAATGCTTGTACTTGCGTTAGCATAAGAAAACTTATAAATATAACTAAAAAACTTAGTCAGTTCAGTTCACAGTAAAATCCAGTCGTATTAAGTCTTTAACGCTGTAACTCATAATCTATTGTTAAATACTGAAAGTTGTAATCATAATTTAAGTGAAAAATAAAATTTTTTAAAAAGTTAAAAGTGATCTGAGTGATCTAAAATGTATATAAATAGATACCATTTAATAAAGTCGACTGGCTTATCAATTATTATTAATAAATATACCATCAATTTACTGAATATACGATCAAATATTTATTAATTATTTATAGATGTTTAAAACATTTTTAGTCATAGATGAATTCTCTAAATCAATAAATTTTATTAATAAAACATTAACTATTTTAAAAACAAATCTTGGTTCAAGTCGAATTCTCAGATGCTGAAAAATTCGCCAAATATTAGATTGTTTTTAGAATCATTCTTTGAGAGCAAAGCATTATATAATTTTTTATTAGAGTAAAGAAAAAAGTCTATTCTCCCAAATATTAACAACATATTATTATTGAAAAACATTTCTTTCAAAGAATGTACGAAATATTAACGTCGGAAATATTAAGTAACTGGTAGTGAAATACTAGATGTTAGGAAAATATACAGGGTGAGACAATTTAATCGCCCTTCGTTAATATATCCGACAGTTTAGGTTTTAACGAAAAGTAACCCATATACAAATTGTAGGGTTTGATGGGGAAAACTGTTACTGACCTTAAATTTGACCCTGAGGTTACCGTGTCAAAGTCGGACATGGTCATCTTCAAATTTTCAAATAGGAACCAATATTTTTGATACTTGAATTGAAAATAGCGACAAACCCATGACAAAAGACACCATTTGAACGTAAAATGTTCTACTCTTTTCAATTCCGGGGTCAAAATTTGAAAATTTCAAGTTGACCCTGACCGGTGACCTCAAGGTCAAATATAAGGTTACTAACAGTTTTCCTCATCAAACCCTACAACTTTTATAGAGGTAGTTTTTCCTAAACTGTTGGAGGTATAAACTTTCAAAGAATAACAAATGTTCGATTTTGACCGCTGGGCGCAGGGGTGGTTCGATCGGAGTGATTTTATGTCGTCTAGTTGGACTTTTCTGCATCGAATAGAAGTGATTCGGGTATTCCATGATTATGAGGGTAACAATAGGGAGCAAAATGGGGAATCTCTGCATTTTGGCCATTATTGTAACACTCTGTCGATGTTCATGTGTATTATCAGTGAATTTAGTGTGAAAAGTATATTTTCTAAGACACATGGAGTAGGGGGTTTTGTGTGTATGGGCGACAAATCAGTATATGGGTTTCAATGACAAAATATGGGACAATACATGATTGGTAGCAAATTCCATTTTTTTTTCTTCGATAAAAATTCTAACCTTAAGATGTGAAGTAATATGTTGTTCATGAAACCGGTAGCACTGTATGTACTTACTATAAATACAGAAATTTCTAGGATTATACTATTTTTTATTTTGGCATGGAGTCATATATGATTAACCTGTCCACACTATAACATTTTTATTATAAATTTAACATCGTATATTTTAGAGATCTTAAATTTTAGAGATTTTAAATTTTGACAAGGATAAACAAGTTTCATTTTTTACATTTGTCTGTACTGACGATTTATGTAGAAAGTTAACACACTATTTTGCCAATCCGAAGAACTGCAGTTGCGCACCAATTTCTCTTTACGATGTGAAATTAGAAAACAAACGTAAAATGTACATTTTTAGCGACCGACACGTTTTTAAAGACTTCCTTGAGGTGTAATTTCCAAGCGACATGTAAAACAATCGTCGGAATAAATTAATAGTTGGGTAATTCGTCTTATAAAACCCGATATTTTTTTAAAAAGTAAATAGTTGTAATTGGAAAATAAGTGAAAGTTTCACGGTTCCATTATTTATGTATTAAATATAAAATTATAACTAGCCTCTTGCGCAACGGCTATGTACGCGGGCAATTTTATATTACACATCGTCTTACATAACAGATATTTATTGTCTTAAATGTTTAACTACCCGCCTTATTTAAGACTGATCGTTGCCGGGGACAATGCAGGAGGGCACGACGCATAATGGTTTCCACGGAGCCGAGTCACTCCGAGGGGTGGATTGTATTCGTATTGACGTTTCCATTATTCATTCTATTATGGTATTAATATTAATTTTATCCCCTAAAATAGTGCTGCTGACGTCTAGTTACCGGATTTAAATGATTGATGTTCCTTTCGGATCATAACCTGTTTACATTTTGTAGCGGCTCACTGCCGCAACCTAAATAATAACGTATAAGGATAGTGCTGAAATTACTTATCAATTAATGGAATTGTTCCCATTTTCTTATATTTTCTTTTCCAAAGGACTTGCTTAAAATGTAACATATATCTCGTCTCTAACTAATGACACGCGCAACAACTACACTGCGGGCTAATGCCCCTGACTAGCATTGAAGTTTTTGAATAGTTTTTAAACTTAAAATACTTTTAATTTTTTTAAATAATTTAAAAACTAATAAGTGGAATATTTTGAAATAGGGCACATGTATGTATGTAAACGTTGTCCAAAATCTGAGGCCCTTTCCTAAAATTTAGATGCTACAGTTGCGGAGATACAGGGTGGCAGATTTTTCTAAATAAAATAGCACACCAAGTCTGATCAACTCTTAATTGTTTTTACATACTCAGAATAAAGTCAAAAGTCACTTGGTGCTGTAGTATAACAACCCCGGGTTCGATAAAAAAAAGAATAAACGTAGTTGTGGCCAAAAATATGTGATCGTCATAAGGAATACCTACGTTGTGTACATCTATTTTTAATTGACCGGAAGGCGCTGGCTACTAACTTTAAAGAGGGGAAGTATGATTTAATTTTATAAAACAAAAGCAGAGTAAATACACCTAACTTTATTATTTACGTACAACAGTCTTCAAATTAAACATGTGACAAATAGAAAGAACAACAAAAGCATTAACAACCATTTAACATAAAATGAGAGTGCCAGGCTCACCTAGAGCTCCTGTGGGAAAAGAGCATGGCAGATAAACCCACGATTGCTCTAACTACCCAAATATAAATACAAAACAACCGATAACAAAAGGCATACATTAAGATCCTTTGCTAATGATAATTAAGACCTGACTTATTTAATGTGTCACTAAATGTCACCTCACTCGAATCAGACATACACACTTCCAAGTAAAACTGAAGAGGTTTGGTGTTAGTTAGCCGGCAGGGCCGGAAGGTACTGGAGTCCCATACGGGAGGCAATCCTGTTATAGTTGAGATTTCGGAAGATCTGTTTTAGCAATTCCTTTTTTGTATTTAATTATTCTTTTTTCAGATTCGTTCCTCACGGGCGAAAATGTTAGTGAATTCAACAAGGCCCTTATATGCGTCATGACATAAAGTGAGCACAAGAAATGTTTTATTACTTGTTTTTCGAACAACGTAATCGTGACAAAACAAGTTAAATGTGAAACAAAGGAGTTGTTATTGCAATATCCGGGCAGTCACGACAATATATACATATTTTAACATGTAACAAATAATGAGCAATATTTAATAATAATTGTAACAATTTTACGTTAGAAAAATATACGCCCCTGAGCATAAGACAATGAAGGCTAAACATATACAGAATTATTATAATTATTATCATGAAACGTCTATAATCATCACAATCATAAGATTACATAGAACAATTAACAACAAAGTACTTAGAGGATGATTACCTGCTAACTAATACCGGTTAAACACTTAATTTTTCACTACTTTTCCTCACTGCCCGCCGATCGTCTTACGTTTCACTCTGCGCTATTCTAACTTCAACTATTTAGGCTTCCTTCCAAAATTCCCCACCTATAAGCGCTTGTTTTTGCGCTTCCTTCTACCAACTGTCAATATTACGTTTTTATTATTATACAACACCCATGTAACAGGTGACGTCGAAGTTGATACGATAAGTATGGTTTTGCACAATGCAGAAGCAGAAACTTGGATTTGAGTAAAGTTCATTCATTTCTGTTGCAATAGTTTCCCTCATAAAATTTTCGTTGTCCTCATACTAATAGAGTAAATATTTCACTCAATCTGGTGTGGACAGAAATTGATACATTATTGAGTGAAATTATTTTTACAGAGTATTCATTGCCATACTACGCACTGTATTAATTTTTTATTAAATTCATTTCCTGAAGAGTAAATACTTGTGTAAATCTCGAAAACGACCTTTCTCCATCACGGAAGTAAATGTAAAATATATAAACGAGGAAGATTCCATGTTTGCTACTGTATTTTACACACAAAAACTAAACAATTAGTATATCCTTTCCGAAGTCAGTTGAATATGTACAAAAACGCCTAGCAATAAAATTTAATGAATTTCATAGGTGTCCCTAAAAAAGTTTTCTGCTAAAGGTAAAAAATTATAATAATTTGTTTGTAGTGTATAGAAAATTTCTATTATATGTTCATTTGACCAACAACGTATTTTAATTATTTATGTCCTGAAACAATTTTATTATAATGATGATAAATTTCGTTTTGTTCCGTTTCAAAAGGTCTCCAAAATGCCATAATATTAGTAAACAAAATGTCTCCCTTTTGCAATTGTAATATGAATGATTAATAAAAGGTGCCTATAATCATAAATTAAAATTACTTGAATCATACCAAATTCTGCATTACTGCACTGCATTGCTAGTCCATTTGTTAACAACTGAATTTATGGCCAGGTGGCCCAGTGCGGCTATGTTTGTGCCGCGTTTGCCCGCGCGCTCATTCTTCAACTGGGCGACCAGACCTGTATATGGGTATGGCTCAATAAATATGGGAACAAGTTTCTCAAATATTTCAATGCCAAGTTGCTGCGTAAGCGACCGAATCTGGTACATACTACCAACCACTTGGTTCTTCAATTGAGATCGGAAAGACTATAATTCCTATAAGTTTTTTCAATCCAGGGTTTTCTGCTGGAGGCATGAAATACATCGACTAAATTTAGTCTGTCACTAAGATCCCTGCGAATTTCACAATCGAGTGATTTTGGGTTTCTAGTTTTTATATAGTTTTTGGAAGGTGGGCAAAATGATGGTTAATATATTCAAGTTCTTACACGAATCAATAATATTTAATTTATAACAAGCTAAATATGTTGTGAAGAAATCAGGATGACAAGTTTAATATCAACCTTGTCAAATAAATTCTAATTCGTTAAATATTTGAAACGGTCCAAGCGTTTGTGACATCACACCACACGACAGTATCGATCAGACGGACCTATACGCTAGTTTTTTATGTTTTTTTCCTCTTTGTTGATATTTTTCCACCCGTAAAATAAAACTAATTAATGAAATATTTGTGCTAAAAGATCAGTTAAGGATTATTCTTATTAAACTATTGCGTAATCAAAAATAGCACAGTGAAAATAACAGATAAATAAAAAATACGCATCACTGTATCATGCACTTCAATTGAAGACTTTGGTGCAAGGGTAAGCAAATTTTTTTGAAAAATTACATTTCTACAACTCTTCTGGTGCAAATAAGGAACTAGATAAAACACTTATCCTGTACTATACACTAGTTGAAGAACAGGACAACTTACAAGTGATTAATCTCTTTCTTGCGAAACTTCTGCGTTGTTTTTTGCACCTACTATTTCTTCTGACCATTTATCTTAAATATTATTTTTGTAAATAATAATAATCAAGTATCTAATAATTTTGTATACGGAAAAATGTTTTGAATGTTACTTAATCCTAATAATAATAATAACGCATTCTTGCATTTTAAATAGATCATAGTAAAACATAATTCATATAATTATTTACATGTTGGTTACTATTTTCTTACTCCAGAGTTACAATTACAGTTCATGTTTCGAAAAATTGATTTGACGTTTATTTTTTAAACAAGTTTGTTAGTCATAGTTTACACTTTTGTTACATTAACACTTACTTTTACACTTAACACTTTACACTAACACTGTCACATTCCGGAGCGCCAGCACTAGATGGCAGCATTTATGCTTCACTGACAGTAATTTCTCGAAAACTATACATGTCTCAGAGTATCTTTAGTGAACTGTCTTGTAATTAAAACATTATTTTGGAAGTGTGCATGTGCAGATTCCAAAATTTTTTAATAACCTGATCTCACATTTGATTAAAGTAAAGATAAAGCCCAGTCAACTCCAACTTGGAGTTTGATTATAGAATGTCGAAGCCATTAATGTCGAAGAGAAACCACGTGACACATTTTGGGTGCAACTGCACCTGTGGCTGATTGTTTATTAACGATGCGTGTGAAGCGAACTATTGTGGCAGCCAGTGTATTATTATTTATTATTATTTTAATATAAAGCCGTTGTTACACCACAGTTATTTACACTATTAAAGCGGAATGGAAATTTGCGAGATAATTATTTGAACGACCCCAAAATTGCTCTGCTATGCAATTAATAATAATTTTATCGAGTTTATTAATAAATTTTCCGCATTCGCGTACGCCCTGATAAATTAGGTAATCAGTTATAACTGATGGAACGAAATAACAATTTGTAACTGTTAATTGGCTCTAATTAAATTTTATAATATTTCCGACGGTTTTTGGTCAGCTGCGACGCTGACGATTTTTAAACTTGAATCCCAAGTGGGTAAGTAATTTATTCGACGTAATTAGTCTATAAATTGTGGTAGGTAGCGTTATAATAATTTACAAAAATCCTATCCAATTGCAATAATTTATCGTGGCAGCTTTAATGTATCCACTATCCACTATCCAGTATTAAATCGTACAGCAAATTAACGTTTTTTTCTTTTTTTTTTATAAAAAATTAACTCAACTCGAAATGAGTTTTTAATATGTTTAGAATGTATGAAAAGACAGATTTAAAGCTTCATCAACAGTCGTAAATCACATGCAAATACGTCGTTAAGATTTAACTATTTAATGAATAGTCTGATTGATGGAAAAATACTTTGTTTCCACTTAATTCGATGTAGTACTTCTAAGTAACAGATGTATTTCCACGTAAATAACAAACTTAGTACGGCCAATTATAGAAACAGATGCATTTCAACTTTACAACAATAAATTTAGTATAGCCAATTATTATATTTTACAGATATATGAAATTATGTAGCAATATCAGCAAACCAGACGCCAAGGAACTGCGAATGATTAGAAATGCAACACATCAAGAAGAGAGTCCGCGATAAGAGTGAAAAGACAGGAGACTTTAACAATAGGGCAGGTGCCTTCTGTGCAAAAATTTTACATAGGTTTGGTAAATATAATTATTTAATTTAATTATATTAAGTGGGGGTTTTAGTACGTGTTCAAACAAATGATATTTTCTTCTTAAACAGCCTGGAAAATAATTTAGTAAAACGGATCGTTTTTGTATAACTTGGCGACGTGTTATTTTAAAGTCACCAAATTTTTTTGATATCACTGTGGTCGAAGCGCCATTAAAACATTAAAAAAAACATTATATTGTTTCCAAAAAAAATGTTTAATGATTTATTAAATATTAACTAATATTGGTAAAATAGATACGTTACTAATGATTATAAATACATGTTTTTAAATCAACTATTGAACAGCGAGACAAATGAAAAATAATTTAGTGAAAACAAATTGCTTTTATATGACAATGACGTGTTATTTTAAAGTCACCATATTTTTTTTGTATCAATGTAAACAAAGTGGCGAGCATTAAAGAAATATTCTATGGTATTATAAAAAATAAAATTTTCACGTGATTTATTAAATACCTACTAAATAATATTGGTAGGTACCTATGTAGATACGTTACCAATTGTAAATAATGCTAGTTTGTTTTAAAGTAATTATTTTTTCTGCTTTAAAAACTAACATAATAAAATAAAAATACCAATCTGATTGGAATTAAATATATATTTTTAAACCGTCTCAAGTTTTTACAATGTTTTTATACGTTTCTATTTTATTAAGCAGTCAAACATAGTCCCCGTATAAATATGACCCCATTCAAAAATACACCCTGTGTATGTAAATATGAGAGCAAATGACCTTTGCGCATCCCAAATACGTGGAGATGATGAATTTGGTCAAGCTCAGTAACTATGACATGAAGATAAAACACTTTTCGTTATGAACAGAACGGCTTGCACAATCCCAAATAAATAGGTTAATTTGTAAAAGCTTAGTAAGTAATACGAGCTGAATTAATTTGTAGGTCAAAAAACTCTATTTTTTCCGCTGATATTTATGTCAGGCTAAATATTAATTAATTTACATTAACATTTACAAATAAACAACATCTTGCATACTTTCACTGTATATGCAACATAAAAAAATAATTGTTAATTACACATTACACAAATTTAATTATAAGTTATATAGTAAAGGCATGAAATAATTATTTAGACATGTTGCCTACTATCGCCGTCGAGAAAGAGGAAAGAATTAAATATATATTTTTAATTTATTAAAAAATTTTATGTACAAACTTTCTTCAAGATTTAACTTAAAAGAAAGTATTTTTCGAAAGTTAACTAACTAAACATAAATAATGATGACAAATTTTATATCAGTGGGTTATTTTACAAAATTCAGAAAGGTTAATTTACAAATTTTATTGTCTACTATTTCATTCTGTTTTTGCATACATTGCTATTTCTCATATCATCTCAATTAACAATGTAATAACGCTGTCGTTGATAAATTAAATATATTGTTCTATTACCTACAATTTTTTGTAGTAACTGAGAGTTTATATTGCATTTTTACCTACGAAAATAAAAGAATCGTAAGCTTATGCATTATTATACAAATAATTAAACAAATCTATGCTTTCAAAAAAACTGTATAGAGTACACCTAAAATTAAAAACAGTTAATAGGACACAGTTCTCTGAGTAAATCATTGTTAAATCTAAATAATAATATACAATAATCTGGTACATACTGAACCCCATGTAATTACCGCGAGAATATTAGAAGTTTAAAAAGCTGGTCTACAAGTCAATTTAATTAATTTTATTAATTACTTTCTTTATTTATTAAATTCTCTATTCTTGGCTCATAATTTAGCTGAACAAAAGATTATATTGAATTGAAAATATATCTCAAAAGTGCTACAACCTATTGAGGACTTCTGAATATTTCTCATGAATCGTGACAAATGTTCAGAGATTCTCAACAGGTTTTAGTACTTTCGGTTTTTCTCATGACCTGTGCTATATTATGTAACATAAAGAGTTGAAGTAAACTTAAGTAACAACCTGTAATTACAGCAAGAACATTAGAAATTTTAATGACCATGCGAGGACTAAAAATAATATGGAAGTTCATTAGTTAACAAAATATCTCTCTCGACCGCACCTTTAAATTTATTTTTGTACGGCCTTAAAATGAGGCTTGATTTGATTCACTTGCCCGAGTAATTAAAGAGTAAGGTTTTTAACAAATAAAATAAATTTAATCTACATGTCACTTTAGTAAATTTTATTAATTATTTATTACTTTATTTATTGATCATTATACTTTATATTATGAGAGCATTTCTAAAGATAAATTGGGAAAATCAAATGTTAATATCCAACAATATGTAAGTGCTAAAACCTTTTGAGAACCTCTGGGTATTTCCTATGTATCGATCAGACGTTCTGAACAAGTTTTAGTACTTTTGGTTTGTAAAAAGTAGTGACAAGTAATAGTAGTAACCTTTGCAAAAAAAACATTTTGATTAACGTATGGTAAATATCCAGTACAACCTTGTTTTATATCAAGATACTAATACTGATACATCGAATTTGACTTGTCTTTTCAAATACCCTTTTTAATATTTTGCATTTCATTAACACTATTTATTTGTATCACAGTATTTGTATGATTGTATTATAATTCCTGGCAAGCATTTATTAATGATGTGGAGTCAGCTATAGGCTGCAGCACTAAAGTGCTAAAATATATTAAGGACCTCTGGATATTTCTCATGAATTGTGCTAAACAGAGGTTCTGAATAAGTTTTAGTATTTTTGGTTTAGGTCATATCCTCAGACCTACAGCACCCTATGTAACTTAAAAACGTAAAATAGCTTCGAATATTACTAGTAACTTTTGCAAAACAACTGTCCACCTAAATAACAATTGTAGTTTGTCATTTCAGATGTGATAATATTTTTTCTACAATTTTTTTGTGTACAAATTTATGTTTATGATATCATAATTTATGAGAGGTATTTACTAATGAAATTAATGCTGCGGAATGAGTTATCATTAAAGTACTAAAACCTATTGAGAACCTCTGGATATTTCTTATGAGTTGTGCTAAATGTTCAGTGGTTCTGAACAAGTTTTAGCACTTTTACTTACTACACCAAGAGGTGAAGTAGTTCGGAATATTGGTTAATTGTCATTTCAGTATAACTACATCTTTTTGTATTATTTTGTGTACAATTTTATGAGAGCGGTTAACCTTTTACAGGCTACTGCTCAAATATTTTAAACACAAACGAAGGCAGATAATTCGGGTGTTTAACAACCAAACAAATTGTGGTTAATGAAACGCAGTATATCGGGCAATAACGAATATGAAATTTTCAGTAATTTTAATTACACTATTTATTTATATCGCAATTTGGCTTGTTCATTATATTATAATTTATGGCGAGTATTTAGCAATGAAATTAATGTTGTGGAATGAGCTATGGGCTGAAATTTATGGATCCGGGAAAATCTCATTAAGAATGAAGTTGTTGGGTTTGTTTGGGGGCGAGGGTGGATTTCTGGGGCCGGGGGGGGTGGCGGACTCGGGGATCTCGCGCCCCGCTGTTCCGCCCCGCGGAATGGAAGTTATGTAATCGATATGAGAATTTGAATACTTCGAATTGTATGGGAAAGAATTCACTATTTTCAGGTCATCTATTTATTGGGTTTTTAGTTAAAAAGTTTAATGGAATTTCCAAGTTCTAATATAAAGTTTAAATTGAATCTGTTTATTACGGGGGCGAGGCAGGAAAGGGGGCAGAAACAGGTCGAGCAAAAATATATGTCCTGCCTTATTCATTATCACTCTATTGTTTTTATTTTTCAGCAAAAATAAACGTAAAATACAGTTTGTTTTAAATAAGGTCATGATTATTCTGAGAGACCTGTGATATTAGCCAGTGGCGTACACATAATTCTATCATGGGTGGCGTTGAAACTTCTCTCAAAAAAAAAAATTAAAAAAAAACAGTATCAAAACAATTTAACTATTTAAGATACAAGGTAACTCAAATTCTTATTTTCTGAAACTTTCCCTGAAATTGAATCTGACTCATTGCAATTAGTTCCTTAAATACAGGGTGTAAATAAAAAAATTGGCGAAATTTATGGGCAGATTCTACGTCATCTATTAACAAGATTAAAAATTAAAATACACTTTTTAAATTACAAAAAAGGGATAAAGCGTTTTCGTTAAATTTTGGTGGGCAGCATCAACTTTTGATGATATGCTACAGTGTTTTTTTTTTACATCAAGGGGCGAACTTTAAATAATTATCGCTTGAAATTTTTTCGATGATTAATTAATGACTAAATTTTCTATGTAAAACAGACATTAGACATGTAAGACACACATGGATGAACGTAAAGAAACTGAATTTTCAGGCTAAATCCACTATAGTGCACTTAAACATTACGACAGTCTTAAAAAAATAGCCAAAATGTAGAGGCTCGCCATTTTCTTACCCATTGCCACTCACTTAATCGTGAAATAGGCGAACCTTTTCTATTGGACGTACAAATGTCCAACCTACACAGGGACGCCGAAGTCATTCCGATCCGACCTCTCCTGCGCCCAGCGGAAAGTATGTAGATATTTTACACTACCGATTGCATAAATATTTCTAGTGATAAAAGTGTTGGTTTTCTACGATCTATGAACTTATATGAAAATAACGTTTAATTGTAATCCGATAGTTACTGATTACTTAATAAATTTTTTTTTTCTACATTTAACATATGAAAGATCAGTAGCGTGTATATAAGGAAAAAATTAATTTTTGCATATCAAACACAGTGTAACATATAGAAAATCTTTTTACTGATATATTTCAAGAATTAGAATAAATAATGATAACGCCCTGCATGTCTTTTATAATATTATTTTTTAATGTAAATTTGTAATTTTGTCCCCACAACGAATATTTTAAACAAAAATGCTATTAGAGAAATATCAAACCTGAACAAAAAAAAATTAAATTTTGTTTAAAATAATTCATTGGTAAAAGCACACTGAAACATTTTTTTGCATGACGAATCACAATCACGTGTTGCAATAAATTCAAATAAAAATTAACATCTATTACACGACGTCATAAGAGATTTGAAAGTTTAGTAATTAATTTTATGTATTATACTTACATATTGAGAAATACGTTTTTATTAACAGATTGTATGTATATTTTAAATCAATTTGTTTTTTACGTGACAGAAAAAAAGCCTCAACTAATAGTTGTAACAGCGTTATTTCGTGTTTACAACCCATTTTATTAATTCCAAGTTACATAAAAAACCAACTTATCAAATTTGCCAAGTTCTATACCACAAATTCATTTTTATGTGCTAATTTCAATCAATTATTATAACTTTTTCCTTACTACGCTCTAGTTGCGTTGAAATATATTTTTTAATTTAATCTTGGATGTATAAGCTTAAAAAATTGCAATGTAATCACACAACATTGCTCAAAAATGTTGGAATAATTATTATTCTGAAAGAAAAGGTATTGTAACGCTTATCGAAATGCCATGGTCTATCGGTATAATTTTAATATCTCATTCACGCCTTATATTATATATAAATAATGACTCAGTTTTTTTTATTAACAATATCACGCTTTGTTATGAATGCGAATCAGATAATTTTATATTTAGTAAAATGTATATTACTAGGAAACAAAGCATATCAATCAACCTTACGATGCTCCCTAATGATAAAAAGTGATTGATTAGTCGAGTTAATGAAAAGGAAATTCGAAAATTAGTGACCGACATCTACATGTAAAATCAATACAAACAACTTCTACCAACATAAAAAACTAATACGTATACGGTAACTGATAATTTAAAGGCAGTTATTTTGAAAGGCACGCCACATGACCAAATTTGGAATGAACTGTGTCGATCAAATATACGAATAGCTGTAGAACCTCATAGTTAGACAGTTAGGTGTTTGTTATATTGAATGTCTTCCATCACAAAGACGCTGATTGCTTGTGAAGTTTTATTTTAATGCGGACAGAAATCGTGCAATCAAATAAATTCGGAGTTTCTGAAGATGAGAGTTTTATGTCTTTCGAAACGCCGGGAAGTCTAAACTAAACACACACAGCTGCAATGCTAGTTTTTCCTGTTAATGAAGCGAACAAAAACAAAATGCCTATGAGCAACGGGAAAAACTGTGTTTTACATGTTAAGTTAAAACTGTCGAAATGAAAAAACTTTTATACTTACCACACGTATTACTTAGGATGAATGTATTAAAAAATTACTGTAAACTACAAAAATGTATTATTATGTATTTTTATTATATTTTGTTTATTTATTTATTTAATTTAATTCGTTCAACAGTAAACCCAATTAGATAAAACCCAAATAGGTTACATAAACAAAATAGTAGCAAAAAAACAAAAATACAAAGAAAACTATAAATTATGTTAACAAATAATATGGGTTAAATTTTATTAAACAATGAATCTAATAAAAAAAGGACCAAAATACAAACAATTAACTTAAAACATTACTTACCATCATCAATGAATAGAAATAGAGCACGAATATAAATTTTGACAAACAAAAAAGGGAATAAAAAACAAACAGTAAGTCTCAATTATGAGAGCAGAAAAATCTTCTAATGTCTGCCAAAGAATGGTTGAATATGTCCAGCTTGTTTTTAAAGTTAACATAACAAGCATTTGGTGTAATGGAGACTATTGCAAAATATTGGTACAAGAAAGAGAAATTACAAACAAATTATTAGATCTGGCATTTAGTATAGGAACGTGATAATAATTAATGTGTGATGTAAGAATAATGCAATCGATATTGTGGTTAACAATTTTATATAAGAATATTACAGATTATATAATTCTAGTCCCTATAAAATAGTCAATTTTTACTAGTCTTATTACTATTGATTGATTGATCCAACTTATCAAAAACTGATCTAGAGAAATATGTATAGATCACATCCATCTAACCTCCTTGATCCAAAGTTTTAGCAATATATTTTTTTGTGTAAAAAAATATTTTTCAAACCATCAAAATTAATGTGTAGATTCAATTACGAGTCGGTCGATAGCCGCACGGTTTAAGGCGTCAGTCCTTTAATCGTGTGCAAATTTCTGCCCGGGTTCGATTCCCGCGGCCGGTAGACCGTAAATTAGCTAAGCTTGTACGGAGCATTGGCACCCTCTGTGCAGGTATGGTAGGGTGGAAGAATGTTGGCTTGGGTCAATGTGAGAGATTGACACAGGTTGGCATTTGACCAGCCCCCTAATTAATGAGGTTTTCCAGGTTTCCCTCATTCATGCACTGAATGGTGGTTAAGGCCTACCAATATAAGTCGTTCCTGGGCGCAAATGCGGCCTGCCTAATAATAATATGCCGCCTCCTCTCCCGCACTTATGGGCTAATTCTCGTAATTAGAATGAGGAGTAGAGATATTACTATTTATAATTATATCCTGAGAACTGTAACAGTTATTTCAACTTAAATTTGTTTTAGATACTTCTAATAGATCACATTCGTTAATATAACGCTGGTTAAGAAGAAGACCGTCACAACTAAAAAAGTATCGTTTTGAGAAAACGTTGTTTAAAGGTTTAACAGAATTAGCAAGTTGATAATATTATGTATTTTGCAGTTTGAATATTATTAGTTAAACCGCACTAAAGTTTCTTCTGCTTTAAAAAACTGTATCTATATTCAATTTTTACTTAAATTTTGGTTTTCACTATTTTTTTCCAAAAAAATTGGTTTTGTGACTGTTTTGACCAAAATTATATAGAAAATATTCTTCTTGATATTTTTAAAACATTTTTAAAACATACAATATTTGGAGTTAAAGAAAATATAATAAATATTTTTATAAAAAAAAATAAATAAAACAAATAAGCCTTTTCCTTTAGCAACTCTTTATTATTTACAAAACGTGTAAATACAAAATAACTAACCCTGGTTTTACAAGAACATAAAAAAATACTAAAAGGAAGGTTCTTCCTTGCCTCCTCTAGTACCTACCTACATAAAGTAGTTGGGTATAGTAAAACTACCTAACTTTATAAGCTGTTATAAAACTGACTATAAAAACTAGGAACAGAGTTTTTCTGAATCAGTGTCATGATTCCCTTTTTTTTTACTTCACTTATTCCTACTTTATTACTATAAGCCTTTTTTAATAGCACTGGTAGGACTTTGTTCGATTTTCTTCTGGGATTTAAAACCATAAATGTTGAAAATGTTTCTTCCTCATATGATAATTTGTAGGAAAAATATTCAGGATGAGCTTTTTCAACCTTTAATATTTTTATATTTGAAATTTTTAAAGGTGCTCCTTCTTCGTTCCTATACCCAGTTTTTACGCCTAAACGATCAGAAAGATCTTTAAAATCATAAAAATCCTCATGTGTCAATTCTAAAACCTTGTATGGGTTTCCAGTCTTTTTTGCTTGTCTGATAAGGGTAATGTATTGTTCGGGTGCATAAATGGGAGCAGATTTTTTGTAACGAGTTACCTGCTTTTCTATAACAGAATGTACATTATCACCCTCATTTTGGGTATGTCCTGTTATTAAATACTTATGGCTAATTGACTTTAAGTTTGTAAATTTTGAAACGGCATAAAAATATAAAGAAATTATATTTCGGTTCTTATTTTGCCCCACACAGTTGTCACTGTAAAATATGATGTCGGTTGGCTCAGTTAATTGCCTATTTAAATTTTCCAAAAAATTCAAAACACAGGAAGCAATTTCATTCGAACCTCGATGTGCCTCAGCTTCGTGCCATACATAACAAGACACGTTGCTAGACTTTAAGTCAGATATTGTTAAATTATATACGTTTAGTTTAGAAACATAATAAAATGATGACGTATTTCCTGTTGGGCATGGCAAGACTGATTGAAGATCGTATACAAACGTATTTGGGTTGGACGCCTTGTCGTTTTCTTTTTCACTACGAGAGAGGACCTTTTCTTTTAAGTGAGTGTCGTACTTTTCTTTAAGAGTTTCTTTCTCAACTTCATTTGCATTAATAAATTGAGAACACAATTCACATGCATCTTTTTTTGGGTGGAAAAAAGAAATATTATACTCGTTTATAAATATTTCATAGTACATTTGTTAGTTGGCGGGAGGGGTACCTTGGGACTGACAAAATTCCTTATAATCGCGATGTAGCTCTGCAATCGTTTTTGTACCTTCCACATATTCTCTAGACGTATCAGCTCGGCAATAGTGACTATCAATACGCGGAATAGAGTTTATATGAGCCCTTACTCCTTCCTTTACGCCATTAGCAACGGTTTTGTGATTTTTATGCTTACCTCTTTTCTCTCCAGTTACAATACCAGAAGCTGTCTGCTCTTGTTTTTCTATTACAGTTCTTATAATACGAGTATTTACCCCTAGCGTCGATATAAAAAATGTTTTACAGACTTGAATTCTCTCCATGTTATTTAAAAAATAAAACGCGTGATTTTCTCTTCGCCTGTTCTCCTTCGTGTAACTATATTTTGGACGAACAGTCTGCATACACGATGCTATGTAATCTCTCTGTCTTTGTAAATTCGACAATTTCCAGTAGTCTTCGAAAATATTTTTCCTTGTCTCTTCAGTCAATTTTGCTGTACACTTCAACCTACATCGATCACCACATGGTGGTAACATTACCTTTGCACTACGCTCAACTACTTTCTTTTCTAAATTATTGTTAGCAAGTTTGGTCACTTTAATAGACTTATAACTAGCTCCACTATTTCTTAAGTGTTTGGACAAGTTTTTTCGCCAATTTTCTTTATTCTGCTTTCTCTTGCGGCCTCTCTTTTTTGATGGTGACCTAACTGGCGAGTTATTTGTCTGTACTATTTCGTCGTCACTGCTGCTTGAACTGGAGCTTGAACTGGATGATGAAGTGGATGTATTTTTATAAGTTGGATCCAATTCTGAGAAATCTGATCCAAATGGATCAGATTTACTTGTTTCAGAAGATTCCTC
This sequence comes from Anoplophora glabripennis, assembly GCF_000390285.2. Classification (NCBI taxonomy): domain Eukaryota; kingdom Metazoa; phylum Arthropoda; class Insecta; order Coleoptera; family Cerambycidae; genus Anoplophora; species Anoplophora glabripennis. Next base: position 645,247 of record NW_019416223.1, on the reverse strand, counting down.
AGACTTAGATAAACTGCTACTACTGTCAGTCTCTGCAACAAAATTAAAATAAATAAATAAGCTCTGAAATAAGAGTAAATATGAATACAATTGTCATTCACGATCATATTAAATCCACATTTGTACGTAATACTTTAGTAGGTGTTCATCAATTTTTTGTCGTATAATTAAAAAAATCTTTTATAAAAATAAAGCATTGTTTTATAATTTTATTACCTTTTTGGCCAACGTTATCCATATTATTTATAACACACAGTGGTAAATTAACAACAACTGACGGATTACCCTTTGGATCAACAAATAAAATTTGCTGTTCTTCATCTGGACGGTTTTCTATAAAAAAAAAGATCGTTTACGTAATAATTATTAGATTTCATTCAGAGAAATAATAATTAATATTCATCTACCTTTACCTTGGTCAATTGTTCCCCTTATTTGATCTAAATCCTCTGAGGTTTCGCTGTCAAATAAAGTATTTTGAATTGTCCATATCGACTGGTCTACATTATGTACCTCGATGTTTTCTTTTGATAATTTTAGTATTAAATCAGCTCGCCTATGTGATCTCTCGGTCATATTTTTCGTGCACACCTTAATTAAATAAACAAAAATATTGATTCATTATTGAATGATTGACAGTAAATTTAAAATGCACAGCTGTTTTTTCATTTTTTTGGACGAGAGTGGCACAGTTATAATAAAATTTAAATATTTCAAAAAAAAGAAAAATAATTTTTATAAAATATTTTCGTAAAGACAGGCACAAATTAAAAAATGACATGAACGAAATATATTTGTTTTGGGGAAGACTGGCACTTTTTGATTTGTGACGTTATTTCCCATAAAATAATAAATATAACATTACTTACCTTTAACAATGACCGTCCCAATTAAGTTTGTGACACTCTTTAACAAAAGTAAACAAAACTTTAAAGGCACACTTTGAAATGTGACAGTCTTTACTAAAATTCACGACACCCTCAATGCAACAAAATGCGCACAAAACTAGTTAGTACGGTCTTTCCTAAAATTCATTGTAAAAATCTGACTTGTGTCAAATGACGCTAGCCCCATCTAGGAGAAACTAGCCAAACCCAAGATGTGACTCTTTTACACATAAAAGTATAGTTTATTTACGATCATTTTACACGGAAAACAGGTTTTTCATCTTTTTTGAGTTGTGACGGTCTTCTTCTTAACCAGCGATAATTTGGCAGCCATTGTGTTAACTTAACTTTATTCGAAGAATGGCGATGTCAACGAATGGCACGACATCAGACATAACTGATAGGAAACTATAACCCGTCTCCGTATTTTTCCGCTCATATTCGGTAATAAATAAGTAGCGTGGAAGAATGATGCTGCGTCATTTTATATTTGCGCCCCTTAATAAAAAAATACGAATGGTATACACAGTTTATGGGATAATATCAAAATCAATAAGAAATATATTCCCTCCTCTGAGAAACAACAATGATATATTGCAGATACATTTGAAAGAAACATGTTACTTTATTTTCGAATTTCCTTTTTTGTAACATTTTCGTTCCCTTTAAAGGATCATCCACCCACCGCCGCCTCCCTTGTTCCGCGATATCGTTTTATATTATACGACTGGGGAGGAATAAAATGTTTTATAAGCTTAAAAAGTTTTTTTATTTATATTGTATTCCTTTGATAAACATCTAAATGCCTCCTTTTACTTCTGGATAATATACATACAATCGCCTGCTTTATATGCAGCTGCTTAAGGCAGCTCATAAATACACATTATTTACAGACGTCCTCATATTTTTCAGGTAAATTTCCTTTTTTTCGGTAACACGTTCCAGCTAGAAACAGCAGCGACATAAATGTTTCAACACAGTGGATATCTTAGTATTAAATGTATTAATATTACATATTCTACTTCGGATATATCAACACTTGTCATCTGTGTACATAGTAACCCCCATAAAAATATTTGAACGGTATTTATACTTTTTGTACAGTATATACCAGTGTTGCTAGATATAAAATATTTATGCAAGGCACTATTAACTAAAGCAATGTAAATATTATTGTTGCTAAGTAATTAAATTTACGATGTTACAAAAATATTTTGGTAATCTAATATGTTAAGGCTGACGTTTTGTAGACAAGAAATCTCACTTTTAGTAAGATCAGTAGTAGATCCAACCAGGAAGTGATTACTGACTACAACAACTTCCTATAATTTTTCGCACTGATCACGGAGAACAAATAAACATCAGAAATGTACCTTTCCTGTTTTGTCCAACAAAGTAAAGGTAGGTACTCAATAATTGTGATTAACGCATGGGTTAATAGTTCCCTAAAAGCATTCTGTGATGTGTGATTATGTTTATATTACCGTACTGTATTTAATTATCGTATTTAACATAATTATACAGGGTGTTATAAGAGATCAAGCCGGTAACCTTAGATTCTTGAGATCGGGCGGGATTATTTAGGCTTTTGTTTTTCAAGATACAAGGTGTCATAATTACAATTGAAACAATTTTTTATTACACCTCTTGTTTTTAAAATATTAATTTGAGATTTTCCACAAACTTTTACTTTATGCCGACGTTTTTTGTATAACTTTGTTAAAAAAAAAATTAAGAGCGGACGGAGAAAAGGAGGTCGTGGTACTAAAGAATCTTGTTTCCACGGCAATGCTGATAAAATCAGTACAGACTTGATTGAACCAGTGTTTTTCTCTCAACATATCACTTTATAACTTTTGCATGTGAAGAGATATCGAAAAGCCTTTTTAATAAAAGTTGCTGAGAAAAATGAGAACTTTAATACCTATGATGAAAAAAAAAAAAGAATTTATTTCGTTGAAATATTTATATCATGCCACAAAAGTCACCAATTGCGGTTTTAAGTTTGATTGAAATTGCGTCATCCCTTAATTTCAAAACCCTGTACACGTAGAAATCGAAGCGTTTGTGAACATATATTGATAGGAACTCTTTTTGGTTCATTGGAGATATACAGAGTTAATCACAATAATATATTTATTATTGAAATTAAAAAATAGTTTTTAATACAAAAGTTTTACCTTTTTTTTATGAATTTTTCTAATACAGTATTAGAAAAAAACAATTGAATAATGGAATGGAAATCACTAAATTAAAGAAAAAAAAATCTTTTTAATGGAACACGCTATATATTAGTGCATACTTCTTTAAATTTTTCTCTTTCCAAAAATATGTACTATGCTACTGTTTGATTCAGGACTCTCCGATATATTTCAGTTTAAAACTATTTTTGAAAAAACAGGAGGGAAATTTATGTCTGACGGATCGCAGTAGCTATGGACGAGGCACGCGGACAAACAAATGACTTTGACAGTCACTAAACATTATATCTTTGTTAAAATAGTTTGTTATAGGAAATAAATTAATGATGATAAATAAACTTCTGTCAAAGTCATTTGTTTGTTCCGCGTGCCTCGTCCATAGCCACTGCGATCCGTCAGACATAAATTTCCTTACTGTTTTTTCAAAAATAGTTTTAAACTGATATACATACATATGTCGAAAAGTCCTGAATCAAACAGTAGCATATTATATTATAGGGCGTTTCATCTAAAAAAATTCTTTCAATTTAGTGATTTCAATTATTCAATTGTTTTTTCTAATACTGTATTATAAAAATTCATAAAAAAAACTAAAACTTTTGTATTAAAAACTTTTTTTAATTTCAATAATAAACTCACAATAAGTTGTCAGATTATAGTGACTAACCCTGTACAGTCTGCCATTCAAGTTCGGCCAAACATTTTAGGTACCTACAACCTAATGTCGAGGCTGAAGTAATTTATACTTGGAAACTGACCTTTTTTTTAAATAGATCGGTAATTAATACTATATACTTAACATTCCATTCGTGAGAACGGTAATTGAAACCCTCCCAAAATGTCAGTTGTGCTATCACAAACGAATTATCTTGCAAATAACAAGTCCGACATTTAACAATTATTTACACAACGTTGGACTGGCAGCGAACAAACTGCCGGTTGAAAATAATCAAAACGTGATTGGCAGTAAGGGCTGTGCCCTCCAGTCCTTTGTTTATTTCCCTCCTTTTATGATTTATACGTTATCAAACACAATGTCCGTACAAGTAGTTTCAAGATTCCTTTCTGTTTTCCTTTGTTTTCGCATAACAAGTGACAACATGTGTCTCAAAATACCAGATTGAAGTATTACATTACAAACCCTATATCGCTTATGATAAGTAACACTAATTCTTATACGTATATCAATTATAAATATTACTAAATTAAAGAGATTAAGTATATTAAGATCATGTGTTTACTGTACCGAACAAAGAAAAACATTCTGAAGATCATCTATTCCGGCCGTAATGAATAAACTACGTCTCTGCCGAGTCTTTACATATGTTTAATATTATATAATTCAACGTCAATTTGTGTCAAGAGATGCAAATTTCTATTAGTTCTTCCTGTTGTTTAACGTTTAATGTAATCGTCATAATTTTAACTAGTCTTTATTTAATTGGTTGGATTATTACCAGTTGACCCAGTCAATAGGCCTATTTTTGTTGCTTAAACTAACAATAATTGGACAAATTGTTATTATTACATTATAATAAGAAAAATGTTACCTTGGGAATTTTTTGACGGGCTAAATTTTCTCAGGAACGTAAACTGACCTGGAACAAAGAAAGAGGACTTAGATATTTTTAGCCTTTAATATTATTAGCAAATGTAGTTAATAAAAAAGCAATTTTAATAAGGCAAAGTCAATTATCTGGTAATTAAAGCGCCTAAATTTTACTTGTAATTAACTTTCAATTTAATTAACTGTAAGACAAAAAAGTAGTATGATAAAAATAATATTGGGAAATACTTTTGTGAAGTATTCCGAAAATTATAATGCCAACAAAATACCTCATTTTCATTTTGTAAAACAATTTATTAATCGATGATTCCATATTAACCTACCACTCAGCATTGCCGTTTGACACAATACATTTAGCAACACATTGTTTAGCTAACAGTTTATTGCTAGTAATATAATGAAAACAAACAAAAACTGGAACAGTAGGTTACAAAGTTATGAAAAAATATTAACACACAAACATACTTTTGGTGTAATAAGTACAGTTTCTTTAAACTAAATAAATAGTAGCTACATTTTAGACTGTTTCACATCAGTCTTATTTATACAGGGTGTTTCAGAAAGACCTTCTGTAAATACAGGGGGTGATAGTACGATAAAAAATAAGAATTTTTTGTCTTATGAACTATATGTCTACCTTCTCTTGTTTTCGAGATACAGAGCGACAAAATAAAATTTTTTGAATAGAATTTTTACGAAAATTTCCAAACGGTGCGAAATATTCTTCTCAAATTTGGTATTCCGGAGTTTTTAAGGATGCCAAATACGCTGGTACAATTATTTTTTGTATATTTCATAGAGGGCGCTAGTTATGCTACATTCCTATTACATTTTAAGTTCTAATTTTTTTAAGGTTAGGTTTTTTATCATTCGGGCTCCAATATCTAATGTACAATTTTATTTTCTAAAAATAATGTACTCTTGTTAGAACTTCCTAATGTGGACGGTTTTCGAAAAAAAAAATGCTTTTAATTAAACTTCCCAAAGTAGGCAAAATTTTAGTGATTGTTAGTAACTGTAGTTAGTAATGATTAATTTATAGTCACTAAAATTTTGATATAAAGTTAATTAAGAGTTTAAAATATTACTAAGAATGTATGCGTTGTTTATGAGACATCCATCAATAAGTTTTGACATAAGCCTACTTTGAGAAAAGTCACTTCTTTTATACACCGTAATATTGTAAGAGTTCAATTAAAGACTTTTTCCTCGAAGACCACCCACATTAGGAAGTTCTAACAAGAGTACATTATTTTTAGAAAATAAAATTGTCCATTAGAAATTGAAGCCTAAATGGTAAAAAACCTAACCTTAAAAAATTAGAACTTAAAATGTAACACGAATGTAGCATAATTAGCGCCCTCTATGAAATATACAAAAAATAATTAGACCAGCCTATTTGGCATCTTTAAAAACCCCGGAACAGCAAATTTTATAAAAATATTTCGCGCCGCTTGGAAACTTTCCTAAAAATTGTATTTAAAATTTTTTATTTTGTCGCTCTGTCTCGAAAACAAGAGGAGATAGACATATACTTCATAAGACAAAAATTCTTATTTTTTTGTCGTACTATCACCCCCTGTATTTACGGGAGGTCTTTCTCAAACACCCTGTATATAGGGTGTTCGGAAACGAATGAGTTTGCCTTAGCAGTTTTTACATCCTTATAGTCTTACAGTCCTTATAATCTTCTCAATTTCTATATATTTTTTGATAACTTCTTGACGATACTCAATTTCAATGAAATTTGCTACAGGGAGTTTTTAGGGTTGCCAAAAATGAACCGTAGTTTAATTTTCCCCACCAAAAAAGAGTATACAATCTTGTATTTTTTTGTGTCGTTAAAATACATAGAATTGAATTTTCTACTGTAGTTGTCAGTTACAAACGACAGCATTTGGTTGCATCTTGTCTAATTAAAAAAATGTCGAAAAGTTTTTTCAAAAATTCCTGTCAGCTATATTCAACATCTTTTATAAAAATATTTGTCCGCTTTACACAGTGGTGTAACATTTATTTTTTAGAACAGGGTCTCGAAAATAGAAAATGTCCCTTTACGTATGTCTGAGAGCCTGAATATCGTTCTTATTTTTCAAAATTCAATAGTTCAAGTATATACTCAGCTTTAGTTCAAATATTATCACAAATGAGTAAAATTGCCAAAATGCTCCATATTGAGTGAAAATGTACTCAATAATTTCACTCAATGAATTCACACCGTACCTTTATCGCTTTCACTCACACGGATTTTTTTACAGTGTATAAAAGTCAATTTTTTACCCAGGAAATTACGAAAGATGGTAGATAAAATGTACCAAATGCATCAAATATTTTTGGCCGGTTTTTTTCAATGTAGAGAGAAAACTGTTGTTTATGATTAGAGCTCTTTCGGGCAAATTTCGTCCCTAGCAGGAGTGGAAATCAGTGGCGGGGCAAATTACGCGCCCCCTAAATAAATCATTAGAGCAGCCGGGCAATATTATTGCAACCTCAATTTGAAGTTATAATATACATTACGTAAACTCCATTAAATAGCAAAGTTCCCGGAAAGTTATATAACAGAATTGCAAGTTTATTCACTGCAAACGCTACAACGTGCAAACGTCGGGAATATTCTAGAGCTGGTTATTATTTGACTGGAAGTCAAGAAGCACGAATGGCGAAGAAAACGCGAGATTAACTTCTTCCTGTAACTAATTTCGAATCGCAAACGACGTCGACGGGGGCCGACTGCGTGCTTTGGAAAAAGAACGGCTAACTGGATTTGCATAGCCACAATTGAGTTGGGAAACAATATTGTAAACATATTCCATGAAACTACTCGTTATTACGACCGTTATAAACTGGAAGCTGTATTTGATTTTCAGAACCCGTACCAAACAGTCTCCCGAACACAATGAGGACATAATGCGAATGCGAATCGTAGCAACAATGGCAAAAAACTAGCACCTGTGCGCTTTGACCATTTGACACTTTTTATTTAGTATGCTCGGCATGGCTGCAATCAAGTTGCCACAATGGAATTCGTTACCTTCTTGTAAAATTCAATATATCGACGTTCTATTCAAAAAATTTTATTGCAAGTAAAACAAAATGAAAACGATTATTTTCTCGGTTTTTAAGATAAATAACCAAAAGTTTCCATTTAATTACAATCTAAGATCGTGCCGAAAGTTTTAAAAATAATTTCCACTGTAAAAAATTGTCTTTTATTAGAGATTGTATAGAATAACATAATATTTTAGCCCCTTATTTTGCTTTTCTGTCTCGGAAAAAATGATGCAAACCAAAGACGTTGTTGCGGTATCAAAGTAATAAATAAAAAAATGACTGTTGCGTTTAGAAGACGTACATAACAAAAGTTTGTCTAATCTTAAATGTAACACCCTGTATATTTGTCGCTTACTCGAATCCGCTCCCTTTTCTGCAATTTAGCTATTTGCAGATCTTTCAATATCTTATGAAAAAAATACTATACTATAAAAAGCGCTTTGTAACAACCTCATCGTGCTATAGACTTTTTTTTAAATAAATGAAAGGATAATTTTATGATATGTAAGATCAATTTGATCAAAGGCAAGTTTGTTCTGTAATCATTTCTCAAAGATAAAATAAACAAAGAAAGATCTAAAAATTTGTACCACCGAAAGGAGAAAATATTGAATGAAGTTACCACTAATAATATGGGTAAAATTATATGCACAAAAGGATGTTGGATTGGATCTCCTTATTTTTGAAAGATAGGAGACAATAAGTTAGTCTGACACATCATAGCGGTGACCAGAGCAGCTTAATTAAAATCAACAATTCGGAGAGTAAAGCAGTTGAGGTAGGAGTACCTCGAGGTTCTGTTTTGGCCCCGATGCTGTTTATTTTATACACTAATGAGTTAAATACTTTAGCAACGGAAATGTGTCTTACTATGTATGCTGATGATCAATTTGTTAATATTTCAGTCAAGCCTGTCAACGTTGTAGAATATAAATGCAATAATGTACTAGATATTTTAAATAACTGGCACGCTTTTAACAAACAACATCGTAATGCAGAGAAAACTCAGTGTATAAGATTTCCCAATCGTCAGAAAATTTGTAGTTCTTTAAATTTTTAAAAACTGGAGAGAACAATTCGGTTAATAATTACGCTATTAAGTTTTTAGAAATTGTTATAAATGAAGACCTGAATTGGAAACCACATTGTACACAATTAAATATTAAATTTTGTAACATATTTAATTCGAAATGTAAAATCTGTTTTAACTAAACAACAACTACTACTATGGTTTAGTCGAGTCTAAATAAGATATTCAGATATTTTTATCCTTCAAAAGATTAAAGGTGGTATACAGGGTGTTAAAAAAGAGTCTAAAATATTTAAGGAGGTAATAGTATGAATCAAAATAAGCAGAAAAGTCTCAATAAACATGGGTACGCAAAGTAATGGTTGTGGAGATATGGAATGTTTTATGTTTTTAGCCCCTTTTTTATTTTGCAAAAACGTTGTGTATTTTCTTATAATAGTTGGTTGATGTTTAGTGAAATAAACAGTACGTATTTGAAAGTTGTTCTCAGTGCACAAGTTTTCTTTCGCTATGGCTGGTTACTCTAACGCAGAACTAACAGACATGCATTTCATGTATGGTCGCGACGTCTTTATGTTGACGCTTATCCAAATCGCCAGATTCCTTCACAACGCATGTTTGGAAGAATTCACCAAAGATTGCGTGATACCGGTTCCTTGAGCAAACAGTGCCATTTATCCGGAAGACCAAGGTCGGTATCCACTCCTAGAGCAGAAGAAGAAATTCTAGCACTGGTAGAGCAGAATCCAGGTACGAGTGTGCGGAGAATATCAGCCGAGGTAGGAATTAGTGGTCCTCTTGTTTGGAGAATCCTTCACGAGCAACTGCTTTATCCATAACATGTGCAACGAGTACAGGCCTTAAATCCAATAAATGATCATCAAGCACGTTTGGTTTTTTGCCGCTGGTTTCTACGTCATGATGCTGAAGACCCTCGTTTTCTTGCAAACATTCCTTTTACTGATGAGGCCGGGTTCACAAGAGATGGAGTGTTTAATTTTCACAATACGCATATTTGGGTCGACCAAAATCCTCATGTTCTAATAGAATCTGGACATCAGGAACGTTTTTCATTAAACATTTGGATGGGTATTGTAGGTGACAGGTTTCTAGGTCCTGTTTTTTTACCAAACTGATTAACAGGCGCTGCTTACCTCAACTTTCTGCAGAACACACTGTATGAGTTTTTGGAAGACATTCCTTTGAATCAGAGGCAACAAATGTGGTTCCAGCATGATGGTGCTCCAGCTCATTTTTCCATGGCCGTTAGAGAGCATTTACACCAAACTTTTCCACATAGATGGGTAGGAAGGGCCGGACCTGTTTTATGGCCTCCAAGATCGCCTGATCTGAACCCTCTAGATTTCTTTGTTTGGAGATATTTGAAGACATTAGTGTATGGTACTCCTGTAAATAGCCTGGAAGAGCTGCAGCTACGGATTAATCAAAAGTGTCAAGAAATCCAAACCAAGGAGGGTGTTTTCGAAAGAGTTCGAATATCGTTGAGACCTCTCTCCGTCCATTTCCTGCTTGGAAATCGGAGGGCACTTTGAACATCTTCTGTAACTGTTTTTTGTTTGTTAAAAGCTTCCTTTGTCGGTTTATTCCTAATAAAACAAATTTTTGAAAAACGAATAGTGGCCCATATCTCCGCAACCGTTACTTTGCGGACCCTTGTTTATTAAGACTTTTCTGCTTATTTTGGTTCATACTATTACTTCCTGAAATATTTTACACTCTTTCTTTAACACCCTGTAGATACTGTATCATGTAGCAATATTTGTAAAGAATTTAGAATTTTAACTTTGCGTTGTTTGTGGATTTTTGAACTACCTGTATATGTGTATATGAATAATAAATATTTGAAGAATAGACATATTCATTGCATTAATACAAGGAAGAAAATAAATATCGTATACCTTTTAAAAAGTATAATAAGCTCATCTACATGCTTTAGTTTTAAGATTTTTAAAAATGTATTTAAAAAAATTTTTACTTGACAATTGTTTTTATACTGTAGACAAGTTTTTTGTGTGTTTGTAAGGCGGTTATTTTGAAAATTCCTGTACAAAACTGCAGTTTTATTTTTGAAGAAATAAATATTACTATTATTTAACAGTTTGTATTTGTTTGACTTTTATACAGGGTGTTTGTAAATAAGTGTGTAAATATTTCAGGAGGTGCTTGCCTAAGTTATTTTGTGAAAAAAGTTCTTATTAACGTAGGTCGAAATATGCTTCGTTTTCGAGATACAGCAGTGTATAAATTTTAATTTTTTATTTATTTTTATTAATTATTTCAAACAGTTGTAAAGATATTGACTTGAAATTTGATGGTTGTATTTTATTTAAAAATAGAAATTAAAAATATACAACTTGCAATAAAATATATTATGATTTTTCCTCAAAAATGGTGCATCCTACGAAAAGAATTGAAGATTCTTCAATTTCATTCAGATTTAATGGCAGATTTCTAAAAAAAAATATCAAAGCGGGAAAAAGTCAGAGGCGTACCATTTTTTTTATTCTCGCACGAATGCCACTGGTGCAAGTAGAAATATTCGGATCATTCCAAAAAATGCACATTTATCCCTTCAAAGCGTTTTTCAAATTTCGAGTCAATCAGCCCTATGCTGTATGAACATTGACTTCATATCAAGGTTGAAATTATATGAAAAAATGACATTTAGACAGATATTTCAATAAAAATGGAGGTTTGCTATGCTGTAAAAAACAAATTGATTGAAATTTGTCAAGAGTTTGAAATGACGTCAAGTAACCTTGAAAACTTCAAAACTTGGTATGCACTAAAGCAGAAATTGATATAAAACTGCATATCAAGGTTGACAAATGTCAAGAATTGTAACGGAAATCGAAAACCTTCACGTTAAGAAACTTGAAACCAATTTAATCAAGAATTCTTGTTGCTCCAGCTAGGGCAGCACACACAATTTATTCCTGTGCAATATTACATAACCTGTGTATCCTTAGAAATGAAAATTTGGATGATAATAATGGTAAGTGTAGCTTAATTTCGATTTAACAAAAGTAAAATCTAAATTTTATTTTAGAAATGTTGAATGATAAATGATGAAAATGACGAATTAGAAGAAGATAATTATACAGATATAAGAAGAAATAATTTGCAGTAAGGCCGTATTGTAAGAAATAGGGCAATTCAAAATTATTTTGGAAACATGAAGTTTCATGCCATATTTGATTTAATATTTGTTTATGAATAAAATAATATTAAATATTAATAAAATATATCAATATTAATATATAATTAATATTAATAAAATAATATTTTATATTATTGAAAATATCCATATGAAATAAAATATTTTTAATTTAATATTTTAATTACTTATAGATTTTAACAAGTTTTCCTATGCCACATTCAAAATAAATATACTATTTTTTAAATAATTGAAGTTTTTTCTAACATTTCGATGCGACTCCTTAACATAACGGCTCAAATGGTTCAGGTGAAAATGCAAAATAATTAATAATAAAAAATTAATGTAAAAACTTTTATACTGAAAGATTTTCCTTGATCTCTTTTTGTCCTTTTCTGTTTATTTGATTCATGTATTTTTTTCTTTTGTAAGCTAATTCTACAACTTGGGGGTGCCCATATATTAATATTTTTGACAAAACCTCCAAAAATTTTTTTTCTAGATTTGTTAAAATTTCAATTAGAGCAATACCACCTCCAGTTAATTCTTGTTCAAAGTGAATTCTCCTAGCTTTAGATTTTACGTTGGATTCCCATTCGTTAAAGATCTTAAAATGTACTTGATTAATTTTAAATATTACTAGCATTAGCTAGCATTTATTATATATTAATTCATGTGTAGATAATGAAATATAAATGTAAATTATATCTGATAAGCAACATTTAATTTTAAGTGACACACCAATATGGAAATATGTTATGCCCGCTTCCAATCGGCAGTACTTCTTTGTTGGCTATGATTTTCTTTATTTATTTCAACAGAAAGATTGTTAACTGCTTCACCATTTTATGTTGTGATAGTTACTGTTTATATATAATTAATAAATTCAGAATAACAAAATTGATGATTAAGAATCTTATAATAAAATTTTTGACTGATGTCACCGTTTCTGTTCATAAAGATTGTTTCCATAGTCACCAGTATCTCCCTATAGCAAATAGCGACGTTGCCACAAGTACACTTGAGATAAATTTCAATCAATTTTAATGTCAAGGTTTTCTAATCAAGTGTTCTTAGTGCATACCAATTTTCTCCAAAATTGAAGAACAAATCAATTTTCATTGAAATCACTTCAAGGTTGAAATTAATTTCAATGTTTTTACAGCATAGGGCTGAATATATTTCAAACTATTTGAATTAATTAATAAAAATAAATAAAAAATTAAAATTCAAACACTCTGTATCTCAGAAACGAAGCATATATCGACCTACGCTTGTATTTCGCACTTATTTCCAATCACCCTGTAAATCCTACTGTATTTCAATCGCTTTACCTACTGGTCTCAACAGAAGTAAAATAAAATAAAAAATAGTGTTTTATTACCAGAACGTTTAAGCAAATAGTACTGAAAACATATTTCGTTATTAATATCCGTCTACAATAACGTTACAAACCAAAATAACTTCATACCCTTTCCCCGCATAAACGTAAAACCTATTCCCCCCTCGGTGGGAGCTCATATGTCATTTCTCGTTTGTAACTTATGCAGAATTCAAGTTGACGTTACGTCTACCGTGGTTAGAATTCCGGACTACATGAAGATGTTACGCTGTCGCGTCTGTTGAGATCAAATTTTAATAAAAAGCGTGGAAGACACTGCAACAGACACACTAAAAGTACACGGTGATGCTAAAAAGTAGAACGAACACACGCGTTTCATATGGCAAGTGATCTGTTTCTTAAAACAAATACATCAGTGTAAGTGAGAATCAGTGATGCAGTGAAATTTAAATTAATTATTTTCTAACACGAATCGCTTATTCATTCCTAAATGAATAACGTATTTACGTTTTCAAAATAAATAAAATATGTATAAGGGGCACGTTCGCGCGCTGGAATAAAAATTTCCTCCTCTGAAAGTCTTGCATTCAATCGCTTAATAAATAATTCCATGGAAAGAAAACACATGGCGAGTCCCAGACTTAAAAGCTCGCAGCATAGTACCAGTTCACTTTAAGGATTTTTTATTATTAATGTTACCTTTTTTCCCCTGGTTTTATATCTTACCTTATACTTTTAAGGTCCTAAAACGGTTCTTGTGTTAAATTTATTAACATCAATTTAGTTCGATTTAAATTTAGAAAGGTACAATTCCGTGAAAACGAAAATTATTAATATGGTACGCTAAATTCTCCTTAATCTGAACAGTTTCAAATTAAATTAATTTTAAAGTAGAAATAAAACCAAAAGTGTTTTATATTGAGAAAAAGTGAAATAATAAAGTATTATTCATTTCTTAAAAAAGTTATAGAATATAGAGAATACGAGTATACAGGGTGTTAGGAGTTTGACTGCCTTAATTCTAACACACGATGGAAAACATTAAAATAAACAAAAACATCTTATAACACATGGGTCCTAAACTCAACCATTTCCGAGAAAAAAATTATCAAAATCTCCAACAACAAAAATTCGATTAATTAAGGAATACTGACATAACTGCGGGCATAGAATACCATAAAACACAATGTTTATCACTTCTTTGAACTTCTTTATGTTTAATTCTAAAAAATAATTAGCGTTGTAATAAATTTAAAGGTCGATAAAATTCATATCTTGCAATGTGACAACAGCGCGGCGGTTAACACGAGGTACTAAGGTGTCCAACAACCAACAATACGCAATTCAGATGGTACCTGGAATTTGACAGTTGAAGACTTGCGAGAACGAATTTTTGCTGCCCATCAAATAAGGATAAATCCATGCATTACATTACTGAATTTTGTTTTTTGGTAACAGTAAATTATTTTTAATACGTTATTTGGACGACGTGAATCTTTGGGTACTTTAATTTCATATTTTTCAATTTCATAATTTTATTAAAAGTTCCTGTTTTAAGAGATTCATAATTACTAAAATTCGAGCTAAAACTTAAGCACATCACTATCTTCGTACTACAGAATCAATACATTTTATTTTATTTATTTAAAACCTGGAAAACAATTGTTCTGAAATTTACTAAATATTTCACAATAATACTTGTTTAAATTTTTGTTATTCCGCAGGACAAGTCTGCCGCGTGCACACGTGGTGTGCATCAGCTGTGTAACATTCGGTTAAGCGCTGTTGTAACGTTGTCGTTGTGATGAAACTCCCCAATATTAATACTCGCTGTATTTTGAAAACTGTTAATCTTACGCCCCTATAATATACAACTTTTTTGTTCATCTTATGCTGAAGTAATGGCTGTCAAATTTCTTACACCCTGTACACATACTACTACAGAAAATATTTCCATAAAAATATTTATTCCCTCTTTTTGCTCTTGCCATTCTTGTTTTCATCAATAAATTTCTGTATATATTTAAATACTTTTCGTTAAAACTTCTTACATTTAGGTATATGTTCAATTTCTATAATAATATAATACGTTATTAAACATATCTAAACAAAATAAAAAAAGAATTGAAAAATGTATAGAACTATAAGGTGGTTTAGTTGAAAAAGGAAATATTTGAATTTTTAATAGCATAATTTTGAATTTGAATATTTATTTAGAATATTCTTTCCAATTTTGTTTTCCTTGACTGGTATTAATTTGTGTCAATTAAAATATGTGTTGTCAAATTATAGGAATCCATAGCAACATAAGTTAATATTTTTAAATTTAGTTCTGTTATTTTAATGCACACTTTTTACATTTATTTTTCTAGAATAGAAAAGTGTACCTATATCTTATCGATTGGAATTTACAGAGATCCATTAAGGGCCCCATATTCTTTAAATAGTGTTTTTCGCAAAGACAAATAATTTCAAACATTTAATAACTGAATAATCTAAAGCTTATCAAATAATAGGAATGTTACGTCATGCCACCTGAGTATTTTCAAAGACGCCGCAGTAAAACTAATAAACAGGTGCAAAAAACGATCAAACCATCAAGGTTTTAGGTACTGAAATCTAGGAAAATACTAACTTTTTTATATATAACTCCACACGTAAATATTCTTATAACATTTACTTGCTTAGTCCTACATATAAAATTGTTTACTTTTATTTATAAGTACGTGAAAATAATTCTTAAAATGTGGGGTTAGGATAACAGAAAGCGCATGTTTTACAAACGCTTTTTTTTAGTTATTATTTTATTTGGGTAAATTTAAATGGTAACAATGAATAAACAAAACATCAAGGATTTTATTTTTATGCTTACTTTTGTTCTACACGTTTTACTTTTCAAGATTTCAGTACCTAAAAATGCCAGAAATTTCACCATTTCTCGGCCAGGGATATGGCCACCTTAATTAGCATTTTGACTTGTAACTTATTCCTTCTATTAGAAATATAATGGTTTGCATAGTACATATACTTAATTATTCATTACTCAAAGAGTACACATTTGGGTGGATTATTAAAAAGAACACTCTTTTTTCTGTTCAAACTGTCTAGATTTTATTGATTCTTCGTCAGAAACAGAATATTTCAGATTATAAGGAATCACACCGTTAGAGAAACTGTCATGTCAAGAGAATAATATTTATACCTAAATTAAATGATAACATTTGTGGTAAAATTCATTTCTCCATACACTCCAATCACGCAAATGTTAATATTAACGTCTTTGAATGAGACAGCGACAATCTATGGCCACCCTGTAGTCCAGATTTAAATCCAATGGACTTTTATTTTTGAAGCTACGTTAAACACCTTGTGTGAACAAAGGCCGGAATTAATTTGCTATTGCTATTAGACTATTTTGACTTCAGGAACCTCCCATTACACTATGGCACATTAGTTACAAAACACCCCGTATATTTATTTAAGGTCCATCCTGTATAGTGTAATATGGTGCAAGTAGACTGTCGGAATTAAAACACGAATTGACTAAAAGTCCCTGATAAAAAAGTAGTAATTTTTTTTGGACCGACGATATTTTTCATTACTGGCCATTTTCGTTTGAGTAATGTTTTCATTACCGAAAGTACCTATCTTTTGATTGATTCAGTTTCCCCTGAAATAAAAAAACTCAACATAAGCCGCACCCCTTGACGGGTGGAAACTTTTAAAATTTTTAATCACATTAATTGACCCTCAAAAGAAAACTTTTCGGCGACTTATCGAAAAGAGCAGTTCCAACTTCGAGCAAATAAATTTAATAGAACGACGGGAATATTAAGAACACAATTTATTTTCATGAAATAATCTGAAATTCTTAATTAGGTTTGAGTCGCTTTGAAATACTGTCATGTTTATTTCAATTATATAAATCCCTCTTTTATCGACCATTTTCTTTGCTTTTATTTCGCTTCCTCTCCTTCTCTTCACGCCCCAGCGGTCCCAAACATGTTCACGAATATCGCTGGAATTGTCTCTAAAGACAATAAATGTAGCGTAACTCGCCTTTATCCTTTTTTAAATTGGGAGCACATAGCATCTCGTTACATTCATATTTCTTACTTCGTTGTATATTACAATATCAAGATTTTTATTACAATAATTTTCCATTTTAAGTATTGTCAGAAACGACTATACTCGACGGCCGAAAATATAGATAGTGATTCATACATAATATAGAAACACTATTACCGTAAAGTGTATAAAACTTAAAATGATTTTTATAACGGTTCAATATTATTTGCTTATGTTAAATGATGTCTTTGCACATCCATAGGATCTACAACAGTCATAGACTGAGTTAACTGAACGCGATTTATTTCCTATCTCTGTCTATCGCATTTATTACAGATAGGGAAATACTCTTTTTAGTGGGTGTAAACGGACGTACGTAGAATTCGAGTTGGCCGTAGTTAGAAACGTCAAACTATAAGCGCGCGCGAGGGTTTGCATATTCCGTGACTATAGTAAATTTATAAATTAAAAAAATAAAATCGGGACGTTTTAAAACGTAGGGATAATAATTAAAATGGATCAAAGTGCCGGTTGTAGCAAACGGTCTGTTGCTCATAAACGCCCTAACCTATGCGATGCGGAATTAATAATGGTAAAAAACGTGTATAAAGGAATTCGGTGGCGAAATTCTAATACAAGTGTAAGTGAAGCTGTTGATATGTGTAGTTCGTTGACAAAAGTATCCGTTGCTACTGTCTATCGTGCCATAAAAAATAGTGTAGAAGTGAATCCAAAGAAGAAAAAAGTGGAAACACGAGGGAGGAAGAAAATAGAAGTCGACGTTAACGTGAAATACACCATACGTAGGAAAATTCATGGATTTTTCTTTAGAAATGAAATACCAACGATAAAGAAAATTCAAGCTGCAATAGCTGAAAATGAGGATATTCCTAATTTATCTGATAAGGTTCTTAGAAGAATAATGCGTGACATGAATTTTCGATATTTGAAACGGAATCGGAATAGTATGCTCGTTGAAAAAGACGAAATTGTGGTATGGCGAAGAGAATACTTAGAAAAAATAAGATAACTTCGTGCATCTGGTAAGATGATATATTACATGGATGAAACATGGGTACACGAAGGTCATACTGTATCAAAAGTTTGGCAGGATGGTAATGTTAAGAGTAAGAAACAAGCATTTTTAGATGGATTTTCTACTGGATTAAAGGCACTTTCTGGAAAAGGACGAAGATTGATTAAACACATATTGGAAGCGATACGGGATTTTTAGAAAATGGTTTGCATGTATTTGAGTCACGAAAACGGGAGATTATCATGAAGATATGAACAGCGACGTGTTTGAAAAATGGTTTGAATGTTTTATCATATCTGGAGCCAGGAGCAGTTGTTGTGATGGATAACGCACCTTATCATAGTAGAAGAGTTGAAATGTTACCGACATCAGCATGGAGAAAAGGAAATATTATGGACTGGTTACAATCGAAAAATATTAATATACAGAAACCATGCTAAAAGTACAATTATTAAAAATTGTCCAAAGAGAAAAAGGTCAATACATTAAGTATGTAGTGGATGAGATGGCCAAAGATCGAGGAATTCGTGTACTCCGTTTACCGCTATACCACTGTGAATTAAACCCAATTGAGTTGGTTTGGGCACAAATAAAGAATGAAATCGCACGAAAAAACACCACCTTTAAAATAAACGACGTGAAATTATTATTACAGGATGCTAATAATCACGTCACTGCTGAAACATGGTGTAAGTGTATTGGACATGCACAGAAAGAGGAACAACGTATGTGGGATCTTGATACAACGGTAGAAGTGTTCTTAGAACCAGTCATTATTCATTTGGGTGAAGATGATTCTAGTGATACTGATAGCAACAGTGATATGTGAAATATAAAATGTGAATAATGTGATACGTAAGTATTTAAATATATTAATAGTGAAGTGATTATGTGGCAGTGAAGTGAAAGTGTGACAGTGATAATATTCGTGAGATAATTATTATAAAATATGTAAGTACCTACTTAAATAAATATATTGATAGAAAACATTACAATATTTTTCGGCGGCGTAAGCCGGGTGGTGGTGGGTTATCGATGCCCAAGAGGGCATCGTTTTATAGAAAACACTTAAAATTTAAAAACAAAATGTTACTAAAATATTTTTGAAGTTTTCTCGATAAAACCTCTAAAAATATTATAGGTTATGTTTTATTATATTTTTTCCATATTTTCTACATCTTGTTGCCTTTTACGTATACACGCCTATGGATTTTCGATCCCCGCACGCCTCATCCTCCTTACTAGTCCAAGAGCTAGCGATGAATCACTATCTATATTTTCGGCCGTCGATTATGGATGGCATATTTTTAGAAGAGTAATATTAATACTATAGCTAAAATTAAGGTAATTTGGTTATAATAAAGATAAGATCTTCAGGCAGTTTAGAAATTACGAATAATAAATTGATTTTTTTTTAATTCTGGAAGCTAGATAAGGGCGGCCTTATGCCTCAATGTTTATTAACCAAAATTTCTTAATTTTAGCAATATAATAAGTATCTGGATTTTCCGCAAGTGCCTACTTAGGAAACACCGCGTATTATCATGAAAGGTAACTACTTTTCCTGGCCCTTCTCTCTCGGTTAAGAGCCGTTAAAAGTTTGAGAACCTCTGCTCATCCGAATACATAATAACTCGCTCCCTCTCTGACTCACACCCTCGCCCCGAATCCATCTTGTATGCAAATTGAATTCGTACTTACAGCTAGTTATAAGTCATGATTATAGACTGCCGGAGTTATATTTTAACTTGGGTAAATATTGACGTATATGTAATGGTTTTAAGACGTTATGTTATGGTAAAATAGAATGTGGGGCCCGACGGAAAACTTGGTAGGATTATTTGGTTATTTCGGCAAATAAGGCTAATAATTTATGTGATGTATTAAAGTTTTAATGGAACGGCAAACTTTAATGATAAAACCCGAAGCTGTGGCTTTGAGGGTTATTAGCGGGGTTAAGAATGAAAAATTTTATCGCTGATAGCTTGATTTTAAATGATTTAGTGGCCGCTATGTGGATGTGGCTAGCTATAACCTAACCTAATGACATGTTATGACATCTTTTTTGAGGTTAGGTTTTGATATTTTATAACTACAAATTTTATTTTACATAAAAATATTGAAATCATTGAAAATTAAACATTTTTTTTTAGAAAAACGACTGTCTTAAATTATTTTCTATTCCTTTATGTACAGGGTGTCCATAAACGAATAGACCGTACTTCAAGGACAGCTTCTTTGAATGAAAATAAACCAATTTAGATACAATTCACCATAGTACAATTTTGCTTCTTTAAAAGTTATGGGCATTGAAAACATTTTTTTATTTTTTTTTATTTTATTTTATTTCAAGTAATAGGTACTAATATAACTTTTTAAGTTACTCGAGTAACTGGGTTACTCTCAAAAACGGTTTGATTCAACAAGAGTATTATTTTTATGTAAAATGAACCACATACACTGTAAAAAAAATCAGTAAAATTCAATTTCTGTCCGCACTCTATTAGTATGAGTACAACTAAAAATTTATGAGTGAAACTATTGCTACAGAAGTGAGTGAATTTTACTCAAATACGAGTTTCTGCTATCAATTGAGTGACTTCTGACTCTATTCTCGGTATGTAAAACCAATTAAGAGTTGATTTTTTCTCTAAATTTCACTATTATTAAGTAATTTCTTACTCAGACTTGGTTTATATTCTCTTTAAATTTTAATTCAAATATCATTGATTAAAGTCATTAACTATTAAGTTGGCACAGTGGTTTCTATTTTAAAGACACTATTTTAGGTCGCTTGAGTGATAGGAATAGACAAAGACAACGCACGACAACCATATAATGGAGTGGGGTCACTCAATGATGAGGACATTTATCCCGATTTACGTACAAGTGTACCAAATACGAGTTTATTCTAAGCTACGTCACAAATTATCACTGACAAATATCGTAGTTAGCGATTCAGTCAAAAACATGTCTGTGCCAAATTTTTGTCAACGCATATATTGTTTTTTGAAAGAATTGGTCCAAATTCTTTTGTCCTAGCAGTCCCTGAAGTTATGGTACTTTTTTTTTAAACCGCCCTATATGTACAGAAAAGTGATATTCATTAAAAGAGTAGTAAAAAAGTAGAGAAAATATGAAAATGTTTCTACCTGGATTAAATGCTTCGCACATAATGGAAATTTTACTACAGTTCTGAATGAACCACTACGTAGTAGCGATAGCTCTGAAAATATTAACAAACGCCAACAATCGCAGAGGCATACCACGGAACAATTCACTTGGAGCCGCGGACACCGCTTTTTTAAGTTCCGTGTCCAATAATCCCGTGCGAAGGAACGTGCCGCTCGCGATGCAGTTTTTTATAGGATCGGAACAAAGTAAACTTGTAAAAAGCGAACGCCGGTATTGTTAACACTTAACTAGGCGGAAAGCCACCATAAAACGCAAGCAAACCGAGTAGAATAGTCGGACGAAGTGTCACAGCGGGTATCGCGACGGCGTTGACGGACCGTGAGTAAATCATGGCTCACTACTATTCGTATACGACATGGCAATTTGTCCAAGAAATCACGCTCGGAGCATGATAGATGGAGCTGAGGACGTGGCATTACATGATTCCATGCGCTGTGATCGTTGTGATCTATCTTCATTTACATCTGGGTTTGTTAATAGCTGGGTGGTGTACACGACGACGAGGTGTAACCCGAGAGAATCTAATGTCTTTTTCTTGGACTACGGACAGTATCTGGATTAGCGTTCAATGCTACGTCGAGAGAAAAGTTTGAAAGTAGCAGGAAGCTTTAATGTTTTGAACATGGAGACTACACAAGGAGCACGAGCAGCATTTAAACAAATAACTTATCAAATTAGAGGGCGCTAGTGTCCCATATGTACCGAAATAGTAGAGGCGAGATAAAGAATGCGGCAGTTTGAATTAAGAATCAATCACGTCGTTTTTGTGATGTGTTAAAAATTTTAAAATAAATAATGTAGGCTACTCTGAATTAGATAAATAAATCAATAATGAAAATATGTCGGTGTACAAGGAACACCAGCGACCCTAGCGGTAAAAACTGTAAGTAATTTCTACTATTACATTGACAAACTTTGCCAATTATCCCGTATGAGTACGTTAATTTTTGCAATGTTTTTGCTAGAAGGCATTTTTTTACAGATTCGATTGTTTTGAAATTTGAAATACAAAATCGAATGCCAAAAATGTTTTCATATTTTATTTGGTAACAAAAAAGGAGGTATGGGCGAAAAATATAAAATATTTAAAAATAAAATATGTATATTCTTTTATACCAGGTGGGGTTGAGACCAAATAATATCTCGGTTGGACTCGACTATTTCGAAAAAAGTTTCATACAAAAATTGTAGGGCACCGGTCTAGACCGAAAGTAGTGTTTTTAGACCGGAAGCAGTTTTTTTTTAAATAGAAAGACCCATTTTTTACTACGGATTTCGATTGAAAAACGAAAAAAATAAACTTATTATGTTTTTATTATTTTTCCATTTAACCCATATTTTGACCATAAAATGGCCATAAAATTCAAAAAACAAGTATCTTGAGACAACAGACTACCTTGTTGGGATCACTTTCTTTTTCAAATATCATGCAAAAGTAGTAGGGTGAAAACCGGAAAATTTTCATGTCAAATCTGATAAATTAGGTCTTCCTCTACAATATGTTAGATTCACATAAAAAAAATAAAACAGTGTTTCCGAGAAAACTAAATTTTCTTGACGGCATCTGTCAATTTTTGACTAAAAATTAAAATATCTCGGAAACGGTCAATCCTAAGTATAGAGTGTGATATATGTTTTCAATTTAAAAATAATGGTATATACTATGTAGTAAGTTTTCAATAAATACTAGTAGTGGACATTTTTAATAAATACTAGTTGTTCACTGTTTAACACAAGATTACGTCAAAAAACTTAATTTATATTAACCTACCTAATTGATAGCACATTTTTACGCTATATAACTTTTATTGTTATTTGCAGTTGTTAATAAATCTTATTTCTTTTAAAAGTATTTCGGCATTCTCATTCATAACAAATATTTATTTAATTATGACACATAGTTCTAATAAAAAACTTCACGCTTACAGCAACTGCAATTTCATTATTTCTTTTCTACAACCCGTCTTATATTACTCCCTTTCTATTTTGTACCCATGTTCTTGAGCTGCGAAAGAAATTTTTCTGTGGATTCGATGAAAATTACAATTTATCAAAATTTAAAAAAGCGAAAATATTTTTTTTATTTTTATGGTGTAACTATCAAAGTACCTACCCAGAAGAGAAAGATTTTGCAGAACGGGAATAAAATTAGAGTTTGTTTTTAAAGTTACAAAGAATTTTTTTTAGTTGGGGAGACTTTGCATGCAACTCTTTAGAAATTTAATTTAAAGAAAGAGACACATCATCAATCCATCCATTTCCTTCATTTCTGTAATCATGGAAATCGATCCCGCCGCATACGACGGGCCTTTTTAACCCCTCGCCACGGCATTACCATGAATTATGTAGCTCCTAGGAGCAGGCGACAAATATCGTGCCACCACAGACGGTAATATTTTGCTAAACGCTTATGTATGTACCTCGTTGTGCGCATGAATGTGTAATGATTGTGTAGCATTAAGAATAGATTAACGTTCCACTGTGACATGCGAATATAAATAATTGTAAAACGCGTGAAATAAATTGTTGAATGATTACCTCGCCTCGTCTGACAACCGACGCCCACTAACGACTGTAAATTTTAAGGGTAATATTTCACGGCGTTATCTTAGGAAATGGCAATATTCCTCGTTTTTATGAAATAAAATATGACCTAAAAGCTAACTCCACTTTTTCATGAGTAAAATTAATCCGTTTTTCTTTTTTGAACAGAAAACATAGCTAAATGTATATCCCTCTTACGTCTACTCTTTGAAGTATATTGATCTACTATTAAATTAAAGTAATTCTGCATTACGTCTGTTTGTCCAGTGTACAATTCTATTTTTAGCGATTTTTAAGGAAATTTGAAAAAGATTGTCGTATGAGAGGCAAAACTACCAAAAATCGACATACTTTCCAATCCTCAACTTGAAGTAGAAAGTTGCAACAGTAGAGAGAGTTGAAATTTTAATTAAACTGGATGTCCAGCTCGAGTTCAATCAACGAGATCCCACAAGATAAAATCCGCGGAATCACCGAGCTCCAGGTTTGAATGTCTACCCAGAAAACACGTACTGTATTAATCAAAGCTAGTTCCTATTTTTTTAAGCAAGTTACGAGCTTTGGTTCCTTGCCGAGTTCTATACAAACTATAGCAAAAGCATAATGATTGGAAAAGAATAATAGATCAAATAGCTGGTTTTTAGGCGGATTTTCCAAGCTATAAGAACAGATTAAAATAAGATTGACTAATCCGTCCCGTATTGCTACACGGAGTCACTAGAGGAAGGCTAGGGTTACTTGTAAGTCCAGTTAATCACAGAATTATTTATGTAAATGTAAATTCAGTCCATTAGATAAGTATTACCATGGCATAGTTATGCCAAAGCGACCCGATATTCAGGGCTCCCGCCAGTAAGATAAGGACAGAAACGTCTGGACCCAAGAAATGGGGGTGTCGAAGCGAGGTGTCGAATTCAGGAGAGATTTCCGAAAAACAGGCAGTTCTTCCTTGGGTTCCACATTGAGCAGTCTACTTAGTTTTAGAGTTTCGGATTAATTGAATAATGGATAAAGTCATTCCACATTTTGCTATGGATCGCGCATTACCTGAATCTCCGTACTCTGTCGCGTGTCAATAAATTAATTAATAATGTTGTTCGAGCCCGTTGTGTCGTTATTTTGTTTGTCTGTTTTGTTTTTATCGTTATTAAAAGCCACGTGACCTCAGTGGAGTGATTAAAGGCGTTATACGTAATTAAATAAAATTGTTTTTGAACGTGAACTGTTAATATTAAAGTTAATACATAAAATTTAATACCTAATAGACTTAAGAAAAATACTGTTTCTGTTGCTTTTAACCTTGCAAGAAATTGCAAATTTTTACTATGAAAATAAAAAGAACATGATGTAAATCAATAACAGTTTATTATTTATTTTATTACAGAGCAAAATTGATAGATAACTTATTCTTCCTCACAGATGAAATAATAAAAATGTTATAGTTCACCGTATTAACATTAACATTACATCGTTGCAATATAAAATAAATTCTAATGAATAAATTAGTGAGCTATATTGCCACAAAATGTCCTGCAATAGCTATGCACAAATTTAATCTCTTGTACATATTTTCATACCCATTTTGCAGCTGTTGCTCTGTTATATTGTTAATTACTCGAATAACTGCTGCTCTTAATTTTTTGATGTTGCGCACTTTTATTTTAAATGTAGTGCTCTTTAGATATTCAAACTTAAAACAATCTAAGAAGTTAGAAGAAGTTAGATCCGGTGATCTTGCTGGCCAGAACTCTTGACTAAGCAATCTATTATATACTGATTATGAACCGAATTAGAAACGTTCAAGTCGAAAACCTCGCGCGCGACGAGAGCGACGGTCACGTGTATGCGCGGGCCTTGCGCTCCTTCTCTCGTGTGCAGGCTGTTCACGTCCAACTGTTACTTAACAATTAACGTTATAAAAAAAATCTATCTTGGTCACAAGGAGGCGTAGGTAATTTCTCTTTTTTTTTAATTACCGTAAAAAAGCTCTAGTTAATGCAAAAAGAGCGAATTCTCGAGCAGCTTTTGCCTGACCCTGGGACAATTTCTTTATAACGCTGTTTGCACGTTCTACTTTGTTAGTTAATGGTAAGTTTTGTGTTATAAACTTACAATACTCAAATTGCAATAAATCAATAGAATTAACATCGAAATATAAACAATGCATATTACCCCCTGAAATTTTATTCAAAGTAATATAATTATTATGTAAATGTTAAAATTTATTGCAGTTTGTTAAATTAATGGTAAATGTTAATCTTGAAGTGGTTGATTTAAAAAAGAGAGAAGAATTAAATTATAAACATATAAAATTTACTGGTTTTTTACGTTTTGGAAATTTTGTAAAATTTTTTTTCATTTCTAAATTCCAACATTTTTAATCCAACCGCCCTATTGGATCCGCCATTCATTGACGTTAACTTTTACTGCTGCTAACGTATTTATTACATGAACTATCAACGTAAAACTCTCTGAAAATAAAAGTTTAACCCTATCTTTAATTGTCTCTAAAATCTGGGTTCCATATGTACAATAGTTAATTAACAATTAACGTTACAAAAAAGCTATTTTGGGAACAAAGACGCGTAGTTGATTTCTCTCTTTTTAAAAGTTACCGTAAAAATAAGCTCTATTTAATGCAAAAAGAGCGAATTCCCGAGCGGCTTTTGCTGCTTTTTGTTTGTAACGGGCTACGTAATTTCAACTTTTTTAATTTTTTCTTTTTTTATATGTTTCTTTGAATCAATTAGAACCTATATCTACGATATTAACATTAACATTTGGTAACTAAATAATTAGTTGCAAAAAAACGAACAAAATTAATTAACAAATAGCTGGAGCAACAGTTTCACGGTCGATCAAATCGGCCTTTGGCACACATGATGGTCATTGAATTGACAATCTTTTCCATAAATTTCATCAACATCCATCGTTTTTTTGCAATTATAATGTACAATTTTGGAAAACTGATTTTTCCACTTTCAACCTTCATTTTAAAGTTAACAAATTGGTAAAAATGACTCTAAAAAACACGCAAAGAGACTAAAACCTTACAGTGAAAAGACAGTGTTCTGACGTCCCGTTCAGAACTGTGGTGAAAAAGTGTAAATGTATCCAATTGCAAGCTCAAAAACTGCAATGGCTGCAAGTAGACACCACAGAGAGCAAAGATTTTTCATAATAATTAACCGTTTCTCACAGTTTCGACATTGTGAACAAATTAAACACGATTTTGTCGTGGCAGGGCACCACTAAAACTAAATAAAAACCCAAATTGGTTTTTACGGCGCACTTAGCGTTATGTACGGGAAAATGTTTATGCGGCGATTCCGGTGACGTGGCCGCAAAATAAAAACGAGAGATTTTCGTTCCTTCACGTTCCGAGGCCGTTAATATTCATTCTACTTTTAATTACGCTGACTTTGTGTCCCCGGGTTTAATCCATTTATTTATATTTATGTTCCCATGAATTTTAATTATGTTATATTTATTTGTATCAAATGAAACTTTTAATTTTTAAATGGCTCCCTCTCCGGTTCCCTCTAAATCTTTCACGATAATTCCTGGAGGAAAATACGCAGATAATACGGAGCGGAGAAGATGCCAGTTGGATTTAAGAGAGCCAATTTATTATGACGAAGTTTTTATCTGTTATAAACAGTGCGTAATAATATTTCATGTTGTGTTAAGCATTGGGAAATGTCGAAGTCGTTAATATTTATTATTTATACGTTCGCAAATCACGTTGGCGTGATTATAATAATTTTATGCATATCACGACTTATGATTTAAATCGACTGATATTTTTAATTAAAATCGGAACATTCCGTACAAAGCGAAACGTATTTAAAAAATGTTTTTAAACGAATATACATTGAAAAAAATGTATAATCTTATGGGGGCCGTTAACACGAAATCCAAAGAAGGCAAATGTAAAGTATCAGAGTAAACTCAGCAAAAAAAATTAAAGAAGCAGAACATTTCCAAATTTTTTTAGTGATTTTTAGAAGACTATAACTTCGTGAATAATGGTCGAAAAAAAAAGAAGCATCTTGAAGCTTGAAGATTCTGGTTTCGAAGTCTTGAGATGGAAAAAAAATATATACTCAGCTTTAATTTTAAAAATTGCAAAAAATTTTCTTTTTCTACTGTTTTGGAAAATCAACGACTACTTTTCAAATGTGGCGAACAGTAGCAATGTTTGTAGGTTTTTTTAACTCAATTCATTTTTCTCATAATTTCGCGTTAAATAATCAACAATCGAAAAAAATTTCAAAATTAAAAAAAATAAATTTTTAATTTTTTGTAATTAAAAAAAAATTTTTTCTCAACATTTGAAATATTCAATGTAAAATTGTAAAATAGAGGAAGTAAACAAAATTTAAAAATTCAAAAACTTGATTTTTTTTCAAAATTGATTTTTTTTTCAGTTTTAATTTTTTTTTCGATATTTGATGAGTATTTAACGTGAAATTGTGAGAAAAATAACGCATAAAAAAATTTGTTTCATCTTATTTATTAATTGATGATTTAAGGAACAATAAACTTGCTCCTTTAATTTTTTATAAAACTTTGGAGATTTGGAAAATATCCTCTGTCAAAAAGATCTTAATGTTTGCCAAATTTTATTTACATTGCATACGATGGATATGTCCATTAACGTTACTAATTTATTTCTAGTTAAGCAAAAGAGCATCAAATTTAGAACTTTTTTCTTTTATACGTTTTTCGTATTTGCTAGGATTTAAAATTGTTATTTGATTAGAATTAGAAACAGCCACTGGCTGTAATATAGTATAGAATCTAGATACACTGTAAGAAAAATACTTATAGGTAGGTAGGTACAACTAAAATTTTAAGAGTGAAATTATCAGTTTTAGTTATCAAAAATGTGTAAAATTATCAAAATGCCCAATATTGACTGAAAATATACTCAATAATTTCACAATGGATTCACTCAGCTTTCACTCAGGCCGATTTATTTACAGTGTATTTGAAACTTTGAACTTATTTAGAGTGCAGAGAAATGTCAAATAAACATTTGGCAATCCAAAGGTCTCGTGACTCTAAATTTCGGAAATTTCTCAAATACAGCCAATTTACGAATACTACTAATTACGATTGGTAGTTTCTAGTGCAATTATTGCATTTTAATCTTGATTTTTTTATGATAACGCACAAAATTTAATTTCTACATTTATTTTTCATAACGTTATGTAAAAACAAAGTACGCCCCTGGAATGAACGATTTACTCTCGGACCTTATACTTACACAATATACGTTTTACGGTTATAACATTTTATTTAAAGTTAAAAAGTGAAGAAAAAAATTAAAACTAATGCAATGTTTTATTAAAAAAAAATAGATATTTATAACTACATTCTGTACCTATACAAATGTGTATACAGGGTGTTTCAGAAAGACCTCCCGTAAAATCAGGGGGTGATAGTACGACAAAAAATAAGAATTTTTGGTCTTATGAACTATATGACTATCTCTTCTTATTTTCTAGACACAGAGCGACAAAATAAAATTTTTTAAATAGAATTTTTTAGAATATAAATGTTTTTATGAAATTTGGTATTCTGAGGTTTTCAAGGGTGTCAAATACTTCCTAATGTGGACGGTTTTCGAGAAAAAGGGCTTTTAATTGAACTCTTACAATACTACGGTGTAGAAAATAAGTGACTTTTCTCAAAGTAGGCTTATGTTAAAACTTATTGATGGATGTCTTATAAACAACGCATACATTCCCAGTAATATTTTAAACTCTAATTAGCTTTATATCAAAATTTCGGAATACCAAAGTTTATAAAAATATTTCGCGCCATTTGGAAATTTTCGTAAAAATTCTATTTAAAAAAATTTATTTTGTTGCTCTGTATCTCGAAAATAAGAGGAGATAGTCATATGGTTCATAAGACAAAAAATTCTTATTTTTTGTCGTATTATCACCCACTGAATTTACGGGAAGTCTTTCTGAAACACCCCGTATAGGTATGTATATTTTAAGTGCATATACAGAATGCTTCGTCCTTCGATGTGAACATGTTGCTTAATATGGACATAGGCGATTTTTCTATATTTGTTTACAGAATTGAGAATTAGGAATAGAAAGATTCGATACTTAGTCAAATATTGACTATGTGTTATGCAGCTTAATACGCCACTTAGCATACTCTTGACACTTGACGCAACCTGGCAAAAATAGAAAGGAATGTATTTGTTCTTGTCGGAATTCAACAATATCGAAACAATTTACTAAACTCAGTTTAGCAACAACGGTTGCCTCATTTGTACTAAATAGAACAAATATGTATAAATTAAATTTTACTTGGGTAACGTATCGCAATTCAAGGAAAAATAGATTATTATCAGTTAATCGAAAGCCGTTTGGTAGTTTGACTTTCTATTTGAACATGTCCAATAAACTAGTGCGCTTTCACTTTCGAACAGATCAATCCAAATGTCAATTGCACCCGGTTTCGCAACAATACGAAACACAAACAATATGCCCATGCATGTGCATATACGGCAATATATCCGTATTAGCGTAATTAATATATTTCATTGTACAGAAACAAACTATACGGTCGACACAATGGATTATAAACACTATTATTATTATATCACCTACATTAGTTGCGAGTGAGTTCCTGCTGCATTACGTTGCAGTTATTCGAACCTCATTTTGGTTTTGTGCAAATTAGTTTCGAGTCGTTATTGACGTTAATTTAATTATCAATTTTAGTGAATGATTATTGGGCCCACCCCCATGGACCGTACTGAATTAGTAAAACAATTACAGCAAAATCAAAGCAAATATTAACCGTTTTCGTCATTAATTCAACAATGTTTCACTTGATGTTTCCAAACAATCTGACATGTTTAATACAATTCGGTATCTACAGAGCCTTGATAAATGATTACAAGTCACGTGACCAATGGTTTTATTTGGAACAGTAATTTTATTTCTTTGATGTTAGCAATAAAAAATTTCGGTAAAATCTAAAATTATTAAAACGAATCATTGCTATTGATGATGCCAAGGTTTAGAGATTTTTCGTTACCATTACCAGTTGTGTTATTTGGGTTGCCTAACCAAAATTTCACAGTGAAGTATCATTTTTTTTGTTTTGCTTCCATAGCTAGATATATCATACATTTATTTATTCTACTGTTAATTATATCATAATTGTTTACGCTATTATTTTCCTTCTCTAAAATTTTGGTCAAACTTCATTGAATTGTACGTATCATTTTTCACAAATATTTTAATTAGTGTACTTCAATATATATATATGCTAACTTTATTTTTTTTTACATATGGGCGTGTTTTTGACAATCTATAATACAAAAATAACTAATTATAATGAATTAAATTTTACAACTTTAATAAAAATCCAACTAAGTATTCAACAATCAACAATAGAAAATAAAATTTATAGGACACCACAGGGTGTAAGAAGTTTGACTGCCATTACTTCAGCATGGGATAGAGTAAACAAAAATAAACAAAAAAGCTGTATCTTACAGAGACGTAAGACTAACAGTTTTCAAAATACAGCGAGTATTGGGGAGTTTCATCACAACGTGACAACAGCGCTTATCCTAACGCTACACAGCTGATGCATACCAGGTGTGCACGCAGCAAACTTGTCCTACGGAAAAAATGTAAACAACTAACGAGCGTTCAAATAAAAACGTGGTCGAAGTTGGCTCTATTATTGTGAAACATTTAGTAAATTTCAAGACAATTGTTTTCCAATTTTTAAATAAATAAAATAAAATGTATCGATTTGGTAGTACGAAGATAGTGGTGTGCTTAAATTTTAGCTCGAGTTTTAGTAATCATGAATCTCTTAAAACAGGAACTTAACTTTTAATCAAATTATGAAATTGAAAAATATATAATTAAAGTACCCAAAGATTCACGTCATCCAAATAATCATACGTATTAAATATAATTTGGGTACTTAACAAAAAGCAAAAAGGAAATAGTGGTACGCAAAAAACACTCAGACACGGTCCAATTCCAGATACCAACTGAATTGCGTATTGCTGGACAGCTCGTACCTCGTGCTATCCGCCGCGCCGTTGTCACATTGCTCGATATGGATTTTATCGAATTTTAAATTTATTACAACGCTAATTATTTTTTAGAAATAAGCATAAAAGAGTTCAAAAGAGTGATAAACATTGTATTTTATGGTATTCTTTGCATGAACGTTATGTCAATATTATTTAATTAATCGAACTTTTGTACATCAAGTTGGAGATTTTGATAATTTTTTTTCTCGGAAATGGTTAAGTTTAGGACCCATGTCATATAAGGTGTTTTGTTTATTTTAATGTATTCTATCGTCTGTTAAAATTAAGGCAGTCAAACTTCTAACACCCTGTATTTACTGCCACTAAAAATGGTGAAGGCGCTGGTTGGATGTTTAGTTACGGTATATATGGTGTATAAGTACAAGCAAGCATAATGAAATAGTGAGAAAAACATTTTAAATTCACGCTATAAGTAAACCAACACACTTTTTTCATTTAAGACCACTTAATTCTCTTTGCAATAAACTGGCAAACTATTTATTGGAAATTAGCAAACTTTTATTTAAACGTTTTTCGTACATTCAAAATAGTAGTAAAATAATAAATATCTACAAGTTTTGATGTAGTATCAGTAGATAAAACACACTGAATATTATCAAACATAGATAAGAACATAATATTTTGACAAACAGATCTAACTTAAGTACAGGATATAACTAGATTGGAATTATGTTTATGCATAAAAACTACATATTTTCTGTTAAATAACAAAGCTTATCAAAAAGATTTCGGAATGGCTATGAGGTTACTATCCTCAAATTTAAGTACCTAATATTTTTTTATGGATCTTTAGTTAACGTCAGTTAAGAAATAAAGTTAACAATTTAAATAAAAAACCTACCATTTGTTAGAGACATGTAATAAATGCGATACTTTTGTGATTTAGCCTTTTACTATTGGGGAAATAAATATTTTTCTAGATAAGATAATAAGGAACTAACAATCAAATACTGTATATGACAGAGCTAAATATAATTTTATCGAAACATGAAATTTTTAACAATGAACTGAAAGTGATAAAAAATAAACAATCAATACTTTGAGAATTTTGTTGATACAGTTTTTAAGAATACTGAAAATAGGCAAATTTTGTAAGACAACAATAAAAATAAATTAGCTACCTATATGTTGCAAAAAGTGTTTATTTTGCATTCTAAATATTACGCACAGTAGCGATTCAGTAGCGCCATCTATAGCGAAATAGGGCAATTTTTATTCTTTAGTCAAGAAAAATCAGTTGTAAAAAAGGTTGATATATGTAATAATAACAAAAATATTATCATAATTATTGTAATCCAAGTACCCGAAGACGGGTTTGTAGCCAACACTACACAGGCTGTTACAAATTCGCTTCTCACTACAGGAATCTCAGAAACGGTAAGAGATACGAAGTAGCTTAAATGGGGGCAAAGTTGCGTAATCAGGGGACCAACATTGTGCCTATAAAAAACCAAGGTTAACTTGATAGTTTTCGAAATGTTTGAAAAAACCGAAATTTTGGAAATTTGTTTTTGTTTCATTTCAGCCTTGTTTGAGGTGATATTGAAAAAAGAACACTTTCTCATGGCCACTTTTTGCCCTCTATCGAATGGCATAATCAATTTTTATATGTAACGTTTCGTCTCTCCAGGACCATCATCAACTTCATTTTTTTAAATACGACCGTAGAAATTTTATTACATTTTTTACAAGCCTTCATGACCCCCAATACTGTACTGCCTCAGCCCGAACCAGATTCAGATGTTTTGTCTCGAAAAATTCATCTTCAGTGTATTCGTTCCAATTTTTTTTGGCAAAGGTTGAAAATGAAGATCAGCGTAATATTATCGAAATTTATTATATCTGTAACCGCAACTGTGAAAGAGCATGTCAGATGTATTTGTATGAATATCCTGAAAAAAATAGATCGGAATTTGTTTGAATTTTGAGCACTCGATAAGCCTAGAAATAACTATCGACACGGGAATAAAACTCTATTTTTTTATTTTAATACGTGGTGGTAATAGTTTAAATAACTAGATGAATTTCACAAGGTCTAACGACACTTATAGTGTACGATAATTCAATAAACAAAGAAATCTAAATAAAAAATTTAAATAAATTTGGAACGAATACACTGAAGATGAATTTTTCGAGACAAAACATGTGAATCTAGTTCGGGCTACAGTATTGGGGTCATGAAGGCTTGTAAAAAATGTAATAAAATTTCTAGGGTCGTATTTAAAAAATGAAGTTGATGATGGTCCTGGTTACATATAAAAAATGTTTATGCCATTCGATAGAGGGCAAAAAGTGGCCACGAGAAAGTGTTCTTTTTTTTCAATATCACCTCAAACAAGGCTGAAATGAAACCAAAACGGATTTCCAAAATTTCGTTTTTTTTTTTCAAATATTTCGAAAACTAATCACGTTAGCCTTGATTTTTTAGAGGCATAATGTTGGTCCCCTGATTACGAAACTTTGCTCCCATTTAAGCTAGTTTGTATCCCTGTAGTGAGAAGCGAATAAAACAGCCTGCATATAATGAAAATTACATAATTTCTGTAACCTCGAAAAATTAAAGACAATTGGTATCAAATAGAATGGATTTAACGGATTTTATTTCTTGTCAAAAACACCTCGAAATAATATTCAAAATTAAAAAAATTGCATTTTATTGCAGTAATAACAAAATAAATATCAAACTGTCAAACAAAGTGAAGCCAGCGTTTTACGGATGTGTATTTTTATCTTCGACTGCTTCATTCAATGCGATATTTTTGGCTAGTTTTATAAAAACAACCCTTGGATAATCATTTTGGAGCAACACTATTCTATTTTTTTTATACCCAACCTTTGTCGTGAATATTTTGAACACTGGTTTTGCATTTCCTCTCACATTAAAACGTTTGACACGACACAACTAAACTAAAAAATAAACCACCTTCCACCAAATTGAAATAACAACAAACTGTGACATAAAAACGACCTTAAAAATAAAGTGCATATCCAGATTGACTTGGCTTTTAATTTATTTCTCAATTAACGTAGTAAATGACTGTCTAATAACTCCATTATTCATATGACGCCGTTGTGTAAAAATGTGTGTTGCCATGAACAAACACAATTATTAATTAAACGCGAAAAAAGAGTAAATAACTATAAACTAAAATTGCAAAACACCACTCGCACCAAACGAAACTGACTTTATTGATTTTGATAGCGCCATATAAAGAGAACGTAAAATATGTAAACAGTAATAAGATTACTTGGATATGTCAGTAATGTAAGTACTAACTGGCGGGTTATAAAAGAGGGATGATAAAATATATACTTATATCCCAGACGCTGATATTTTTACAGTGTTGCTAGGTAAGTGGTGTTTTTACTATACACTTGTACGCCTTTTCTTATGCAAATGGTGTATTTTAAGCCCCGTTTTTATTTCCTTTTTATTTGCATGTCTTTTCCATAGCCATTCCGCTATAATGCATCTTGTATCAGGCTGGGGCAGGGCCGGAATCCGGTAAAAGCCCCGGTTTCCCGGAGGACTCTTCAAGAATCTGTTACTCACTGAACTCATTTTCTCATTATTCTCATCAATCTTTACATAAAATTTGATCATATGGAAATTAAAAATGAGTATTAAACATAATATAGTTTTAATAAGTATAAAAAAAGTAAATTTTATTGAATACGAATTACCTAGTCACCTGTGATCTATAAAGAGTTTTTTTTATACGTATATAACGTTTTATATTCGATTCGGCCAAACTTAAATATTTGTAAAATTATATCAATTTCTTGTAAATGTCACTTTGACAGCTAGTATTATTCAAATGCCATCACTGAATCCATATGAAAAGTTATAAATTAAATAGTGATATTCTCAAACAATTGATTGTTGCATTTCGAAAATATAAATCAAATTTTAATTATTTTAAATGGAACACCCTGTATATTTGTAATGTTTTTTTCTGACTATATTAGCTTTATCTATTTGTAAAATATTTCGGTTTGTTAACTGATCTTGCACATAGTTAAGGTTGCCATGAATTAAATTTACTAAACAAATCCTTAAATTTCCTATTAAAAAAATTATCCCGTGTTTTAAAAAATGTTTTATAATACCTTCATTCTGTTCTAGGCAAAAAATGTACAAGTATATACTAAGCGAGTTTTCTTTTTTTAATGATACCCACCTCATTGATAGTATTAACTTCAATCAATATTCACCCAAATCATTAGAATTTTTTGTTTACTTTATCTTTCAGAATCTCCCGTACAAAGAACTACATGAAATTCAACTTGGGGACTACTTCGTAAATCTATTCATAAAGCTACTTCTTCAAAAATATTTATTTTAAAAAATGCCTTTTGTTTAAATGCAATGAGATTACTATAAATCTTCCTTGACGGTACAATATTTTTTTCTTATTAAAATATATCTTGACATTATCATTGTGGAAGGTCAGTAAATAAACCGAAACATTATGCAAACTATCAAATTTAATGTATGGCATGTATACATATAGGGTGTTTCAAAAATCGTGTTAAAAAATTTTTGCATACAAATTTTCAGCAATTTTTGTCCAAAAACGTAATGTTATCTCGTTGTTACCAAAAGACTTCGATATTTAAGTAATTTTTATTAGGAATTACGCAAAAAATGATTTGAAACAAACAAAATAAATACGTCTCTTCTGATCAGTGTTTACCAACTGCATGCCCTACATACGACGTTGGTAAAAATTTATTCTTTCCACAACTATTGCACGCATCTAGGCAATGAATTTATCAGTTAGTAATAAAATTATTTTATTTCAACAATTGCCTCTGATTGTTGTTGAAAAAATATCAATTATTGTTTTTATTATTTATTTATGTTTTCTACTTAATACAATATTCTCCAATTTAAAAACTACCTAGGTACTTGTTTTATTTTTGTAGAATTAGGAGAGAAGTCAAGTAAAATTTACTTGGTCAATTGTTAAATTTGAAACATAAAGCCTACTACTAACTTTTTGATTAATTTCTAATGAACACTGTTAAAATATTGTGTTAGTTAATACAACTTTTTTTGAAAACCATAAAGTTTTTTAAAATTTAACAAGGGTAAAGAAATAAACCTAAATCATGTACCAAATTTGGTTCTTCTACGGTATGCATGTATTAAT
The DNA here is from genome assembly GCF_000390285.2 of Anoplophora glabripennis. Taxonomy (NCBI): domain Eukaryota; kingdom Metazoa; phylum Arthropoda; class Insecta; order Coleoptera; family Cerambycidae; genus Anoplophora; species Anoplophora glabripennis. The sequence goes on along the minus strand of NW_019416223.1, from coordinate 607,879 downwards.
TTTTTTTCAAAATTTAGGGCCCCACTTTGGGGGGACTTTGTATATAGGTAAGTTTGGTTATATTACAATATTTTGGACACCCCTACATGTACCTGCCCTGTGTCGGTTCTTATACGGGACACCCTGTATATCTGTTATGAGATTAATTTTCATCATTAAAAAATAAATTCGAACTGATTAAACGAATGTAACGTTTTTTATGTATTCACAAAATTAATTAGGATATATTGTTAAATGTAGTATAGGCAATTCGGAATAAGAATTCGGGTACAATCCGGCCCTGGGCGGCAGGTATTTTATATTTCTGAATTTTTATCGCGAAGAACGCCTTATAGAGAACGAGGTTTGCATTCCCATTTTACCGTCAAAGTTTGGGCCGTAACTACTTTTATAATGTATATAGAACTCATAAAACTTCGTTTGGTTTACATTGTTCAATTTAAACTTTTAAACTCTGTGTAAAAAGATGAAATTATTTTGAAACAAACGCAATTTCGCCCAAATTTACAATTGAGATGTAATCAAGTTTTGTTGCCTTTAACTGTATATGACATCCCGAAATTACAAGGCAAGGCCGAGAGTTCGTTTAAGCATGTTTAACTTTTGCAGCTCGAAGACTTGCCCGCTTTCGAGCAGTCTATCGTAAAATGCAATTAAAACTAAGTACAGTCTCAAAATTACTCTGTCGTCGCGGTATTAAAATCGTATCGGATTGCCTGAATCACCCTTTTTTCTGCGAATGTGTGTCAGAGGGAAATTTGCGGTGACTAATTCAATATTATACAGGGTGTAAATTAAAAATGAACGGGGGATCTCTCCATTTCATCCTGTGGATTTACGGTAAATATGGAGAAAGTTACAAAAATGACATTACGTACCTACACAATTCCTAATTAACGAAAAGACATTTACTGAATAATTAATTGATCTTCCCTTCAATAGTAAGGGGTTGAAATAACCACCCCTTTAGATAAGTAAATATGGAAATTTAAAAGTATTGTAAGTAGCCTTATTTACTTGAAACAAATTTGATGTCTTCCATTTCCGTAAACGTTGTTGCTGCGTTGTTTAAAAAGAATAGTACATTACTTAATAGATGCAGTAAAATCCCAAGTACTACAAGTGTATTTTTTAATAACTGTTTAAAAATGGTGCGCCATTGTATTCTCGTGATATGGTCTGTAACTTTGTATTTGATGACAACTATCTCTCTGTCATTAAGAATAATAAAAGCACCCAACCTTCACTAGATGTTACATTTTTACAAAAAAATCTTCTTCACTTTGGTGCTGCTACTATTATGCTGAAAATCACATCATGGTTGTAAAAAAGAGCGTAAATATTGAAAAATATCCTAGACTAATAGCATTTCTTAAGAAAACAGTTGGATACAGGGCTAAAAAACAACGTATTTAATAAAAAGGATATTTTGAAGAAGATGTGTTCTATTATTGGTTAGACTTACTTTATCTTTAAAATGGGGTAAAAAATAGGAGACCTAATAACATAATATACTACTGTGTCCAAACCACTTATTTAAAATTTGCAGCATACAATTCTTTTTTTTTAGGTTGGTAGTAGAGTAGTTTCAAAACTTCATGAGCCGCGAAATGCGCGAAAGGCGTGGCGTATCCCCATAACTCTTCTAATAAGCAAGTTGTGAAAACATTGACTCAGAATTAGACCACGTCTCATTATAACCAAAAATGAACTACGTCGCTTGGGCATCAATAATGTCAACTGGCGAACGTTCGTTATATACATTTTTATTGCTTAAATTAAAATAATAAAGAATAGGGCATTTTATTATATTTGTAATCGGAGCAAAGGCTTGTTTACGTTACGAGAGCTCGAGATAGATTGTGAATAATGGATGTAATGATTTTAGGACGTAGAATAATTTAGGCGACGGTCGGAATTATGTTTCTGCGCATATCAAGGTCAAAACTCATAAGATTTTGAAACAACTCTACCGTTCTTGATATCTATGCAGAGTTTCAAGTCGATATATTCAATTGCTGCAGAGCTGCTCGTGTTTTTGTAAACATACGAAAGTGAGTTCCTCTCTTTTTGTATTATATTTATTATATAAATAATTATCACCAGCTGTTTAGTGGGTATTGGAGCTATAATGCAATGCTAGTTGGGGTATGTAGTGCTTAGAGCAGTCATTTCCTGCAATATTAGCAGTTGGTAATCTTGTTTTTTGCATATCTAGATCTGTATCGAAGAACATTGTTTGGTTTTATTTGAAAGATTAAAAAAATTGTTTCATAAATATAAAATTAATTTCAAATAAATCAGAATACCTAAAACAAATTTTTAAATGATTATATCATGAGAGAAAAAAGTTAGGAAGAAATGACTTGTAGGAGTTGTAGAGAGTAGTTCCTTCCATGTCTTGGGACCTACATTTCTTAAAATACATACACATACAACTGATGTCGAAGCAACTCAAACAAATTATACTTAATTCCACTAACAGACTTATTTATTAATAAAACGCAGATGTCATAATTCTTTTAACTTAACGCAACTAATTATTATAACATATTTTCCTTGAACTTTTAACGTTGCGTAAGGGTACCACATGTACTGTTCCAATATAAATCAACTTTTTATTTACGTTTTCCAGTCAAGTCTCCTTATATAAGACGAAGGGAAAGGATACGACATAGAAGTATGAACATGGTAATAATGAAAATGAAATGATTGTTCTATTACTGACCCAGATATACATATGAAACCTTGAAGCGGATTATTTATTATTGTCAAGACATTATGATTATGACTGTATTGGCGGCAAATCTTGCTTTGAATTTGAAAGTAATTTTCGATCAGACCTATTTTGGCCAAACCATTAACCTTTTAGAAATGTTAACGGTGAAGTGATGCAAACAAATGTGATTTACTTTATGACAAGTGAAACGAATTATAAAAATAATTATTCAATATTAAATGTACCCTGAACAATTGTAGTTTGATATATTGTACTTGCAAAAACATGCACTTTAATCACGTTTTCATCTTTTTCCTGATAGATGGATTTCAAACTAATTTAAATAGAATACATATTAATTCAGAACTTACTCAAACAAATTTGGAGCTATTAAAAATAGAAGCGATATCGCCAAAAAAGTTATAAAAATATTTGCAAATTTCGACAAAATCATCTTCTTTCCGCGAGTTTCATATGTGCGTAGGTGCGTTGCTCATATAGTTAAATATACACTAATGCAAAAAATTAAAGGGTCAAAAGAATTTCCGAAATTTTTCCGTGATTTTTGACATACTGTATTTAGGTTAAAAATGGTCGTATCGAGAATTAAAAAAAGCGTTTTGAAGCTCTAAGATTCTAGTTTTTAGATCTTTTGGTCGAATTTTTTTAGAAGCTACGGTTATCATGCAATTTTAAGAAATAGCGCGACAAAAAAGTCCACGAACTTGGAAAAATTTTTTTTCAGCTAAGCCATTGCATGGACCAGATAGCTTGTTTATTCAGCTTCGATTTCCTTTTTTTTTTAAATTCGATACGACCCTTTTTCAACGAAATATCGGACATGTTATAGGAAATTTATTCCAGTTTTCGAAGCTGTACTTCATGATAACCGTAGCTTCTAAAAAAATTCGACCGAAAGATCTAAAAACTAGAATCTTAAAGCTTCAAAATGCTTTTTTTAAATTCCCGATACAACCATTGTTCACCTAAAATATAGTCTGTTCTTTTGACCCTTTAATTTTTTTGCTTTAGTGTATTTACCAAAACCAAGTAAAATTTTTGCACAGAAGGTACCTGCCCTACTATTAAAATATCCTGTCTTTGTTACTTCTACTGCGGACTCTCTTCTTGATCTGCGCATCACGCGAATAAGATGATTTTGGTCGAGTACAGTATGTTTTAAAATGCACCTGGAGATTTTTGCGAGCGCCTTCAATTAAAATAAGCAACCCATTTATGTACATCCACATTTATATATTTCATACATGTTTAAAGGAATATATACCTATTTTTCACTTGCGAATACCAGAAACATTTATCCAATTCTTCAAATTCCAGATTTTTTTGCTGAATTTTCTCAAACGTTTCAAGTAAAGTACTGTAAAAGTAGATTCCACAACTTTTTTATTTAGTATAGAACGTTTATATGTAAGATAGTGCTCCAAAAGTAGTGCCAATCGCCGCTTTCCGCATGTATTTGCTGGTTGTTAACCTCCGAAGGAGATAAGTGAGAATGTGGCAAATAATTCACTCCGCTTCCATTTCAAATCTCTTTCTTCATGCATATTCATGAGCTTAACAACAATAACATCATATCAAAGGCATTCCCACTCCAAACACATAAAGAACAAGTATATAAATATAATGATAATAACTTTTATAATTTACGCAAGGAATTACCATAAAGTATACACGTATGCAAAATAAATTCGAATGTAAATGGAACCCGGCGTATAATTTAAAACGACAATGTGCATAAAATTACTCAAAATAAATTCAAATCGTATGTTCAGCAGTACAGTTTAAACGTCCTTGACTTTTAATTACTCTTAATTAAAACGCTTAATAGTGTGATAAACTATAATAATACCAATTTAAAACGCTATAAATTACATCGTCTAATTTATTTTTTATTTGCATGTCGTTTGAATGCTGTGAACTAGCAGCGTAAAAATTTAAATTCTACAGCGATATTTTCTGACACAGCACGCCATGTCAACATACAAAAAAATGCATCTAATTATTAATAGTTGCTTTTTATTTTAGGTTCCGAAGCATTGTATGCGGAAAAAACGGAGAGAAAATACAACAATCAGCTTCAAACCATATTTATTTGAAAACTGCTGGGAAATATGATTCAAATTAGCGAAAGAGGGACAAAAAACTTTGTCGCTTATGAAAAATAAGCGTTAGCGGCGATCGAACGTCGACTCTGACCAGGGAGAAGCTCAACACTCAACTACTATCTTAAGGCAACATGGCAACAACAAGTTGCAAGTATGTAAATTAGAACCCTTTGAGGTCCCAAAACTGCAAAACACTATAAAACAGCTTACCTATATTGATTTTGAAAAAAGGTATAGTAAAGAGAAAATTAAAAAACATCTGTTCCTGGCTTATTTTGAATACAAAGTTGAGAAAGTCAAATCTTCAACATTATAGTCAATCTGTTCTATGATAAAAAAATACACTGAATGTTAAAGAAAATATTTAAAAAATATTTGCAAAGCTGCTGCCCTACTGGAAAAATAAATCGGTTGGCTATCCTCCATAGAAGTTTAAGATTTTGAGCAAATTACAATATAGGTACCGTACGCGCTTAAAGTACGGAATAAATTCAGTAAAAACGAAACAATTTTTTTTGGGAAAAATCCTCGAACAGGTCGATTTTTAATTTAAAAAATACATATTTTAGCATAAAAAGCAATTTTCAACCCTCATTTGTTTTCGAGTAATGACGTCATTCACATTTTTTTAAATAGCAACCCCCAATTTTTTTTCTTGATTCTGAAAGAGCGTTTCATTGTCGATCCATTATGAACTATTTCTGAGGTAACTCTGTGTATTTCATCTATAATATAATTTTGGAGTTCTTCTAAATTATGTGGTCTATTAACGTACACTTTGGACTTTAAGTAGCCCCATAAGAAATAGTTCAGGGGTGTGAGATGTGGGGATCTCGAGGGCCATTCTATCGGTCCTCGTCTGCCGATCCACCTCCTAGGAAAACAATTGTCTAGAAAATCTCGAACAGGGCGCGCATAGTGCGAAGGTGCACCATCTTGCTGAAACCATATGGTGTCATCAGGAATATCAGGGTCATTATCATTAGGAAAAATTACTGCAAGCGCTGGAACAAGGTCATTTTGTAAAAACTCTAGATATCTTTCTCCTGTAAGGGTTCCTTCAAAGAAGAAAGGCCCTACTATTCTGTTGTCAACTATTCCAGCCCACACATTTAATTTCTGTGGGTGTTGGGTATGTGTCTCTGCCATCCAATGAGGATTTTCTTGAATCCAATACCTGAAAGTTTGACGGTTCACTGTATCATTGAGACAAAACGTGGCCTCGTCTGAAAAAAGTATTTGTGGGTGTAAATCTCTATTTACTTGACATAAATCCATGATAATTTCACAAAAGTGTAAGCGGCGGTCGGGATCGTCTTCATTAAGTTCCTGCACAAGTTGAATTTTGTAGGGATATTTTTTCTGCCTCAGGATACGTAGCGCTGTGGTCAGACTAATTTCACTGTTTAATGCAACCAATCGCGAAGTATTATGAGGATTATCTATACTTATCAAAATGTTCTGCTTGTGATCTTCACTAAATTTAAATTCTACCTTACTGACTGTTGATTGGCTGATACGGCGATCTGGATGTTTATCATTAAATAAATCGCAAACTTCCTGCTGCGTTCTAGTCTTATCCCCGCATCCGATAAGAATTAAAATTTCAATTCTTTGTGTGACAGTTAAATATGCCATAATACTTTAAATTCGACAATAATTTTTATATCGCTTACAATACTTAGAAAGACTCTTTGTAAAGATTTACACCTACGTGATCCATAAAAAACTTCAGGCATTTCGAAAAACTAAATTTGATAACGTTTTTGCTTTTTTTAATTGATTTGGCTTTTCTAACATTCAATCGTCAATTACTCGAAATCTTTCCTATGTAAGATGGCAACATTTTAATACTGTCGGATCGACGATGAAACGATCTTTCAGAATCAAGAAATAAAATAGGGGGTTGCTATTTAAAAAAAAGTCGATAACGATTACTCGAAAACAAATGACGGTTGAAAATCGCCTTTTATGCTAAAATATGTATTTTTTAATTAAAAATTGACCTGTTCGAGGATTTGTCCCAAAAAAAATTTGCTTCGTTTTTACTGAATTTATTCCATACTTTAGGTGAGTACGTATATGTATCCAAGAAGACCCTTAACAGGAAAATTTATGTTACTCTCTATATGAGGATGTATTAGTTTCTCCAATTATGATGTTTTTACATCAGGTTATTTTAATAATGGTCGTTCACAGAGCTTGTACAAGAAGAGAACTACTAAATACAAGATATAAAAAACAAAGGCTATGTTGTCACGAAAATTCCTGACAACAAGACACTTACTCAGAGGATATTTGTAATTTCAGATGTATTTCATATAACATTTCAAAATTATTCCGCTTTGCGACTAGATTTACTAAAAATTGAAGATTATTCTTTTGTCACTTTAGTTGATTCTGTGGTAGACATCAAAAGACATGTAAGTTCTAGGGTTCCTTCAGCAGTTAAGAATTCATTAAAGTTTCTAATGAGAATACAATTCCAAGTTACATATTACGATGGTTTTCGAAAATTGCATCTGCTGTAAACAAATTTTGCTGTTCTTTGTATCTTGCAATTAAATAACTACATATAAAAAAAAATGAAACTGAAAAGATCTGAGAAATTAACACTCTATGAATAAAAAAGTGACAACTGATTCAAAATATTTATAAACCAGAACCAAAAGCATACTTGTTTACATTTTACTATTGCTATAGGAAACACATTGAGTTCTCCTGCGCTGACAAACGAGCAGTGTATCAAGCAACACCGCAACTTAATTTCCTGGAATTTGTTTCCATTGGTTGTACTTCAAACTACATCGATCTATTTAAAGACCCACTATCTTTACGAGCCTGAAACTGAAAAGCTTATGAATTTACTAAACCCGGTAGTGCCCCCTCTAGCATCTAGCATTACATTTAACCTTGATTGTAGATAATTCAAACATGGATTATGACGCAGGTAATTCTGCAACAAAATTAGATATCATTATTACTTACCCGACACTCTATAATGATTAAATTATTTAATCTACCTCCTCGTGATTACCCGCAAATGATAAAGGTACCATTTACAACACTAAAACCTAAAAGTAAATTGTACACGGCAACATAAAAACCAACTAACCCAGAGGAACAAAATTCCAACGTATACTTAAAGGTTATTGTGTGTTTGATTATTAAATTGAATAATAGATGATCGGAACTGTAGTTAAAAAGGTCAATGCACTGACAGGCACCATAATTTGTCAACATACTAAGTGGTTTCTGATGTTCGTACACCTTTTCGAGTGTATTAAAACGTATCGCACGAGGTAAGATGCATGCATCTCTGCTATCGAAAAATTTAAAGTACCTCTCGTTATACTCTTCAAACGCTGTTCATTTGTTAAAATTATTGTTTATGATCTGATAATCACTTACCTAGAATGGACGAAGAATAAATACTTTTTGACAATAAACTATATAGGGGGTAAATAAAAAAATTGTGAAATTTGGTATTTCGAGATTTTTAAGGACGCCAAATACGCTGGTCTAATTATTTTTGGGATATTTCATAGAGGGCGCTAGTTATTTACATTCCTATTGCATTTTAAGTTCTAATTTTTTTAAGGTTAGGTTTTTTACCATTCGTCCAAATTTGCGGCTCTTTCATGGCGATGTTTGTAGAGAAGTTGCGTAAAATGACCCCATAAAAAGAAGTCGCAGGGTGGCAGATCTGGAGATCGAGGAGGCCAAGGTATGATACCTCTTGTGGAAATAAGCCTGTCAGGAAAAGTTTGTTCCAAATAATCTTGAACTGGCCTTGCGTTGTGTGTAGGACATCCGTTTTGCTGAAACCAAATTTCCTCAAAATTTACATCCAAGTTTCGTACAGTTGGTACAACACTATTTTGTAATAAATGCAAATATTTCTCAGTCTTTAAGTTACCATCAATAAAGAAGGGACCCTCAATATTATCGCCTGAAATGCCAGCCCAAACATTTACCTTTTGAGGGTACTGCGTTCTTAATGGTATATTTAAATGCTTGTATTCCCGTGACCAATATTGGACCACTGAAGGATTATGACGGTGAAGTAGGGAAAAAGATGATTCGTCTGTAAATAAAATCTGCCTAGCAAATTCATTATTTTCATCTATTTTTTCCCTAATGGATTCATAAAAACTCCATACGCTTTATTTGATCACCAGAAATAATTTCTTGAGAAGTTTGCATTTTATAGGCTTTGTAACCATTATTTTTTAAGATGCGACGAACTGTACGACTTGGAATGTCAAGTTCTTCGGAAATTTGGGAGGAAGAACACGGCTCACTTACTTCCACAAAAGCAGATATTAACCTCTTTTTCTCTCCTTGCTTCAGGACCTTAACGAGGTTCCTGATTGCTACATTTCCTACATCGATTAACACATCCACACTCCTCAAACTTATGAAAAATATTCAAAACAGTATGAAAATTTAAATCGACCAACGACTTCCTCTGCACTTTCTACTTACCAAAGGTTTGAGTGGAATAATAATAAAAATTAACAAACAGCAAAGAGCTTTAGGTATTCGGTCGGTTCACAAAAAATGCAACGGGGCCCGTGCGCTCCCAAAGCCAACCAATTACGAGAGTCCGAGTCGCAGCCTTGATGATATGTGTCATGTCCGACCCCTTCCACTCCAAGTTGATAGAGGAGATGCGTGTAATTTACTTAGTCTATGCGAAAGAATTACCTGACAAGACCGGTAAAATAAGTGACTTTTCTTTTCTCGAAGTAGGCTTATGGCTTATTGATGGACGTCTCATAAACAACGTAAACATTCTTAGTAATATTTTAAACTATAATTAACTTTATATCAAAATTTTAGTGATTTTTTGTGATTGTAATTAGACTGATTAGTGATTGTAATTAGACTAAAGTTAAAGTCCGATTTTCAGCTGTTCACTTATCAAACCTTGTCGCAACATCGACATTCCACCCTGCAGACATGTTAAATTCCTAACTTAGTAAGTGTGAATTGGAAATCACATCCAATTATTTCCAGCATCAGGACATAATACACTCCCTCAAAAATCACCCTCGTAAAGCGTTACTTGGGTGGGACGGGGTGTACAAACTATTAGTAATAAATCAAGTTATAATTGGATTTTCGAGCGATAGGGACTCTTTGTTTAGAAGAATATCTTTCCTATACACGGGGCATTATCCACACTCGCACACAGGCGCGTAAGAGAGAGAGAAGGACGGAAGAATGCAGTTTTGTATTCATGAGTTTAAGATTACATCCAACAAACTTGCTCGCGCCGCCTTCTTTTTGGATCGACGGTTAAAATTAATATACTTCCACTGAAATTAAAATGTCAATTTTCAATTATAGGGACGTGTGAAATTGTTTCTCGATGGCAGAAAGTTCCTTTAACTTTTGATTAAAGCCTCAGATGCATGCCGGTGTTGATCGAAATGAATTGGCATGTTTTGTCCTTGTTTTTATTTATCCAACTAAAATCCCTCTAATCTACAACATTACTAACGAATAGAGAGAAGAAGCAACACTTCAGCAAGAGTGCGGAATATAGTATTTTCTAAATAAAACACTATGTATACAGGGTGGTCGCGACGTAATGGGCCAAAATTCATGGGTAGATTCCCCAAGTAAAAATATTGCGATTTAGCCGAACTTACCTTAGTCCAAAAGTTAATAGTTAAAGAGATACAGGGTGTTAAATGTAAAATATTATTTCAGTTTTTTTTAATTTATTCCTTAACAAATGCAAATATCCTCACAAAATTTTGGGGATTGGAGTTCGTTGAGTAGAGGAATTGAAATCTGTTCACATTTTGGTTAAAGTTCATAGAGGGCGCTAGCTGCAGTAGATTGAATGTGTTAAAAACGACATAACTTTTTTGTGCTTTAAGGTATCTCATCTTTGGTTACAAATTCTTATTTTCCAACTATTTTTACACAAAAAAGGTAGACTTTATGAAAGTAGCTGTCTCGCACCGTTTCCGAGATATTTGGCTTTGAAACTTCCAATGCTAATAGTTGAAATAATTAAAATAATTTAGAAATGTCAAAAACAAGGGTTTATTTAGAATTAAAAATTGTAATGAACAGTAAAATAGTAAACATTAGTAAAAAAATATGCCTTTTTGACAATAATTGCTTAAAATATCCACCTCTAACTTCAATACATTTATCAACACGTTTATTAAAAGATTGTCTTATTTTAAAGTATAAATCCTTAATGCGAAATGACTTTGCAGCATTTAAAACCTGCTACTAAAGTTCTTCTCAAGTGTTTATAGTTTCTCCATAAACAACTGATTTCATGTAACTCCAAAAACGAAAACCTCGGCATTCTATCTCACATTTATGTACGAGTATACAATTTAATTTGTAAGCTAAGATGTGATTTTAATTAGATACGAATAATACTTAATAGAAATTAGCATACAAAAAATGACAGTAATAAGACAAGTGGAAGACGTCAATTATCTGATTTGCGTCCAAATCCTACTTAAGAAACTTTACCACTAAATTAATAATACCTGTAGGTACTTAATTGTATTTTAATGCAACAGCATTGGAAGTTCCAAAGCCAAATATCTCGAAAACGGTGCGAGATAGCTACTTTAATAAAGTATACCTTTTTTTTGTGTAAAAAAGTTGGAAAATAAGAATTTGTAACCAAAGATGAGATACCTTAAAGCACAAAAAAGTTATGTCGTTTTTAACACATTTAATCTACTGCAGCTAGCGCCCTCTATGAACTTTAACCAAAATGTGAACACATTTCAATTCCTCTACTCAACGAACTCCAATCCCCAAAATTTTGTGAGGATATTTGCATTTGTTAAGGAATAAATTAAAAAAAAAATGAAATAATATTTTACATTTAACACCCTGTATCTCTTTAACTATCAAATTTTGGACTAAGGTAAGTTCGGCTAAATCGCAATATGGGGAATCTACCCATGAATTTTAGCCCATTACGTCGAGACCACCCTGTATATTGTTTTATTCGTTTTCGATTTGTTAATTCAATTATTTTTGCACGTGCTACCTTGAAATTGCAAGGAAATTTACCAATAGTTTGGAACTTGATGAAATTGAAGCCAATGATCGGAAATTACATATTAAACGTTTTGTGAAAAAAACTAGTCTTAAATCTTCTTCACTCTTTTGATGAGTTGCAGCTTAGTTTTTTTTTCAAACATTCCTTTGAAATTGCAAGGAAGATTATCAATGTAGTTCGTGAAAATTGATGTGAAACTATGAAAATAAATGTATTCAGTAATATCTTGAGAATTCTACGAGAGAACCTGGTACATACTGTCAACCTCTTGGTTCTTCAATTGACATCGGAAAGACTATACCCTGAATTTACATGGAAATTTGTCAATAGCTCAATCTTTAACGAAATTCAGGTGAAACACTGGAAAAATTACCTAAAATATGAGAAATTCTGTGGCAAAAATTAGTTTCAATCTATTGTACTCTTTTTGAGGAGCCGTAGTTCAATTATTTTTCAAGTATTGAAATTGTAGAGAAATATACCTATCAATAGTTTGGTCTCTGGGGAAATAAAGCCAACAAAAAAAAAACTTTGAAGAATTGTCACTCTTAGTCGTTATTCCAATGAATACCTTGAAATTGCAATAAATTAAAAAGAATTTGCTCTTTGTGGAAATTGATGGCAAATACTGAAAGTAACCCAAAAAAACTTAAAAATTATTCGAAAAACCTAGTTTTAACCCTTTCTATTCCCTCTGAAAAGCTGTAGTTCAATTGTTTTTCCAATTGTCGTCTTGCTAGGAAATTTATATTACAAAAATTGAGGTTAAATGCTAAAAGTACTCCCCAAAACCTTATAAAATTCTAACGAAAAACTAGCTTCCTTTGAAGAGATGCAACTTAATTCTCTTTCCAAGTATCGTTTTCGATGAAATTGAAGGAATAGCCAAAATTATCTTCTAAATTCTTAAGAGTTGTATCGGAAAACTAATATCAATACCTTTAATTTTTTTTGAACATCTGTACCTAAATCGTTTTTCAATGAAATTGCAAATAAATTTACAAAAGAACCTAGTTTTAATATCTTTGTTTCCTTCTGAAAAGTTACAGCTTTTTTCCCAGTGTTGCCCTTGAAATTGCAAGAAATTTACCAATAATTTGTTCTATGTAGAAAGTGAGGTGAATAGTGAACTAAAACCTTAAAAATTCCGGGGAAAAACTAGCTTCAATTCTCTTATATGAAATCTTCAGATGATCCTCATTTTTTTTTGACAGGAAAAAATACAGACCACAGTTGAGAATCTTCAGAATTTACAAAAAAAAATTGGTGTTAAAAATTGATGTGATATCTCACTTAACCTTGGACATAAGAAGGAATGTTAATAACGATTGAGAGAAAGTCAGGAGTTGCAGAAACATTAATATTCCAAAAATTGATGTTGACTAATCGATTACCGAAAACCTTGAGCTCTTTATACGAAATCCAAACACTGCCGCGTCCATTATAAATACCCTACGGTCCCCTGGACATCACGCGATACAATGTAAATAAACGTAGGATGAAAAAAAAAACCGGCCTGTACAAGTGTACCTACATCTGTTCTGTAAATACATTTTTAGCCTATACACACACACCTATATCATTATGTTCTCGGGGTAGAAGGGATGACTACAATGTAGCCTATTACGTACCTTAATTTAACAGATTCAACTAGTGACCTTGGGGAACGCAAGAATCCGGTTCTACTGGAAACACGTCGAAGATGCTGTTGAACACAAAAGGCCGGTGGAGGCAGGCGGGCGAGGGGTTGTACGGAGGGGGATCGGACTGGGTCTGGGCCCAGTTCAAAAAACCGAGAGTCGTTAGCGCTGATAGTTCTTCAGTCTACCGGAAACGCATTTGCTGCCCTCTATAAGCTATATTTGAGCGTAAGAGCGCACGGGGATAGCGGCCTTGAACTTATTTCCATCGCCTGCTAAAGAAGATACTTGCAATTTTGGAATAATTAAAGAAATTGTCTGTACAATTAAATTAATACAGCACATAAGCACATGATTTTTATACTTGAGTAATAGTGATAATGATGTCTAAAATTGAAAACATTGTTTTGCGTAAAAACTATCAATGCTACAAGATTTTACCAAGTGCACAAAAATCTCGAAAAAGGACTGATGCATCAATAAAAATAAAATGAATTGATTCCAGAGACCAAATAAAAAGTTCTGGTAATTCTTGTACCAAGACACTCAAGAATTTACCACTAGCCCAAAGCAGATTTCATTAAAATCGATCGTAACATTCTCCAGATATTACAAAGAACATATTTTTTTTCAAGAACTTTGACAGTCAATAGCAGAGGAGCCAGACATTTTTTCTTAATGGAAGTTAGGTCAAATCGTCTTTTTTTAAGCCAAAGAATTTTGCTGTACCTTTTTGATCATGTGCTTATGTGCCCTGTATAAAAAAAGGTCTTTAATACTTAAGCTTAGATACTGAGGACTTTTTTATTATGAGAAATATGCAAAAATAACAACCAAAACACCGAACATAATGCGTGATCTTTTAATTCATTGTTAAGGGCGCCGTATTCTTTAAATAGTTTTCTTCCACAAAGAAAAATAATATCAAACAATAACTGAATAATCTAAAGCTTATCAAATAATAGGAATGTTATGTCATGTCATCTGGGTATTTTTAAAGACGCCGCAGTAAAACAAATAAACAGGTGCAAAAAACGATCACACCATCAAGGTTTCAGATACTGGAATCTACGAAAATACTAACTTTTTTATATACAACTCCACATGTAAATATTCTTATAACATTTACTTGCTTAGTCCTGCATATAAAATTGTTTACTTATATTTATAAGTACGTGAAAATAATTCTTAAAATGTAGGGTTAAGATAACAGCAAACGCATGTTTTACAAACGTCTTTTTTTATTGGAGTAAATTTAAACGGTAACAATGAATAAACAGAACATCAAGGATTTTATTTTTGTGCTGCACGTTTTACTTTTCAAGATTTCAGTACCTAAAACCGACAGAAATTTGATTATTTCTCGGCCAGGAATATGGCCACCTTAAATACAAACACGTACAGGGTGAGTCAGAAAGAATGGGTCAACACTAAACTGGAGATACTAGACACCAAAATATTATGTTTGAGCTCATCATGCCTTATACGAATGTCGCTGGTTTAAGAAATACAGGGTGTTCAAGGTTTATATTATAATAATAATATAATTTTATTCTGAAATTTCTCAATAATTCAGAAAGTTTTGATTCTGAAATTTGGTAGTGTTGGGTTTTTAGGGGTGAGAATTACGAATTTGAAGCTTATTTTGACGTTGCTCCTAGGGGGCGCTAGTTTCACCATATCATTTAGGTAAATCAGAACATATTTTTTTATCTGTTGAGCTATGCTTTAAAAAAGTTAAAATCTAAAAGAACGTTTAATTCTACATAAATAATGTACTCTTGTTTAGGTCGCCTAACTTTGTCGATTTCTGAGTTACTTGCATTTAACAGTCATGCTATCAAAACTTTCTGAATTATTGAGAAATTTCAGAATAAAATTTAAACTTTGAACACCCTGTATTTCTTAAACCAGCGACATTCGTATAATACATGATGAGCTCAAACATACTATTTCAGTGTCTAGTATCTCCAGTTTACTGTTGACCCATTCTTTCTGACTCACCCTGTATAGTATATACCAAAAAGATGAAAAATCAACAAGACAAGTCTACCTATTTCAAAGCTTAAATATTTTTAGAAACTTTTCCTAAGAAATAAAACCTAACAAATTCTTAATGCATTAATTTTGCACTTATGGTACAATTTCAGACAACAATATTTTCAAATTTGTTTCTGGTTACTTACTCTTGAAAATAGCTGCACATTTTCAAATACATTGAATATAAACGCTATTTAAAACTTCGAGGTAACACACGTTGAAAGATATTGAACTATGTTGGCAGAAACAACAAATAACGCTGATGGAGAAAAAGTCTCAGTTCCGCTAATTTAGCGGCAGCTTGTCGTTCCACATTCAATAATAAGAATAAAGCGACACTAAACCTACTCCACGAAACATTTAAAACAATACAAATTTACTATAACATTCAACAAATAAGTCCAGAGTCACATATAGACGATACAAAAGAAACGTGTTCATATTAATTTTACACCTGTCTTTTTCAAAGTGAATAGCCTTGTGGGGTAAAGCAACATCTGTTATGAAATGTATTTTTAAAATCGGATTGGTCTGGGCTCGAGGCAGAGGCATTTCTATTACACATTTTGATTTAAACAACTCCTTCTCACGCTTTCGTAAATTGAAGTTTTCTTCGGCAATAATCCACAAGAATTTTTTTTGCGGAATGACCTAATGATGATTTTATTTAGTCAAGGTCGTGGGAAACCGATTTTACCCAATCTCCTCCTGAGATATATTATTCCGAAGCTAATTCGTTCTTCAATTTTCAAAAGTTTGGTTACACTGACAATGAGTTGGTTTTATACAAAAAATGCTATTGGCGTGGCGAATCCGTAAATTAAATCTTTAGTAACAGTATTAAATTTATTATTTTATTTTTTTCCATATACCCAGAAAACACTTTCCATAATGTTATAGAAATCGCCTATAATTGCTTAATTATGTTCTTGATTTACCGATCTTTGTAATATTTGTGTAAGTTCTAGTGGAACAAAAAACTGGATATAAAGTGCTTTTTAAATCTAATTGTAAGACAACTTTTACTCCTGAAAACAGGATCAAAAGTGGAGTACCCTACATCAAGAAATAACTGAACATAAATATTTATAATAACCGACTCGGATATTTCTGTTTTCTCTTATGAAAATAAATTAGAGGTCGACATCCATTTAATTCACTTCTTTGGTAGTCTATAAGCGACCGAACACATGTTGTTAAATGTTAACATCGCTCCAGAAGATCGTTGGGGCACCCGTTGTTTCCACAAATTGATTAATTCCTTTAGCATTCCAATCGTGAGACAAAGAAAACGTAACGTCTAGAGGTAGAACCTAAATCTGTTCACAGCACGAAAGGTGTCCGATATAAAGTTTCGTCTTGATGTATATTTAATACCTACTCTGTTATACAACTAGTAAAAAATATTTCATTTCGTGTCAATCAGGTTGACTAAAGTTTTGTGCAACAAAAGAAAATGTTAACAATTATTCAGAACCTCAAATGGATAGATTAAAATATTCATATTTTAAATATCGACTATGAATTTTTGCTTAAGGTAATCCCCAATCATAATAATAAAGAACAGTTTTAAGTATCTGCATAACAAATATTTATAGAAAACATTAAATAGAAGCGAGCCTAAACTGGCACCTTGTGGAACCCCATCTGTATATCGATAAACTGGACACTACAGCATTGAACAAATTCTCCCGGTGTGTTAAATATAATAAATATTAATAAAAGAAACGAAGCATCCGCAACTTAATAAATTTGATATTAGAAGAGGCGGATATTATTCTTAAGGATAGAAACGACACTAATAATAATATATTTTCTAAATATTTCCTTTAAGTAATAAAACAACAGTAACAAAAATGTTGTTCAGAATGCAGGCATATAAATTTAATTAAAACCAAGCGCTGAAGAGTTGAGCATTAAAAGAAGAAAGCAATAAGTAATATCGGATTACTAAGGAAGATGTTGGTGTGGATTAAACTTCAAATTATATTAATTTCTGAGAATTTAAAAGGAATCCAAGAGATACCAGGAGTTATTCAGGCAAGTTCCTCGTATCAAGCTAATATATCTTGAACTAGGTAGCAGCTTAACAGATCAGCTTCTCCAGACATGGTAATTCTATATCGAATAAAAATGCGGCTAGCATAATAGTATAGTTAATTATCTCTGTAGGTATGTCTTTTTAATAAATAGAGTATTAATTAGTAGCACTTTAAATTCCATTTTTACTTTATAATTAAGTCGAATATAAAATATGTGGGAAATATAAGTGGTGACTTTAAACTATTTGATTTATTTCTTGCATTAAAAAAAGCTTACAGGGACTAGAAATTACTAAAGTAATATGCAGTAGCGTAGATTTGTGATACAGGAGGTTACTTTAATTATTTGGCTTGAAAATGCAGAAGTAAGTTATACTACTGATCATGGCTGAATTTCGTGTTGGTTTTTACTCAAAGTGATATTAGTTATTAGAGAAAGAATGGAAGTGATTGATTATCTTGTATGTTTTTTAACTTCATTTGATGACATTTTAAGAACATTTTTTTAATTAATTTGAATTGGCTGAATTTCTTTAAAATGTAAAAAACAAAACGTTGGAATAGAGACAATTTAAATTTATTATCGATTGTTACGAGCTTCAAACCATAAAAATTTAAATCAAACAGTAAAAATCTAAATATTTTCTGATATGCACAATTTAGTGTTAAAAATTTTATGTGCTAGGAAGTTTATTTACGACTTACACACAGTACATTTGCTATTTACATCAACAACACACTTAAATTAGTGTCAAGTCCGTTTTCAATATATTCCTATATTTATTTTAAAATCCTGAGACGTTTATTACTTACCAGAAAAAATATTACCACTAATTCTCTCCACGGTTGTTATTAGACGTATAAAAAAGCTCAAGTTATTTTCCTTGTTTATTTCACGATAGTATCCTCATTTAAAAAGTTATTACCACTAATTCTTCACATTCAAATAGGGGTGGCGCCATTTTTTATCTACTATTTGTACATAAATTATACCGAACGGAACAGATTTCTAGCTTGGATTTACAGCACTGACAAAAAAATAATTACATATAAAATTCGGTTTATTTATTTTTCGTAGATCCTAATTACGTGCAAACACCTTAGATAAATTTTTTGAGCGCATAAGTTAACAAGTAAGATATACTTTCAAAGAGATAACACCTCGGTGTGTTTGTTTTTCGAAGGCGATAAATTTATTTTAACTATTTACCTTTCCACCTCTGAATATTTAACTAGGAATATTTTGTTTACAAAAACGTATTTATAAACTTAATATTATAAATAAATATTTTTATTGTTATTTATGATAGCATAAAGTTTATAGTTGCTACGGGAATGTAAACTGATAAATATGGGACTGTTGATTAATACTATACGGTACCAAATATTGGAAAGAGTGGAAAATATTTTTAAGATGCAAATAATTTACTATTTCGTCTAAATAAATCCACCAATCTAAAACGCTTTTAGAAAACACAAGCTATTTTGAGCCACAAAAAAACAATTTTAATTAAAAATATTAGCTAGTTCAAATCAGTGATTAAATTGTGATCATATCGAACGATTCAAATCAGGTCGTTGAAGGTTATATTTTGTTAGAGCAACTAAACTTTTCTCTTAAACACGAAATGCCGTAATTTAACTTTCATCTGAGACACGATATAAATTAAAAGAAAATATCAAAAGTATAATTATTTCAGGTATTTAATAGCCATTACTTTCGTGCTGTCAATAAATTTAGGACGTAATTTTTAAAGCGTGATTAATATCTTATTAAAAATCCCAGAACCAGTTTGTCCTCTATACTACCATTTTTGTTTTTACAAACCAATATGTGAAAGCTGTCGTTTTGCTTTCTCTCCGTGAATATTTGCTCGATCATACGGCATTCTATTAATAAAAATATTCTAATATAAGTATATAACTGTTTTCTCAACAGTCCTTGGAATAATATTATAAATAAGTTATTTATACAATATTTTATGGACGATAAAATGTTCTTTTGTAAATATTGGCTTACTATATTACGGTTTTACTGGATACGTTAAATATTAATTTTGTAGTTGCTTCAGCACGCAACTCAGACTTGGTCGAAAAAATTGTAAAAGACATATGCACTTTTTGAAATCATGCTTATACACGTTTTTATACACAGGGTGTTTCAATACTCCTTGTACATGGAAATTATGAACAGTATGCCCTCAAAAATATGAATAATGACAGATATACGACAAAACTACAATTTCCAGAACGGGAGACATCTGATATGCAAATATTTTCTGAGTAAATTACATGTTACTAAAAATAGTGACATTTCCAATAATTTTTGTGAAAGAATATCCGAAAAGTTTCCGAACACCACGATGCATTATTCGTTTTTGTATCAAATAAATAAAATTTGACATGATGACAAATAATCAGAACTGTATCCAAAAATGCGTTAACGAAGAATGATAATGTTAGTGGTACAAAAAAACACAAGACGGAAAAACATGAAAATAGTCTTTATCTAAATGTTAAAATAAAAACCGAAATTTTACAAAAACCCGAAAAAATATGATTATTAATTAAGAGGAGTTTTCTTGTTTGCAAATGCAACTGTGCAATTTGGATTATGTCAAAAAGTATTTGAATTAGTTATAAAAAAAATTCCATATTTTGACGCACTCTAATTATTTTTAGACCAAGAAACTGTCACGATTGTAATCAAATATAAAAAGTATTTTCGTAAAAAAAAAAATTATTAATTTTATTTCAGTAAATTTTAATAATATTGTTCTACCGACTCCAGGAATTTTTATTTACCTCTGTGTTTGTAGTAGCAAGTAGACCTGTTGTGAAAACATTCACTAAAACAATAGACTTTTTTAGTGTGACGTCACATATTTAGGCAACCCGTAACAAATTGTCATAGTCAAAATTGTAAAGACCAAATCTGACTTTTGTGTACTATTTATATAGATACCATGGAAATGAACAAATTAAATTATTTTTACAAGGACTTTGAAGTATTTAAGAACAACCAACACGTTTTACGCAAAATAGAAACATTAATGTGCTTAAAACTTACAAAAAACGATATAAAACAATATTCCTAAATTAAAATAAAGTAAAAATTTAACATTAGCCATGTTATTTCTAATGCGCATGCTCGGACAGAATAGCCTCATATGCAGGTCAGATCTTGTTGACATGTAATCGCTGTCACCATTAGCGTATTTTCTCTTCTTTTCTTTAAGTTTTATTGCATTCTCAATCTTCTAGGCTGTTATCTCTTCTTTCAGCACAAAAAGTATATGAATAGATGGGTGGATGGGTGGGTTTTATAGGTGGTACAGGTGGATGGATAAATATGCTTATTCATGCATGAACGACTGGATAGAAAGATGTATGAATTCATAAATGGGTGGGTGGATAAAAAGATGGATCCAGAACTGTGCAACACGAATTATGCCATGAAAATGGCGTTTTTAAACAATTTGATCTATTTTCTGGTTTTCAATGAAATTGGACCAGCTTGTCTAACTCTATGATGATAAATTGGAATTAAACGAGTGTAAAATCATACGTCTAGTGAGCTGGTAGAATAATTTGCTTTGATGGTACTTAAATGACGTTTTTTGTGAATTTTGACTTGTTTTTTTAATTTTCCCAAAAACTCGGACCCGTAGGGCCAAATCTGAAGGCAGATTCGGATTCAGCGGAAAAAAATACATGGAAATACATGAGTTTGAATACCAGATCCGATACTTTTTGTTTTTTGTGGGGCTGTGTTTTTATTCTAACAAATTTTTAATTGCATTTTTCCGGACCTCCTACAAAAAAGGACGCACTTCATGGAGAAGTTAAAAAATAGTAGGCCCATTGCTTTCACATTTGGCATATTGAAATATATTTTAATTCTGAACAAGTTTTCCTAATAACATTTTTTGATTGTTGTACGAAAATGGCACTTCACTTACAGTATTAAAATTATCATTAGTATTAAGTATTATTTTTTTAATTGAGCGGAATTGTTCCTCAAAATATCAAATTTTCACGTAAAATTTATTGTGTATTTGAAACGTAGGTATATAGACACCCTGTACATATTAAATGTTCAAAAGGAATTGGTTATTTACATTTTTCAACTAGCCTAGAGTGTTTATACATTAGAATGAAAATATAACTTTTTAACAAGAATGACTATTTTCATAACATGAGAAAGAAACAAGTTTTCCTTCATTTCACTTCCATACGTGAATACCCTGTATCTTGCAAAATTTAAAATACTATGAGAAAGGATATACTGTAACTGTAACTGTTTTGTCAATTATTAAGAAAAGTATTGAAGTGGTAATCCCGAACTTTTTACCAATATCACTTAAAAATATTCCAGGCGACAATCAGAAGAAATACCCACACTTTCAATGTTAAAAAACTACACCTACCGCTTATAGTAAAAGGCCTCTTCCTGAAAGAACTCCACCAAAATCACGATAAGCCAAAAACTCGTGTAAACACACAAGAAATCCGCACGATCGCTCTCACGACATCTAATCGTAACGCGTGGAATAGCTGGCTAACCTCCAACTAACTGAATTTCTTTTGTACAGACTCGAGTCGAATCTACAGCCACCCCGAATGCGAGCGAGTAGGTAAAAACGAGCTCACCCTTCGCCACATAATGGCACTCGGCCACTGGGGTAGTCGGAGATTAGTAAAAATAAAAGTAGAAGCAATTATGACGTACCTACCGGGGAATATGATTATATTGTCGGTTGGTCCTCATTCGTTTCGGCTTACCTGGAAAAAAAGAAAATACATAATTATTTCCACACTGTTTAGTCACGGTAGAGCGGTAACTAAAACTAATACTTCTCGTAATGATTACAAGTTTAAGATGGAAGATAAGAGTAAAATAGGAATAATCTTATAAAGATTGTGAAGGAATAACTGTTCCTCCAAAGTAGTATCATTAATTTACAAATAGATAATCAAATCGATTTAATAGACAGCTTAATTTCATCGATTAATTACAGATAGATTCGACAAATTGATAAGACTGTTTAAAATGGAATTTGTTTTGAGACTAATAATATGTAATTTTAACATCGAAGGAAACAAGATTTTAAAATTTTTTAAGCATTATATACAAACCGAAAACATGTGAATATTATGAAAGTAGATTAGTGGCATTCTTCAAGTAATGTTGCAATAGGTGTTGCGAGTATAATTCAATGCCGGAAGGGGCATATAGCTCTCGGAGTAGATGTTTCTCGCAACACTGACAATTCAAACATTGTGTTACGCCCTCTGTGGGTGGCAGTCGTACAACAAAGTACCTGCAGTTAGCAGGTCGCTTCCTACTGTAGCCATTTGAATGGCACAGTTGGGAGTCCGCACGACAGATGGAGCCATTTGCGCTCCCGCGTACAATGTATTTCCTCGTCGTGACGATACGACGAAGAACAGCTGACACACTGGTGAGGACTAATAAGTCCGAAACCGGTCTGTGCCTGGTGGTTTAAACTATAACAAACGAACCTAGCTGTTGCACTAGGTGTTGCGAGTATAATTCAATGCCGGCAGGGGCATATAGTTATCGGAGTAGTTGTTTCTCGCAACACTTGACAATTCATTCTTCAAGTAATGTTTTGTTTTGAAAAAATAACAAATAATTTTTATATTACAGACCCTATTTTAAGTTTAATCTGTAACGATTTTTCATTTATTTACCACTTGTCACAGCTTACTCCTATATGAGAAAATTATTTTCATTTAGCATCCTTAAAATAAAATAAGTGTTTCGTTTCAAAAGTGACGGTTGAAATTTTTGTTGTAAGCAAATTGTAGCGATAAAATGGCACGACATATCCATTCAATTAATCAAAATGTGCCATTTGAGATAAGTATAATAAAAAAAATGTCACATTGTAATGCCACTATAAAGACAAATGGATTGTTTTTTACACCAAATCCAGAACGGCAAAAAAATATGTATATGGTACAATAATAATTGTTTCTTCGAAAAAAAGTAGGTCCAATAACCATTATAGAGCGACTACTGTGATTTAATAATACTTGGGATAAATAAAATGTCAATCCACTAATACCTTATTTACGTCTAGATAAATAGTTGCATGAAGAAGCTCAGAAAATGAGAAACTGTGATTACCAAGAGTTCTGTGTTGCTTCGCTTCCAACCTTAGTTTCAAATAATAGGTATGATTTTTGACAGAAGACAATTTCTAGCAGTTCAACCATTTTTAATAACAGAACTGTATTTTCAATTCTCAAAATGTAAATAAATAGATTTAGGTTTGTACGGTATATTAATGAAGAAATAAAAGATACAAATTGCGTTTATAGTTTTTAAGGACCTATAAATCTGTAGTAGTGTTGTCATTTCGTACAAATGTCAAATTTGACTGATAAAATAAATTTTCCACATTGTTTGATAGTTTCATCTGCTACTTAGATAAGTTTTTGACATTTAAAATTGCATTCAACAAAAATTGTTTATTATAGGAGATACTATTGAATTTTGAAATATGTATCTATATTGTAATAGAATGAGTTGAGCCAAAGATTTTTAAAATATCAAAGGGAAAGGTAAATTTTTGAAGAAAAAATTAGTAAAATTGATTTTAAAGAAAAAAATTATAAGTTGAATAAGTGTGACCGATAGGAGCACAGTAAATGGTGCAAATTGAGAGACAAAATAAATCAAATTAGTACATGATCAATTAAAATTTTTGTAAAAAAAGGAATTGCAAACAAAATTTAAAGAAATATACTTAATAGAATAAAGTATATTCGAAATTAAAAGGTGTTATTGGTAATTAAAATTTGGTTTACTAGAATTAGAAAGTGATTTATAAAAATTAGTGGGATATGAAAAGAAAAGAATGAGGTAACTAAGAAAAAAATAATAAAATTGGAATGACAGCAAAAGTGGTACAAATTATATTTTGAATTTTAAAAAAGAAAGATAACCATAGAGAAACGAGTGTAGTTAGTATAGAAAACCATATACAAAAGGAATAGAAGAAAACATAATCACAAAAACTAAATCAATTGAAGATTAAGACCAAGAGAAGTTAAAGTAAGCCTAATAACGAAACAAGTTAAATATTATAGAGATAGAGGAATAACCAGTATTGAGTACGCCCACATCTAATTAAAGTCATAGACCAGGGAGTAGTAATAAAGAAATATTAGGAAGAAGACAAATAACAAGGAATTGACAGATGATAAGACAAGGACATAAGTTGTGCTAGACGGTTCAACAAAGGATTAGAGAAGAGAAAGGACCAACAAGAGAAGAAATAAGAGTGTTAGACAGTGATCGAAAGGTATAAAACCTTAATATAAAACAAACTGTTGAGTAGGACGTGGTGTAGGTAGAGTTTAAGAAAATTTTATTGATTTAAGATTGGATAATGTTGGTAAAATAAAAAAAAAATAAATTAAGTGTTAGCCATTCACATTATTTTATTTAATTGGAAATATAGTGAATACAAGTCATTAAATATTTTTTTTTTTACAAGAAATAGAATAACTAGTCAACTAAAATTCAAATATATTTTTTTTGTCTTTGCCTTCTCAAAAATTAATATGTAAATTCATTAATCAGTATAATACTTATTTTAAAATTAGTTTACTAATCTTCTCAGAACCTTACCCTGAGGTGAGACTACTCATATTAGATTAAAATTTGATAATATCTTAAATTAATTTGTTTTCAAACAAAAGCTTTCTCTAAACATACTCAACAAAAATTTGAATTAAAGTACGATTATATGCACATGTGGGCTGGCGCCTAGGCAGGAAAGAAGTAAGTAAAATATAAAGAAGTTAAGCAGAATAAGAAATTAAGGTAAGAAAAAATTCTATATCTCAAGGAATTATTACAATATATACAGGGTGTTTTCGAGAGCGTGTTTAATTTCTCAACAAACCACTTAAAAGTTTTATAAGAAATGATATTTAAAGTTAACAAGACTTCTGATGTTGTTTTGTAATTATTAATCATACATTTAGTGCTTCCCGTCACTTCTAACGGTGTTCATTTTGATATTTCTTAATATTATTGTGCCATTCTGATATAAATAGGTAGCTGCAAAATTAAAATTTCTTTCAAAAACATCCATTACTACGTAATTTATGTGTGCGTTAATAATGTACATAATATGAATAACGCTGATATCAATTCCATCACAATGAAAACAATTCCCGAATTACATTGTCAGCGTAGGAAATAATATGTTAAAACAATGTAGCAAAACATCATATGAAGGCTGGATAATAAACATAGGGACAAAAAGGAACCATTTGGAGAGATAAATTAAAAATCATTTAATATGCCATAAGCCCGAATTCCATTTGACCCGATTGAAAATGGCACCTGTTAATGGTGATTTGGCGATAACAAAACCCGATATGGATATTTATTGTGAACGCGTAAAAACGGTTTCCCGTACAGAAATTTATTGTTGGAATTGCGAGAGCTTCCGAATCATCGCATTCAAAAATTCCACTACAAATTTGATAACGAATATGGAATGAGTACCAGCGGCGGCACGTCAGGGATGACAGGGTTGCCCAAAATAATTCAGAAAAAAATAAAAACCAGTGATATAATATTCTTCTAATAAAAAATTGAAATTGCCTATGTCCTGCTTATAGAAATTGCAAATGACGCTAGCAAAATGTCCATTTCCATGTGCAATAATACAGGGTGTCTCACTGCGACGGACCAATAGAATTATTTCAGCGACTACTTCGATTTGAATTTTGAAAATTTGGGATAAATTTTCTAATAATGCTATGTAACATATAACTGTTTTCTTAAAATACAGTTGTCTATACATACTGTATAGTTTTCTATTGATTTAGATCTTATGTAAATTCAATAAACGGCTTGTTGTTTCTTGCCTTCCAATTTTTTTTATTGCAATTTCCTTTTCCCGTGCCTCAATTTAACGCTGTTACATTCCAATGTCCGTTGTCACGAGCCGCCACTGATGGGTATCGGGGACATCACCCCGACCAAAAGGGATGTTTTGGAATTGAGACCACGTCCTCTCCATTGACGAACCTCCCGGTCGGGAGTCGCATACGGATTGGTCGATTCGGCGGAACACGGGGCCTTCTACATATCGGAATAAATGAAACGCTTTTCCACGTTTTTATATTTGATTAGAGGCTATTTTGTTCACGGCGAGCATTTATTGGTTTTGTTGCGGCGGTGCTTTTTTCCGCGTTTCGCCCACCTCGGGTTTACGACCTACCCCGTCTGTGTTTGACTTTTTATTGCCGCCGGAGGAAATGCGTTCGCCGCGAAAATCAATAAGGAAATCTCCGAATTCTAACGACCGGCTAGTAAAATAAATGTTCAATTTTATTTGTAACATATTTCCGTACAACATCTAAGGGTATCTACACACTACGATCCGGGTGCATTAAATTGATCGTGATGTGGTGTTTTTTAAGTACAACGAAATGAAAATGAGTTAAAAAATAAGTGCCCCCCCCATTTTCTTTTCATTTTGACCTCATTTAAGTCTTAAAAACAAATTAAAATATACGTTGTGACGCCAACAAGCGAGAAATTCAAATGATGTGTCAAATGTAATAATTTTTAGAACATTTTTGTCTATTACATTTTTTATATGTAATCTCTTCAATGTTGCCAGATTAATTCACTAAAATAAGAACTCTATGATCTGATTTGACATTTAAATTTATCCCAAAAACCGAGCTTGAGAAGACTCTCATCCGTTTATTTTCTGTTTATATTGTTATTATAATTTAATAACTTAATTAAATAATTTATAATAATTCATGTGAAATGGGCAATCAATAATAATTCTAAAAAAATTAAGTAAACTCTACATATATTTTAGAACTATTAAACCTTTTGTTTCTTTATATGGTAGTTATTTATATCCCTAAGGAATTTGTTACGAACGCCAATGAATTTATAATATTTATACTGTGTGCTCTTTTAAATTAATGTTTAAATTTCACATTATATTATAAACTATTGGAAGACCAGCGAAACATACATATAACAACCAAACAGTTATAATTTCATGGGTACTTAATTTGTGGTTGAAGTTATGTTTACAGGTGTAACTATTATTTCATAGAAAGCGTTTATCGTTTGTTATTTTTGCAGTCATTTAATACAGGTTACTATTACATTCGATTACAACAACCCAATTTCCTTCTGGGTCATTAGTACTTTCTTCTTTACTTTCTTTCGCGGAAAATAATCAACCGAAAGAACTATGAGTTTAACTTACTAAAAAAATACTTCGCGGTGTTCTGAAATGGAACTTTATATCTACAGTAAAATGTTGATCAAATTTTAACTTCAGTATATAGTAAAACGTGTCTTAATTATTGTTATATACAGAGTGATTCAGAACTTACCCAAAAAAAATTTGGGAATAGATGCATCACGAAAAATGGTGTCAATATCGTAGAAAAATTTTTTGTAAAATCCTTATAGTTTTCGAGAAAAAAATTATTGAAGTTGTAGTATTTTCAACCTTTACATCGTTGGACTACTGTAGTCTCTAGCGTCATTCGCGATTCCGAATACTGAAATCCGATGTTAGTATTTACATTTTTGTGATAGTGTTTACATTAGTTTTTCAAAAAAATGGTGTACGTGTATAACAACTACAATTTATGGTGAAGCAAGACAACATTTGTGTTATGGTGAAGCAAGACGTTTATGTTAGTTCGTAGTAACTGGGTAAGACGGGTCCAAATGTGTTTAGACGTCGGTGGACAAAATTTTGAACAGTTGTTGTAATATCAGGTATGTCAAATTATTTTATTAATTAAAACCACAGCAGTTGAATTTACTGGTTAAAATGGGTGTTATAAAATTTTATTTATTTCTTTTTCTGAAATTTTAGTATTCAACGGAAAATAATTTGAAAATCAGTTTCTCTCAAACAAAACTTTTTTAAACTATAATAATGTACTTCCCCTTCTCCCATTCTAGTTTCTTATTTACTATTATGAAGAATCACAGTGCCTATGTGTCATTCCATCTAACTTTTTGTAAATACTGTAACATATAAAATTTTCTTAATTCTAGGCAATGGAAACATGATCTGGAAAACAGTAACTGTTTTGTTGTACCAAATAAAGTGACTACAGTTATATTTTTAGTTCCACTTGGCGATAAGTTACTTCAACACATTTATTAATCATAATATAAATGCAAATGCGTTGTGATTCCAAGAACGACTCTGTTCAAATGGAAAATTAATATAAGTTATTAAAACACGTAATGTAAATGGAGATAAATCGAAGTTTGAGCCATATATATACGTAAAACTATAATTATTTCCTCCCAAGAAATAATTAACAGAGAAAAGTTACATGAAATGAAAACACGAAGTATTTGTAATTTAAATATAACGTTACTAATACAATATTGTGACATTGTGTTCTGCAACTGTTTTTAAAGGAAAAAAAAAACAAATTATCGTAACATGATGAATGGGATAATGAGCTTTTTGGACAGAGGTCATTTACAGTTAGTTGGTTATTGCTGAAAAGCCCAATATACTTATCTCATGTATGTCCAAAACGTTTGCAGCTGACCAAATGTAACAGTACTTAATGAACCACAAAAATGCCAGGTTTCTTTAGTTGCATTAACTTAAATGAAGCAGTTACAAACGAGTAAATATACATTTAAACATGCCAAGTATAAATGAGATTTGTTGGTTTGAATCATTAATTATTTATTTACATATACATATTAATACTAAGAAAATAATGAAAACAATTTTAAGTCAAATATAAACTACTATACTAAAATTATAACAATTCAGTAATTTCGTAAATTTTGTAAAATACAAACTTTGTAAATTCATATTTATATACCTTCGTACATTATTTGTACTGAAATAGTAAAAACTAGGATCAAAAGTTCGTCGTAATGCGTGTCCACTGTACCCTTTCCAGTTGTCCAGCTTAAAAAATGTTGTCACTTTTTGTGAGACGGCACTGATTTTATGAATACCGACCACCATTCGATTACACTTTCCAACATATCTGAATATTCGAGAAATATGAGAAATAATCGACGTTCCACCAAACCGGGTTGATGTAAAGCAACATATTTCCGATAAAAACTTAAATAATTGTGTCCCAACACAATAAAGGAACGTAGTCTCTTGGTTTTGGTATTGGGAATTTTTTATAATTAAGGCGGATTTCACATCTTCAACATTATCAATTGTTGAATTGTCTAACTCATCAGAACGGCATGCGCTGCAACCCCCAATATTAGGACGATCTATAAAGAAACTTTTTAAAATTGTTGTTCTTTTATTTTTAGAAAAGCAATCGACTTGCTGCTTTGTAAATACTCGCGACTTTTTCGGTACATATCCCTCATTTTGTCTCTTGAAAAAAACACGTAACTTTGAATATTTGCTTATATCAATCTCCTTTATATCCAACGTTGACAGCAACATTAAATATTGTGACCAAAGCGTTGACGGCTTCATTTTGTTTGCTATGTTTGAGAAATACACCATCAATACATCTTCTGAATACAACTTAATGTTTTTTTCTTTGCACCATTGCATAAAACGTTGGTTGACATAAACTCGAGATTTCATTGGGAAAAGATTCAAAGAAACCTCTTTCGCACACTCCAATATCTCCTCAGGTACACCTAAATCTTCATTAGATTCCATTTTTACAGAGTTTCAGCAAATTGAACCACAAACAATCACAAATGAATTAAATCAGCAATATGGCGACTAATTTTTGACAAAGTATCCATGTCTACATAAATATATTCTACTTGCCTACTTTGCTTTATTATCCAAAGGATTGAACAATTTCAAAGCACAAATTAATAAATAAATGGGGTATTTCGGTTGGAGACAAAATTTGCATGTCACAAAAGTAACACTTAATCCTAATATAACAATATACTATTATGTATATACAAAGGAAACAATATAACAAAAAGCCTAAAATAAATATTACTCTTACAATCACGGAAAGTCGTTTAAATTATACATACATTATTTTAATGATGTGACAAGCTAAAAAAATCAAGAACTACACATCTGGATAAATACCTATCGCCACAAAGTCGTTATTTAAATAATACTGAAAAGTTATTAAAGTATGGGCAAGGCGTTTTATAAATTACAATTATACACTTACGCACGACCGATTTAGAAATATGACCGTAGCATAAAAAAGTTGTTATTAAATAACAGCCCGTATGGGCGTAACTCATAATAAATAACAAACAGGATATTTTAATTAACTTAACATTCTTGAGGATTAATTGTTCTTAACAAAAAGATAATTTATAATTACTTATACAGGATGAATTGAAGCTTAGGCGGACCACCTAAGTGTGGATATTAGTAATTTGAGTGATTCAACCGATAAATCTATTTATTTTCTATAATAATGAAAGTGAGAGAAAAAGTGTTACTATGATTTAAATGACCAGATTTTAATACTATGTACAGTGCTATCCAAAAAGTTTTCACCACATAGGAAAAAAACAAAATTAAAAAAAAATTATAGATTTCAATGTATTATTACGAAATCATGAAAAAATTCAGTGCGATTGTGGAAGATGCTCGGGATCGTCCAGACTAATAATTAGTTAATTTGTTTATAAGGCCATAACTTGCAAACTATTCAACTTACCGATTCCAGATTTCGTGTGAGTTATTAGACAGTGATAAAGAATGAGAGGATGCGATGCCAAAATGTTCTGGTAATAATAACGCAGTTTATAAATCGTTAATTCAAAAGTCATAAATAAACTTCATTGATTTAATCAACATTTTTTTACGCTCGAGGGCTAGTTTTGTAGGTCTTTTGAAGACGAAAAAAAAATTTATTCTACTGTTTTCTCGTGGAAATTAACGGAAAAAGTTATAAGCGAAATCCGTGAATTTACGTAAAAATTATACAATTAACCAGCCTGTAAACAATCTTCTCCCCATGTTTATGACTGTGGAAACTAATATGTTATATGTAAAGAGTACTATTTTTCCTGTACGTACATCGCAATAAAACAAAATCCGCTACCCATTATATAAAAACTCATTAATAGAGGTTTAATTGGTAGCTTTACGTTTGTAAAAATGTAAATAAATATGCATTCGCTTAATCACCAGCACTATTTCTTTTACGCAATTAATTATATTTCACTCACATTCAAATCCTTTACAAATGGCCTTAAAGAAACCTTTTAACCTCAAGTGGTATAAAATGATTTTATTAATTTATTGTTCACTCACAACGTTCCCTACGGTTATCACGACTCCTTAAGCCGCAATAAGAAACTTTTTAATTAACTTTCAAATTCGCTAATTGCCGAGCCTGACTAATGCGCTGTTTTATATCACTTAAATCTTAATTATGGTGTGCAGTGTATCACTTTTAATGTGGAATTTACTTAAGTTGCTATTAAATTTGACCTTTCGAGATCACATCAGCGCTAGAATTAGTTCAATATCGGTCGGTTTGAGCTTTTGTAGTAACGTAAGGTAAATCGTTAGTAAAAAAATTCGTAAGAATTGTAGGTAACACTAATTGTAAGACACTATTTGAGATTTGAAATAGTAATTAAACAGTCGGTTGCACTTCAGTTAAAATATCTTGCCTAAATAAGAGCGGCACAAGATCAGTTTAAAGACTTAAGATTTTGGCAACGTTTGGATACTATTGGCCGACTAATCTATCTGACGCAACAATTGGTACTTTGGTCAAATTTGATTTTGACCAGTAAGAAAACGCTACACATTTTTTTTAATGTAAACACCCATTGAAAATAATTTCGCAGAACCAACCCTGTTTCTTTTTTACTCATTCATTAACGACTCATTCCTTTTTTGTTTCTAAACCTGACTTTTCCCTTGTTCCCTCTCCCTTTGTTGACAACGCCGAAGAAATAAAATACCTTATACATAACCAGCTACGTGTTACTCACGCTTCTGAAAATAATTAGAAATTGTCAATGTTATTAATAGGCAGTGTAAACAAAGCGAAGTATACACTAAGCACCTGTCTAAACACTGTAATTGATAAAACACATATAATCCGGTACAACGGAGTAGAAATGCACACAGCGGAATATAAACACAATTAATCATTAAACATAATTTCTACCAAACAATCATTACCGCTGAATATCGTCTGTGGCTATGGCGATGTTGAAGAACACTGTACGGACACTGATCAAGCTGCAGGAGGCCTGAGGTTGGTGTTTTCGATGGGGTGTCTTTCGGGGGCAGTCAACTTCAACCTTAACGACATTATTATAATTATAACTTTATAGCACAGGTAATAAAATTACGATAAAGACAATCCTCATCAAATATACTTTCAGGATCAATGAAAGAACATAGCAACCTAATATACATAGTTAAAAAAAAACAGTTGCGATGAATAAAGCAAAATATAGTGAAACAACAATATATGCATGCATAAATAATGCAACTAGCAGAAAGAGATCAAAATACGAACAATTAATTATACAGGGTGTTTAAGTCATAATGTCATTAATTTTAACCATGTATTCTGAAGGCCTAATAAAGAAAGAACATCGAATAAAAATTTTTTTACTCGACTTTTTAAAAGATATTACTCTTCCACTAATTCGTCGTCCTCACTCACATTTCTTCGAAAAATGAAGTGAAACAGCTGATTCCCTCAGTCGAGTCGTCTTGAATTTTTCAATTGGTTTAAAAAACAAAATGCAGCGGATCTCAACTTTATTAACAAAATGCTACGGATGGATGAAAGAGCGTTTTTTTAGATGTATTGTCATTTTAAAAAAGTAGATTCCACACTCCTTGAAAAGCAATAAGTCACACAATAACACGTACGAACTGAATAATTAATTGAATACAGGGTGTAAGAAGTTTGACTGCCATTACTTCAGCATGAGATAGAATAATAATAAATGAAGAAAAAAAGGTGTATATTACAGGGGCGTAATATTAACAGTTTTCAAAATACAGCGAGTATTAATGTTAGGGAGTTTCGTCACAACGTGACAACAGCACTTAATCTGCTGATGTACACCACGTGTCCTATGGAAAAAATGTAAACAACTGTTATTGTGAAACATTTAGTAAATTTCAAAACAATTGTTTTCCAGTTTTTAAATAAATAAAATAAAATGAATCGATTTTATATAGTAGAAAGATACTGTTGTGCTTAAAGTTTAGCTTGAATTTTAGTAATTAGAATCTCTTAAAACAGAAACTTAACTTTTAATCAAATTATGTATTTAAAGTACCCAAAGATTCATGTCGTGCAAATAATCATACGTATTAAAAATAATTTAGGCACTTACCAAAAAGCAAAATTCAATAATTTTTAAACGCACAAATACAAAACAAACTACAACATGTGCTCAAAATGTCCACCACCATTTTCGATGCACGCGCGACACCTTCGAATCCAATTTTCGCTCACTTGCTGGAAAACACTTCAAGAAAAGGAAATAATGATCCGCAAAAAACACTCCGACACGGTCGAATCCAGATACCAACTGATCGACCTTTTGTACACCAAGTTGAAGATTTTGATAATTTTTTTCTCGGAAATTGTTGAGTTTAGGACCCATGTCATGCAAGTTTATTTTTTGTTTATTTTAAAGTATTTTATCGTTTGTTAAAATTAAGGCAGTCATACATCTAACACCCTGTATAATATTAAAAACTCATATTCAAATATAAAACATAAGGAAAACATTAACAATATTAAACATAACGAGCGTTCAAATAAAAACGTGGTCGAAGTTGGCTCTGACACATTGGACGTAGGGAGTAGCTTATAGCGACCAACCTCATTTCTCAACGAGCTGTATAGCAGCTGGCAGTTTCAATAACGTTAATGACTATATAACTTTATTTTAAAGAATAATCGTGATAACAATAACAAACAATTAAAGGAGCTGCGGAAAGTGTCCCCCTCCTTGTTCCAAGCACTTTTCACACCTGTTCCTCAAAGAATTAAAGACATTTTCTAAGATGCTCGGGGTATTGTTAATTTCACGAATCTTGTCTATAAGTCGAGCCTGCAGATGGTTTAAATCAGGAATAGGCAGTTCAAAAATAGTGTTTTTAAGGTAAGGCCAAAAAAGAAATCACACGGCGTAATATCACATGACCTCGGTGGAAATTCATGTTCAGCATTGAGACTTATTAGTCGATTTTGGAAAACTTCCCTCAACATATTCATCGTCTCGCCTGCCGTATGTGCCCTTGCGCCATCTTGTTGAAAGTAAAAGTTTGTAATTTCGTTTTCTTCCAGCTGGTTAACAAAAGGAGCGATAATTTCTTCTCTATACCTTTGCGCAGTAAGAGTACCATTTAAAAAATTGGTCCATAAATCCTCCTTCGATTGAGAGCACACCAAACTCCAATTTTTTGAGCGTATAGAGGGCCCTCGACAAAAAAGTTATCTGGTTTTTCAGAAGACCACATTCTCATGTTCTGTGAGTTTACGTAACCACTTAAATGAAACCAGGCTTCATCAGAAAAAAAGGTGATAATTATGAAGTTCACTGTAGTTGTTTAAAAACCATTCACAAAATACAACCCGTCGCGGAAAATCAACTTCATGAAATTCTTGCTGACAAGTTAAACTATAGGAGAACAAACGCAAATCTTTTTTTAACACTGTGTGGCAGGTACCGACTGATACTCCCACCATTTGTGATAAAACACGTACAGAAGTTCTTGGCGCATTTTCCATTATTTGTTGGACATTTTCTTTTAATTCTTCAGTCCGCTTTTTAGGTCGGCCGCTTCCTTCTTTTCTTGTTACACTGCCCGTTTCACGAAAAACATTAACACAACGCTGAACTGCACTTTGAAAAATTTTGTACTCAACAACGCCGGGAAATTGATTTTGAAATTCTATGAAACATTCCTCAATAGAATACTTCCATATTCCATCAATCTTGCGTCCATTTCTAAAGTAGGACTCTATGATAAACACTTTTTGTTCTTGAACCATTTTAAACGCTTTTTAAAACGAAAATATTCAAATTGATAGCGGCGATATAGCGCTTTGACAGATGACGTTTAAGTTAATTTGCTATACGCTACGCCCTACGTCCAAATTTTCAGAACCAACTTGACCACGTTTTTATTTGAACGCTCGTTACTAAATTAACATTCGAAAACAATTTTTATTCTTATACATTTGTTTGCATTAACAAATGAATAATACTTGTTAATATTTAAAATGTAAAAAAATATCTTATTCAATCATGTGTTTAGGTAAAAAAATGTAACGACCGCTTTTAAACCACGTATTCACAGGATAAACAATTATCACCATAAACTTGATTCATCAAGTTATTCGGTTTTGTTTAATACAAAAAAAAAATAAAAGAATGAAAAAAATAAGTCGTGATTGCAAGGTTGTGTTTTATTTTTATTATTTTATCAATTTAGAATCAGTTTTCATTCCATATTTTATTACGAAAGCATATCACGCACTGGAGGTGACACTAACTGCAAAGAAGGATGTATTAAAAAACAATCGTCCGCTATAGAAGGAAACGACAAAATCTGACATAATCAAATGGTAATAAGTTTAGACAATGAAAGAAGTACTTAAGCTAATCCATACAACGAAACGGAAATTATGATCTTTTGATACGGAGATCTCTCCACCGTCCCGCCTGTACAAGTCGCTACCCGCCGCGGATCAACCCGGAGAACAGGTATAGGTGGTATGTCGAGGTCAAAGGTGGTGGCCGAAGCACAATGTACAGCCTCCGGCACAGGGTCGTAGACCCCGAATCCAATGGTGGAAAAAAGTATATACAACCGGCAGCCACAACAAAACTAATAAATAAATATACGCACGACTTAAGTAACAAATTAGCTTTATTTAAAATTTAAACTCAACCGACCGCCCGGTGTATACAGAACTTATTTAGTCTGCCGCAGTAATGGCCAATATTATTGTGTTTATTGTCTAAGGGCCAAGCGGTTGTGCGGGAATATTCACGATCTGCTGGGAACAAGGAATTTAAATTGACTATGAGTTTATCCAATTGCAAACGCCCGATTGATGAATGCGATTCCGCCCAATAACAGATAATTTGCAAATTCCGCTTTACTCATGTAATTGTGTACTTTAAAAAATACATATTACCATACAACTTAACTGTTCCCATTAAAAAATACATGACAGATATTTTATATGTACTATACAGGGTGAAACTTTAAGTGAAGGCTACTTGTGACCTTTAGAAACACGTATCAATGGTTTATTTTTTTCCTCAAATTACGTCGTGAAAACTTCATTTCCCCTTTAACCCTTTTTTATAGTAATTTTCATACCGCGCCACTGGCTAAGCTAGTGTGACCTCAAACAAGGCGCGTTAGACGCAACGCATGCGCAGTTGGGAACTGGGCTATGCATTGTTGTCAAAAAAAGTAATACATAACTGTTCTGTTATCACTAAATTATTTTTGATTATCATCGATGTCTAACAGTTACTTAAAAATATATATTTTATAATTAGTAACATAGCTACACGTACCAATATTTGTTAATATTTAGTAAGTCATGCAAAAGATTATGTTTTTAATAAATCATATACAAATTTTAATTTTTTTCGAAACGATAGAATGTTTTTTTTATGTTCGGCGCTTTGACCACAATGATATCAAAAATATTAAATTATAGACCACATTTTTTAATTTTTGAATATAATGAAAGCAGTGGCGTACTATTTTATTTGGAAAAATATGCCACCGATACCCTGTATCTCTGCCACTGAAGCATCTAAATTTTAGAAAGGGCCTCAGATTTTGGACAATGTTTACATAAATACATGTGCCCAATTTCAAATTATTTCACTTACTAGTTTTTAAAATATTAAAAAAATTAAAAATATTTTTTTAAGCTTAACACCCTGTATCTTTTTAACGAAGCATCCTAGATAAAAACTTTAGGAAAGACACTCCTTAAAATTCACCAAAGAATACGAGGTTTAAATTTTTGATCACCGTTTGTAAATCACCCTGTATAGTCTAGAATAGGATAATTCTGTTAAATTCACTCAAATGTTTTGCCAATAAAACATGTTTACGAATTGTTTTTTTCTCTTCCTTTGTGATTACTGCTCGCTTTTTACATGGTTTGGCGCTTTCAATAAAATTTATTGAGATATATAAGTTACATCAGAATAAATGAAATATACAAAGTGTTTAGAAAATGGTAGGCGATGACTGGAATTGATTAGGTCTTGCAAAAAAAAACATCACAAGTTTATAACATGATTTTCGGTAGTATTATTAATTTTTGAGAAAAACCTGTCATTTTAAGAGATTTCTAATGTATTGACCAGTATAAAAAATAGACCTACCTACTTCTTTAATTTCTATAGCTGTTTTTAGGATTTTAGTAGTAAATACCTACTAAATATAGACTTACCTAAAATTTAAAAGGTGTCTATATTTTTTTTGGGAAAAGATATATTCTGCTTCAGTGCCTCCAAAATAGTTGTCGATACATTGAATGAATACATTAGTAGAAATACCTTAAAACAAGAGTTTTCACCCAAAAAGTATCCAAATTTAATAAGACACACAACAATTATGACGAAAATTCGATTTTCATATCTCAACTTAAGAGTTAATCATACAATCGAAGAAAAACAAATTATATAAACTTGTGACGTCTTTTTTGCAAGATATACTCAAATTTAAGAGATTGTACACTATTTCCTGCACACCCTGTATGTCGTCTAATTAATTTTAATATCCCGTATGTCCAACGTAGTCATTTACAATTGATTTTTTTTTTCACTCAATATTTAGACAATTAAAATCTAAGTCTGAGCAAAAAATTGCTCAATAATATTTAAATTTAACTGCTATTAGACAAAAGGTCAAATGTTTTAATTGTTCTTACACACTCGGAATAGTTTAACCCGTAAAATTTCAGTTGTACTCATACTATAACAAAATGATAATTTCACTTAGTTTTTTTCAGCGCATGTCTTTGTATTCTGATTTGGTACAGTGGACACTCCATCAACAGCGAGCTACAGTTATTTTTCTTGACGTGGAGA
Source organism: Anoplophora glabripennis (assembly GCF_000390285.2). Lineage (NCBI taxonomy): Eukaryota > Metazoa > Arthropoda > Insecta > Coleoptera > Cerambycidae > Anoplophora > Anoplophora glabripennis. The sequence goes on along the minus strand of NW_019416223.1, from coordinate 569,146 downwards.
CGAGTGCAAACAAATTCAAATAAAACCTTTACCGTAATATTTACATCTAAGATACTTCAAACCCCTCTTACTAAGAATTAAAAATAAGATTTTAGTCACGAACTACATCTCATAAATATTGTTACACCAGAAAAATGAGGAACTGCTTAGAAACGTGTTCTCGAGGCGATAACATCAACTACCAGACAAGCTGTGATGGTTCCAACACAAAAATGGGCGATAAATTATGAGAACACACATAACTTCTGTAGTACAAGGTAGGTAGCATCCAAGGTCAAAGCAAAATTCTTTTAACGTATCCTTGTTTTGTGAAACTTACTCGATGTTGATGAACTAATTCCACGAATTTAATTAAATTGGAAAGCTCTTTTTTGTGATCCACGAAATAATAAACCATCTTCTAAAAACAAGTTTTAAATTTGTCAGAAATAATCTGATTCTGAAGCTCCAATTATATGCGAGAACTGTTTTCGCTCCACCTTTGAATAGAAAAGCGATTCTAGGGGCAAAAAACGATTAAAATAACACTTGTTTACGAATTTGAAATATACAGGGTGTTAAAAAAAGAGCGTAAAATATTTCAGGAGGTAATAGTATGAACCAAAATAAGCAGAAATGTCTTAATAAACATGGGTCCGCAAAGTAATAGTTGCGGAGATATGGACCACTATTAGTTTTTCAAACATTTTATTTTATTAGGAATAAACCGACAAAGGAAGCTTTTAACAAACAAAAAACAAAGTTACAGAAGATGTTCAAAGTGCCCTCCGTCCATTTCCAAGCAGGAACGACATCTTCGTCTCAACGATATTCGAACTCTTTCGAAAACATCCTCCTTGGTTTGGATTTCTTGACACTTTTGATTAATCCGTAGCTGCAGCTCTTCCAGGCTATTTACAGGAGTGCCATACACTAATGTCTTCAAATATCCCCAAACAATGAAATCTAGAGGGTTCAGATCAGGCGATCTTGGAGGCCATAAAACAGGTCCGGCCCTTCCTACCCATCTATGTGGAAAAGTTTGGTGTAAATGCTCTCTAACGGCCATGGAAAAATGAGCTGGAGCACCATCATGCTGGAACCACATTTGTTGCCTCTGATTCAAAGGAATGTCTTCCAAAAACTCATACAGTGTGTTCTACAGAAAGTTGAGCTAAGCAGCGCCTGTTAATCGGTTTGGTAAAACAACAGGACCTAGAAACCTGTCACCTACAATACCCATCCGAATGTTTAATGAAAAACGTGCCTGATGTCCAGATTCTATTAGAGCATGAGGATTTTCGTCGGCCCAAATATGCGTATTGTGAAAATTAAACACTCCATTTCTTGTGAACCTGGCCTCATCAGTAAAAAGAACGTTTGCAAGAAAACGAGGGTCTTCAGCATCATGACGTAGAAACCAGCGGCAAAAAACCAAACGTGCTTGATGATCATTTATCGAATTTAAGGCCTGTACTCGTTGCACATGGTATGGATCTTTATCCAGTTGCTCGTGAAGGATTCTCCAAACAAGAGGACCACTAATTCCTACCTCGGCTGATATTCTCCGCACACTCGTACCTGGATTCTGCTCTACCAGTGCTAGAATTTCTTCTTCTGCTCTAGGAGTGGATACCGACCTTGGTCTTCCTGATAAATGGCATTGTTTACTCAAGGAACCGGTATCACGCAATCTTTGGTGAATTCTTCCAAACATGCGTTGTGAAGGAATCTGGCGATTTGGATAAGCGTCAACATAAAGACGTCGCGCTTCGGTGGCGTTCCCATTAGCACGACCATACATGAAATGCATGTCTGTTAATTCTGCGTTAGAGTAACCAGCCATAGCGAAAGAAAACTTGTGCACTGAGAACAACTTTCAAATACGTACTGTTTATTTCACTAAACATCAACCAACTATTATAAGAAAATACACAACGTTTTTGCAAAATAAAAAAGGGGCTAAAAACATAAAACATTCCATATCTCCACAACCATTATTTTGCGTACCCATGTTTATTGAGACTTTTCTGCTTATTTTGGTTCATACTATTACCTCCTTAAATATTTTACGCTCTTTTTTTAACACCCTGTATTATAAAAAGACATTACGATACATATTATTTACATGAATTAATTAATGAAACACCAATAAAATTCCATAAATCCGACAACAGATGTTGTGCCTCAATAAAAAATTGTGTAACCACAAAACTTTAATAAATTCACTGTGTGATTAACACTGTGAAACTTCCGTATAGCGATATAATAATTCTTATCTTTCGGTTAGATTAATTCGGCGTGGAATAATTTTTAAATGTCTTTGGATTTACAAATACTGCTTCGAAAACGGGAAAATTAAATTCGAAATGAGTATAACGGGAGTACCTACTGCTACTGAATAAGGTAATGATAACATTTCTGTTGAATTTAATGCAACGACTTTGCATAATGGCTTTTCCTATATTCTGCTGACTGAAACATTCCATTGTCCGACCGAGCACGAAATAATAAATAAAGAAATAACTACGATTATTAAACTCCAATCGAATGCAAGGAATGTTAATGAGATAAAAGAACGTATAAATTTAAGCGAAATAAATTATTCCTTTTTTTTAGATTTAATATTCAGATATTTAAAATATTTTAATCAAGTAGCTATATATTTATTTACCCACAAAAGGTTTCCTTAATTAGATACAAGGAATTAATTTCTGTTTTATAATAGATTTAAAATCGAATCGATAGTTTTTAATACCCGTTTAATAACCTAAATTTAGTCGATTTTTAATACCGGTGAGAGTCATTGCCCTGAAAAAAAAATTATATATATTATATATATGCGGACCTAGTAGGTCCATGGCTTGGTTGACTATCTTTCTCCACTTGTTTCTATCTTTTGCCTTTTCTTTCCACCTGACAATACCCAGTTGTTGTAAGTCCCTCTCCATCTCAGTTTCCATCTTGTTTTCGGTCTTCGTTCCATTGCCATTTTTGGTATCCTTGTCCCTGGCATTCTTTCAATATGTCCCATCCATCTTAATCTTTGTGCTTTTATCACACTTACTATACTTGCCTCCTTATATAAGCTTTTTATTTCCTCATTTGTTCTTCTGTTCTTTTCCCTCCAAAAATTTTCCTCAATATTTTCCTCTCCCATACTTCCAATCTTGTTTGTTCTGCTTTATTCAACATCCACGTTTCACTGGCGTATATAACTACTGGTCTTATCACTGTCTTGTACAGCCTTATCTTTGTTTGTCTAGAAACGTTTTTGTTTCTCAGTATTCTCTGCAACCCCGCTACACTTTTGTTTCCTAACATTATTCTGGCTTCGATTTCTTCCTCTATTTTCGGTCTTCTTCTAAATAAGGTTCCTAAATATGTGAAATGTTCAACTTCCTCAAATCTGTACGTTTTCCCTCTGTTTGTATCTACTTTCAGAAACTTGTCTTTTTGATATTCTTCTTCCGACCATTCCATGTACTTAGTTTTTGTCTCATTAATATATATTCCCCTTTTAACTGACTGCTCATCTATTCTCCTTATTACCTCTTTTAGTTCTGCTTTATTTCTTGTTAACACTACAAGATCATACGCAAATGCCAAACACTGATGTCTTTTATAGTAAATAAGGCCTGATCTATTAATTCCTGCATCTCTTATGACTTTTTCTAGCTCTAAACTAAATAACACTGCTGATAATGGATCCCCTTGTCTGACGCCGTTTTTAACTTCGAAATCTTCCGTGCATCCATTGTTTACTTTTAATTTATTCCCTGTCTTTTTCAATGTTAGGCGTACCATGTTCCTTATCTTCTTGCTGATTTCTAATTCCTCTAAGACCTTATATAGCTCACTTCTTTTTATTTTGTCATAAGCTTGTTGGTAATCTAGAAACAGAACTACTGTTGGCTTACCGTATTCGAAGCTTTCAGCCTGAATTTCTCGCAGAGTGAAAACTTGGTCTACTGTACTTCCTCCTTGTCTAAACTCGCACTGATATTCACCAAATTTATCCTCCGCTTCCTTTACTAACTTATTTTTTTATACAAGTGGCCAGTATTTTATATGCTACATTCAGCAATGCTATTCCTCTGTAGTTTTGGCATTCCCCTCTATTCCCTTTTTTATGGATAGGGCAAATTTCTGCTTCCGTCCATTCCTTTGGCAGTTCTTCCTTTACCCAACATCTTTCTAGTAGTTTCTGTATCCATATTTAAATAGTTCGGCTGTTAATTTGTCACTTCCTGGACTCTTATTATTTTTCAATTTTGACAGTATCTCTTTAATTTCCTCTTTACTTGGCGCTGGCATCATATTGTCTCCTTCTATGTTGCTATTATTTTCTTCTCTTTCCGTATCATCGGTTTCATTTCCATTTAATAATTCTTCGAAATATTCTTTCCACCTGTTCAATATTTCGTTTTCTCCTGCCACTATCTTCCCATTCTTATTCTTATAAAACACTGGTCTTGGTTGATACCCCCTTTTCTCATTCTTCACTCCTTGGTATAAATTCCTAATATTGTTTTTCTTAAGTTTTCTTCTATTTGTTCTAATACCGTTTCATATTTTTTCCTTTTCTTATTTCTTAGCACCTTTTTAGTTTTCCTTCTTTGATCTTCATATTTATTCTTTGCTTCCTCCGTTCCTTCTTGTAGCATCTTTTGTCTCAATTTTCTTCTAGTTTCTAGCTCCTCCTTACACTCATTATCAAACCATTCTTTTTCCTGTTTCTTCACTTTTTTCCTGTATTTTCCACCTGCTCTTACTATTTTTGTTTTTATTCCTGCCCACATTTCTTCTATAGCTGTCGTTTCATTATTATTAGTATTATAACTGCTATTTAATTCTCTACTTAGATTGCTTTCATATTATATTTTTTCCTCTCTGGTTCCTGGCCTAGCAACTACTCTATTTCTTATTTAAAAAAAAAATTAATAATAAAAAATCTATGGTAGATATTTTTCACGAAGCTCTCTAATGCGATGTTGTTTACATCTATCGTATGTTACAAAATTAATACTGAAAACAGTGAAAAAAAAATGGAAAGCTTAAGGTTAGTCGCCATAAAATAATTTCCATAATTAAAAAAAATGCCACAATTAGTTGCCAAATTAGTAAATAAACCTAATCCAATAGCAAGCGCATCCGAATTGCGAAATTGCCAAGTTATGCGTCAAGAAAATTATTTGTTTTTAAACCATTTTTCTTGTCCACAACTGTACCTACGACTGACTCACACATGACTAATGGTTATGTCTCAAAAAATGTAATCAATTCGTCTGTCTGGGGCGTCGAATTAAAAAGGCCAATTTTAAAATAATTTTCCACTTAAGCAGAAGAATGTCGAAGAGCCATTTAATCAGTTTTAGAGGCAATAAAAGGCAGGCATCCAGATCAATTAAAATGGGTATGCAGATAATCGAAATAATGCGACCATAACAAAGCAAATAAAATTACCATTGTTGATCTATCTAATAAATATACAAGGTTGGCAATTACGTGAGATAAACCGATGGGAATCAGATAAGCAACGTAACAGCCAACAAATCAGTGTTATCAAGATGATGGATGATGAAAAACGAGAACCATATAATTATACAAAATAAAACCTGAAAAAGTAATGGGGAACTGGTTCCCTCCCACTACCATCAAAGCACGATTGCGGGTCAATGGTCATGAAATTATTATTTTCCCATAATATCTCCCTTCATACATAACAATTATGAGATATTACAAACACTGTGAGGAATGTTATTACGATTTTTTCGACGTGCAGGCTTTTTCAAGCAGGTTTCCTACAAAAATGGCCACATGTAACAGCAATGATGTAAGCGACGTATATAAATTATCAACATGGCAACATCTAACTGAGAGAAACATTAATCTGCATTAAATCATCCGTTTGTCCTAAAAATGCTAGGTTTGAATACTGTCTAACATATGCAGATTTAGTAATAATTTGTAATAAGTTTAAAATAAATTAGTATATTAAGCAACGAGTTTAGGAAAGCAAAGTTTTAGTAAACGAATATAGCTTTTGAGTACGATCGAGTAACATAAAAGCTATATGAGTTTAGTAAAACTGTTTTTCTTACGAGATTTGTTTATACTATTTTTTCGCATTTTGTGTTAGTACCTAGGTAATTATAAGCAAATAATGATATACAGCGTGGTAAAAAAGTTCTGCATAAAATTCATATTTTCGTTAAACAATTTTTTTTTTGAAAAACGGTGAGACCCGTCGATTTTTATTTGATCCAGAGCAAAATTTCGATGTCTTACATAACAATTTTTTTTAGAAAAATGCACCTTAAGTTCTTATAAGTGATAATTGTCTACTTACACTATTAATGGCTCCGAAAAGGACAAAGTTGACAAAATTACATTTCAAACGAGTAAAATTCCACTAATGTTTGTGTAAGTCTAGCGAAATTGTTCGAATTGCCCACCCTGTACCATTTGGCATTATCCTAAGCGTGTGTAAACGCCGTCTACACTTCGTTCAAGCATTCCCGGGTCGATTTGATTTATTTCAAAACGAATACGGTTTTTAAGTTCTTCCAAATCACCTGGTCTGTTTGTGTACACACGCGATTCCAAACAGCCCCACAAAAAAAAGTCTAGAGGTGTTAAATCAGGCGAACGCGGAGGCCACTCGATTGTTTCGCGTCGCCCGATCCACCGGCCAGTAAACGTGTTATTCAAGTACTCCCGTACTTGCACTCCATAATGGGGCGGTGCACCATCCTGCTGAAACCAAATTCTTTCCTCATAACTCTGCTAAGCTTGGGACCAAATCGAACCGCAGGAAATCCAAATAGCGAGCAGCAGTTAAATTTTCCTCGAAAAAATACGGGCCTAAAATACGACGCCCTATTATTCTCGCCCAAACGTTCACCTTTCGGGGGTGCTGATGATCTACTTCTTGCACCCAGTGCGGGTTTTCCTGAGACCAACACCGGCAGTTATGTCGATGCACCGATCCATTAATATAAAAAGTAGCCTCGTCAGAAAAAATTATGTTCTTGAGGAAGTCGGGGTCTCCGTTACATCGATGCATTAAATCTTCACAAAAGTGGAGACGGCGGTCTGGGTCGTCCTCAGTCAATGCATGTATCAATTGACCCTTATAGGGGTGAAATTTCTCTTTTTTGAGAAAGTTCACCACAGTTACATGTGAAATATCATTGTTCAATGCAATCGATCTTGTACTAGAATGAGGGTTGTCCTGGAGCTCCACCAGGATATTCAATCTAGTTTCATCATCTACTCTAGGACGACCCGCACGAGGAGCATCTTTCACACTACCAGTTTACTTGCCAGTACCCTACTAACCGTAGATTGCGTAATTGGTGGTCTGCCAAGGTACGTTGCATTAAATAATTCGCAAGCTTCTTGATGGGTTCGTAACTTATCGCCGAAACCAATCATCCTCAAAATATCAATTCTTTCGTGTTCACTAAGTTTTGCCATTTCGAATTAAACGATTTCACCAAAGAATGTTAAATCGGTACTGATTTTTAGTCTTCACTATTTCAGGTAATCTACTCCTTTCAAGTAAACATTTCTTGGGATCTTTTTTTTTTTTGGGGAATTTATCGGCAAACTCGAAGACAAAAAGTCGACCTTAATTTGCTACATACTATTTGGATTTTGTGCGGTTGAACTTGGTTCTAAATTTTGCAGTTTAATCAGGATCCTGACAATATCTGATGAATAATTCCGCAAATATTACATAATACCAGTTGCAACTTAAGTTATCTGAAATGCTTTCTGCCGAATAAATTTTTTTCTAAGGCATTTGATCCGTAAACAGCAAATTATTGCATTCAAGAACTTCCGGTGCATTTTTCTAAAAAAAATTGTTATGTAAGACATCGAAATGTTCACACCGTTGTTTAGATAATTATCACTGTCATTAATTTCGAACGAAAGAAATATGCGTTGTCATAAAAAAAAAAATTATGTCACCGCTGCCGTAAATGGATTATCGAAAAAAAATTTTTCCATATAACAAGGTGCCCTGGATCAAATAAAAATCGACGGGTCTCACCGCTTTTCGAAAAAAATTGTTTAATGAAAATATGAATTTTATGTAGAACTTTTTTACCACGCTGTACTTATATAAAAGCATTACAAAGTTAGAAATTTAAAAAACTAGTAACCTAACATGGCTTTGTTTATTTAAATTAATTTAAGTTTCATTTTTGTGAGTCGAATTGATTTTAACTTATACATATATTAATTATAAAAATGAGTCATGCTACTGAAAACAATTTAGAAAATTGTTCTGAAGACACTTTAATTGCCGCTCGAGAAGTATCTTCGACCTTACTTCCTTTAAAATCCAAGGAAAAATACGAGAAGGTATATGAAATATTTTGTAAATGGCGGATGACAAAAAATGCACTAAGAACTGATGAAAATTAAAGTTTTTTATACATTTTAATGCTTTTCATACAATGTCTTCCGTTATTTTAGGCAAAATCTCTTAAGGCATCCAGTTTATGGTCTACATATTCCATATTGGAAAGTACTATACAAATAAGTATAAGTATATTACAATAATAAAAGCTACTTGCTTTTTTAAAATGTCAAAATGACACACAAAGCAAAAAAATCAAAAGTTTTGACTATGGAAAACGTTACTATGTTTATAAAAGAGGCTCCAGACTTTTTAATTAAAGTGGTACTAATATTTGATTTAAATGGGGCATGTCGGCGTCCAAAATTGTGTAGTTTAACTGTTAAAGATATAGAAGAAACGGGGATTATTTTGGTTATAACTTTACATGACACCAAAACAAAAAAAAACGTGTATTTACCATAGGATTAGAGTGCAATGTATATGAAATTTATCATACGTATTTACAATTGAGTGAGACCCAAACAAGTAAAACACAACAGATATTTCGTTTACTATAATCACGGTCAACGAAGGTTAAATTCCTGCATTGAAAATAATCGTATGCATTTGGAGCATTTATAAACATCTTTACTTTTGTTAAAATTTAATTGTTGTTTCGTTACATAATATCAATATCAATATCTGTTTGTGTTTTTGCACTCATTTGCGTGGGTTTAGGTAGGTTCTTTTATATATGCATTTTGTTTTGGTAATAAAATTTTCGTTAGCGTCGTGTTCCTCAATTCATTATCATTATTTATTTTTTTTCTCAATAATTTGCGAATAACATGATAAGAAAAAAGGACATCGAACCATTTCTGGCGTCAAAATGTAGCTATTTTTATGCTCATCAAACTAACCTATAAAAAGTTTTATCCTGCTATTTAATTTTTTTAAGACAACATGAAACAACCTAAACTTGGATAAATAGCGCCAATAAATAAACACTTTCGTTAGAAATTTCAAACTTATACTATATTCATCAATTTTTGTGCTGAATTCATTTATGTAAAGAAAACTATAGCATTGCATTTAAAATTTTTGAGAAAAATTCATAGAAACATTCTTTTGAAATAACGCCATCTCTATAGGTTTCCATATTGAGGTAAATGGCATTACGCATTCATCACGAGATAAAGCATGAAAAGACCTTTCCAACGAGGTATAACACCATGGGCTTTTGATGAGCCAATCCTTAAAAAAATGTATTTTTTTGATCAGACATCAGGGGCTTCCCCCACCTTTTCTGTCGAGAGATAGAACAAAATGTCAATTACAAAAGTTATGCGCAATGAACCCGGCTATCCATATTTGTACTATTTAATATACCTGAATAGGAAACATTTCTGAGAAAAATCCAACTCTATGTTTTGGTATGTAGATTGCGCCCTCTAGCAGCCGAGCTACGAACTTGAAAACTATTTCCAGCGATTTCTCTTGGTCGATTTATTCGGCGAAAATTTTTTCCCGAAGCTCTAGGGCCTATACTTTCTCTAATATCGTACCTAGCCGACCTTAGTGAGGCACCCTGTATATATACTCCACACAGTATAAAATTATATATATTTAATTGTTTGTTTAGTTATTTTTCATGGATAGTTTGTGTTTGGATCGTGGCGGATATTGTATAATGCAATGAGACATGATTATTGGTGGCATATCTGGATACCACTTTCTAAGCATATATTGACATGTAAAAAATAGTAACAGGTTTTAATAACAGCACCGTTAGAATTTTAGAAAGTAGACTAGTTTAATAACTGGGTTCATTTTTCTTGAAACGTAAAGGAAAAACGCGAATAAAATACATATAACAATAAATTTGCTCTGATTATAAAAGCATTTTTAAGTTATTACTTACTATTTGCTAGATTCAGAAAGTATTTAATTTCATCTAAATACATATTTTTTACCATTGTAAAATAGCATTAATTTTCTGCTGTTAGAAATATACTTCAGTCAGTTTGTTTCCTATTTCACCTTAAATAAATTCAAATAATATATGCCCCTAATCCTCAAATGAAACTTCCAATTTCCTTAATAAATATTCATATTAAACTGACAACTTAATTTAAAATAAATTATGATTCCTCATGGAGCTCAAAGGCTATTTGTAAGAATTAATGGAATTTCAGTGTAACGTAATTTGTTTGAAATAACGGTTGTAAAAATTAACCACGTATCACGATATATAAAACATCTCCAGTAGCGAATCACTTAACAGTTACTGTACATTAGATTGCTAGATGCTAGATTTCCCCACAAATCATATAATTTCCTAGAAAACATTACTCTGCTGTCACAGGAAGAGAATTTGTTTTTAGTTATGCATATAGAAAGCTATATGGAGTAGATCATCACATTTAGAAAAAAAACTAAGAGAAATCTTAATAGTAGAATTTATTTACTTACATCTGATTTAAATGGATTATTTTTTATTTTCTATTAATTGAAATAGCAAGCCTCTGTAAATTTTTAGCTAATGCGCATAAAAACATCCCTACTTTTTATTTATTTCTTCTTAGAAGTAACAAACAAAGAATTACACACTAAATTAAATGAACCATACAGACAATGAAGCGTAGGGATTTTTTACTGTTTCCACAAATACATCTTCATTAAATTCTTCAAAACGAAATGTTTAAAAATAAGATTGATGTACATTAAAATAAAATATGTAACATGTAAATAAAAATAGAATAAAAGAGAAGGTTTATAACATTAATATGTCGTGTATTCAGACTAGAAAACTTCCTTTCATTGCGCCTCATAAAATGAAAAGGTTGTTTGGATTCTATTTACGTTCGGACATAATTTTCTCTCGAACAGTCCGTATTTCAGTTAAAACCTCTATTTGATGCAAAATTAATTTGTCGTTTACAAGTGTTTTTCCCCAGCAACATTCTTTCCCAACACAACGTCTGGTATTATTAGCCTCGTTTAAAATTAACTAGACCCCTTTTGTTGTAGCTTACATTTCAGATCTTTATCAATAAATAACGTGGATTCCTTTGTATCCATTCTCCCTTTTAAGGTAGCAACTGAAAGATGGAATTTTTTCCAGAACTGCGGAACGAGTTATGCCTTTACAGATGTTGGGACTTTTAACGTTCGCTCAGGGACTTTAAATTATAATACATTTAAATGACGTCTAACTATGAATTATTTATGCGTTCTGTTTTATAGTACCCTGTATCCTATTGTGTTGTCTTAATGCAACAAGACCGGCGAAAGGTTGCTTAAAGATTTATTTCTCGAGGATCTGGAGTTTGTGGCTGTACGTATGGACACCATTATCTTTGGAGCCGTTCATATTTTATAAGGCACGCAGAACAAAGAAATAGTAAATACCAATTAAGCTAACGCAGCGAAAAAATATACTTTTAACCATCATTTATTCAGTACGCAAAAACTGGTGTTTAATAAACTGTTTTTTTCAGTGAAAAGTTACACAAGGATTTATTAACTAACAAAATTTGCTCTTTGCTCACAATTTTATTAAATATCAGTACTTGCATTATAAGAACAACAGAAGCTTTCATTTCAAGGAAATTTTGGTGACTATTTTTTATGGAAACAGGTTCTTAGCATTTCTGGTAAACAATTTTTGTAAAATCAAAGTTTATTTATTCTTTATTTATTTATTTTGAATAAGAAACAAACAGGTTAGAAATAACCTAATTACATGTTTCTAGGAAAAAAAAAAGAAATTTTATCGTCTGACAAATGTTTTAATTCAGTGGTAGCTCATGAAATTAATTTGTTACAGTATTCAGAGTGACGCCAAATAAACTAATTTTGAACGGTCTGTGACCTAAGACAACACTGGTATCATTAATATTAGTAAACGAACCGTTTGTCTCCATTTAGTGGTAGGTATAAATAGTGTTTTCAACACATCGCAACATTTCAGATTATATTACAAAACTGAAGAAAAAATGAGGAATATTTCTGTTGTTTGGTTTCGTCACAGTAGCTAATTTTCATGAAGTTCGTTTGGAAGGTTCTGAAATTAGGTTAAGCTGCCTCAAGTTTGTCATTTGTGGTCAGTTTTAGTTTTTTCTTTACTTAAATGAAATAAACCTTTATACCAAAAGGATCAGACAAGGGTAGTTTCTATGAAAATAATTTTACCTAACTCAAAATATCGCACTTAACAAAAGGACATATACAAAAACACAAAATATACATCACTTGCTCACTACAAGACGTTTCGAAATGTAATTTATTTTCGTCTTCAGAACATTCATTTTTTTATGGAATTTTATATTTTTATGAAGTTGCGCCAATATTTTTTCTAATAAAGACTTTGTATATAAGACGTATATTTAAGTATTTTTCTTAAAAGTATGGCATTCGCTGACGGTATTCTAAATAATCAACCAACAGTTCAACTCGTGATACAAACTTGACGACGATAATTACGCACAAGGCAAAGAGATATTCCCATTCCAATTAACTATACTCGCTCCAAATAAACCAAAAAAGATATTCAGTCAGAAATAGGATCTGCTAAGTCATTTGATCTATATATTATATATGTAGTCGGTTAAATGTTTTACTATTCTCACAAAATTGGAAATTATGATCGTATTGTACTTATTACAATATATCGTTTTAGTCGCGAAAAAAAATTGTTTATACAGAGTGTTAATTAAGTATGTACAATAAATTCAACTTTGACTGATTTTAAAACAAAAAGTTCATATACACTGCCAAATTACAACAAAATTGGGTATTTAAGATATTTACGAAATAGCAATTTTTTTACAAAAGTTTAACACCCTGTTTCTTGAAAACGAAGCATCTGCAGTCCAATGTTTATATGAACTTTTTGTATTAAAATGACTCAAATAATCGTCTGTTGAATTTATTGTACATACTTGTATAAGGAGCAATTCTGATGCCACTGGTACTATGTATGTTTTAAATAGCTACAAGAAGAAAATGTACTTACTAGTTTAAGATCACCATCTACCATTAATTTAACAAATGAATCCGAAAAAAAGGCTAAGAATATAATTTAGTAGTATTTTTGCTAAAAAACATTTCCAATTTAAAAAAATTAACAAATTATGCAAAATGCAAAAAATCGGAGCGGTTTGAACTCTTGAGGGCTTCTTTGCAACACTTTTTAATTAAAAAAAAAACGAACATATCATTAGCCTAATTAATAATTTGTAAAGTTATCTAAAGTTTAGCGAAAATCCTAAAATACGTAATTTTTTACCTTTTGAATCAAGTTTCTTGCATCGATAATTTTTTTTTATCAAAAACCGGTAAATTTTGTTTTTTGTACGAGTATTACACCAAAAAATAGTTCTGTACCAGAAACATTAGTACATAGATCTTGTGAATTTTTTTATGCTGAATCCGAATCGGCGGGCCAAAAACCATTTGTAAATATTTTTTTATTTTCTGTACAATTATTTCTCATTGAGATATCGGCTGTTGAATGAAAAATCACATTTTCTTTTATCATCGATATCTCATGAAACTTAAATCGATCCTCAATATTAATTTGAAAAAGTGCAAAAAAAATAACATTTTCTGTTGTTTTGGAAAATCGACGACTACTTTGCGGATATTGCGAAAAGTACCAATGTTTGTAGGTTTTTCTTGCTCAATACATGTCCATAGTCCATAAGGCTTGTTAATTTCGCTCGATCGAACCGTATTCCTTTCCTGAATCGTCAAAGTTTGATAAAAAAAATTAAAGGAGCAGGTTTATTGCTTAAACATTAATTAATCATGATTCTCCTTGAAATACTTTTACCAATCCCAGCAGGGACTAATAACATCATACACATAAATGGGAAATATAAGACGCACAAAATGAAAAAGATTTTTGAGCTAAAAATATAAATTTGACCAATCAAGTAGCAAATTGTCTCAACTAAATTATATCTGGTATTTGTAGGGATGACAACCTATGCCGCTTTAGTTGTATCTATCTGCTTGTTATCATCTGTTTTTATTTCCTATTTTTATTAGAATTAGTTTTTCTTGTTTTACTTATTTTTCCTCAGTATTTTCACTATTGCCAAACAAATAATATTGAAATGTAATTATGTAATTTGTTAAATGATTATTTATTTGATTAACTTAATTTGATATTAAGATACGCCAACAGATAAAATTACAAAAACGTTCACGGACGCCCATATCCCGCTCGCACGGGACGGGACCTTTTATTGAGAACCCGTCGATCTAAGCAGAATCCGTGGCGATCGAGAGGCCGCAGAGGATTAGGCCGTGAGCCGCCGCCCCTGCGGCGTGCTTCGGCGGCACGCGACCGCTGTCCGCCTCCGCAGCCGGTCCCCCACCTCCCCCCGCCCCGCTGGCTGACGGCCGCCATAACAGGTGTCGGATAGTGACATAGCGTGCCCGATTTTGCGGAGCGTTGTCTACGCCGTCGGCACGACCGTGATCTCTCTGCTACCATATGGGTATCCGTACACCAGGGAAAATGATGGCTAATTTTATGGGAATCTCAGCTACTTCTCTATTAGGCGACGATAAATTACAGTTCCTTTACAACAATTGGCGATAAATAATTGTACATGTATTATGTAACAATATTTATGGATGATAAAATGCCAAAGACGTTTTCCACACCTTCATACCAATGAGGAGGTGTTTGATTAGTGGATACGTTGTAGGAATTTATTAAAATTAGGAATATTGAATAATTTACTTTTATTATTTATTAAACAACCTCCAACATATCTACACAGAGCACGAGAATGAATTAAAATGATGCAAACTTAAATGCTGTTCGTAATAATTCGAATAAGGTCTTTAGGGGAAGAAAAATTGGAAAAGTTGCCCGGAAAAGTAGAAAAGTGCTTTTTCTTATGGGATTTTTGTATGAACTCAAGACCATAACTCACGATTTGAACGATGGATATGCGTAAGTCTTCCTATTTCGTTCGTTATGGCCCTGGAAAAGTTTTCAAGAAAAAAATTGGAGACAATTACAAACGAAAGTTCGAAAAAAATGCAAAAATCATCATTTTTGTGTAGACTCTCGATCATAACTACGACAGAAACGACACATTTGGTTCATTCATTTTTTGTTTTGTTCGCTATGCTCCCGGAATGGAAATAACTCAATTGAATGATTTCAAATGAAAAAAAATCTGTAAGAAAAATCTAGAAAAACGCATTCCAGCCTAAAGCATGTAAAATTTACCATTGCCGTACTTCCGAATGTACTCTTCCTCAAATTGAATGGTCACAATTTTAATAGATCACTCAGAAATACGTTTTTTTTTCTCAATTTTACTTTATTTACACATTTCCAATAGCTTTTCACAAATTGACAAAACGATCACAAACAAATTTATTAAAATTTGCGCAGGACAATGTCAGCTAGTATTCACATATAAACCAGTGTGTTCAGCTGGAAGCAAATAAATCAAAACTAGTTTTGTTTTAAATTAAGAGGAATCCTGATTGTGATAATGTTTAAAAAAGTGCTTAAGAGAGGTAGAAACGGACAATTTTCATTATCCACAACAATCATACTTTATTGATTTATATTTTTCACGCTCAATAAGTTTTGTGTACACATTTTTTATAATCTCTTTAGCATCTAAAGAAATATCTTCCCGCGCTGCACCTATAACCTTTTTTAGTGGTTCTTCACTTGATTTACCATGGACACAAATATATGGATAATAAGAACATTCTTTATTCACACGAACTATTGAAATTACAGATTATGCAAGAATTTCTATATATTTATTACCCCATCAGAAAAACTTTCCATGTAAATTGGATCCCACAAACAGATTATTTTAAGTAAATGTATCAATGTAGTTTACACAGATCAGTTGTTTCTAGACCTGTGACTTTTTTCGAGGGACTTCGAAAATCAACTAGATTTCGAATCCAGAACCAGAACAATGGAAAATCCAACAGCCAGCCAAATTCCACGCAAGGGCCAAGAAATGTCAGATATCGTCCAAATCTGGTAAGACCAGATCCTGGCAGACAACGTGAAGACTATAGCAGGATTTGGCGGAGCCACCCCGACATGTGATCGAGCGTTGACTCAGGTATTATCTAGAGAAGCATTCCTGTCCAACACTCAACACCCTAGCAGGCTTTTATGCTAATTCCGTTGTATCCATTTAATTCTATATTTTAAAGCTATTTATTATCATACAAATATCCCTTTTAAACAAATTACATATCAAAATATCGTTAAACATTTTTGCGAACCAAGACTCAAATATTTGTTTATCAATGTAGCATTCAAATCGCCAAGGGACCTGTGGTCGGTACCAGAAGAGGCTCATTAACCCAACAACAAGGTGCTCCAAGAAGACCTAAGATAGTGCTCAGGCAAAACAAAGCCATAAGATAGTTGAAAGGACATGACAATACTCGAAGTGCCAAAAAACAAAAACAAAGAAAATGCTCAGCAGAAAGCCTCAAGTACAAAGTATCATCAAGTTACTGTCAATTCAAAAAAGAGCGTGTATTTACTCTTAATAGATGAGCTACACAGAGGGTGTCACGATGGGAAAGAACCTTAAAGCGCGAGTGGAAACCAGGGCCCAGTCTACTACTACGACTTCTTCATGGGCTACATGACCCAACTAGCATTTATACCATGAAATTGTCTGTGGAGTTAGATATCTTTGGATACCTAGATCTCTGGATTCGAAGAACATCGACTACATTTGATAAGGTTCTTTACAAAAAAAAAAAGTTGTGTTTGAACTAGCTCGCAATAAACTAAAAATACCAATAATAGAAATAGGTTTTATAAAGTGAAAATTTTCCTTTGATGTAAATGTTACTCTCGGGAACCTACAATAGTCATCACACGGTATGGAATTATTCCAGTTTGGGGTCACCAGCTACTTTAAACCCAACACAATAATCTTACAAGGTAAAGAACGAGTTATAGTGTTATAACTTATGTGTGTTTAACCATAAAAGCAGTTTTGTTACTTCATGGACCAAAGGAATCACAGCTCCAGTAAATTTTCTTTTACAGGCTGCTTAAAGATAACTTTTCCTTTTTATGACAACTATTCTGTTCGCGAAGCGCTACTACGTATTAATATCTAGCACACCTTGCCCAACATAACATAACATTTTATGAACTTAATAAATATGTAAATTTTCCGACAGTAAATCGTTACAAACATCGATTATCTTATTTGCGAAATGTTAATGGATATTTAATACTAAAGAAGTAAATCACCTACCCAGCACGAACAATAACGTCTCCGTCGGCCAATATAAACATAACTTATCTTTTCAATAACCATAATTTTCTATAAGCGAGTCAATAACTCACGAAATTAATATTTGCCTTCTACAGATCTAAATTCGGTGTAATAATATAACCGTTAATGGAAAGGCATTGTAAGATAATCGCAGAAATTAATCTTTATTGATGGAGTTTAACTATTGTGCGCTCCTTATCTCACTTTGCACAAGCCCCCAGAAAGGAACGGGACGGGAGAGGTACACTAACCGGTCGCTTTATTGGAGATTTTCGACAAAACTCCCGGCTCCGATAGGAATTGTACGTAAAGAGCCCCCTTATTTATGCATTACACGTACTAGAGATATATTTTCACTTCATATAGTCGATCGGAACAGACAATGAATTTTAATGACGGCATTAACGCCAGGACTCTGAAAATAAAAATCGACGAGTAGCGTGAAAGGATTTTTTTGTTTTATTCGCGGGAATATCATTAGTGTTCCGAGCTTCGATTCTCTACCTGTGGAACACGTTCACGACCGAGCTATTCGGTTTTATTACTATTAAGACTGGAAAGGGAATATTCCCGGTGGCCTATTTTCCATTGAAAAATAATACAACAGACCAATTTTTATTCCAATACACAGGGTGTGGCGTGTATAATCTATAAAAATTAAATTACAGCTTCCTGATGATATTTGTAATAGAAGTTTTATACGAAAAAGTTTTGTCTTCGCGTTTTTTTTGTAAATTAAAGTTCATCTATTCAACGAAAATGAAGGCCGACCCTGTGTTATTTATTAAAAACTTTGGAAATGTTTTTATGCGACCCGAGATGCAATCTTATAATTTAAGTCGATATAATCTAATACTAGTAATACTAAAAGGTTAGGTTACATTCTTAAAAAATTTGTGCAGTCAACTGATTTTGAATTCGTTATTCACTTAATTATTAAATATTAAGCATCGTCCATCGACCCATCAGTGTTAAAACGTGAAAGATTCCAGACAGAAGTTTTTATTTTCTAATTCCACGATAGTGACAGTGTAATTTTTATAAAGAAGTAAAAAATAAGAATAGCGTGCCGATTACATTAAAAACGAGATTCTTATTTCTTATTTTGTGCACAAACTAGTTTTACAACGAACCGAGAAAACAATGCATTTACTATTTCCGAACGTGTCGATATGGTGATAGTGTATGGTGCAGCCGGAGAAAATGCGCTCGCGGCGACTAGGTTGTACCGGTAACGATGGCCACAACGCCACGCCCCATGTGTAAATAAAATCCTACAGTGCGTTCAGCAGCTGCGAGATACGGAAGTGTTATTCCTCGAGGAGAAGGACGTGGTCAGCAAGTGAACCTTAATGTTGAAGGTGCTGTGTTGGAAAATTTAGACAAAGACCCCACAATTAGTACTCGATGACTCGCACAGCAAGTAGGAACCTCATCTCGTACCGTAAATCGCATCTTAAGGCACCAGCTGTTGCACCTCTATCATCTGCAACCAGTTCAACAGATTTTACTCCCGGATTGTGATCAACGAATGCGATTTTGCAGATAGTTTTTCCGGCAATGTGCCAATTAAGTTGACTTTCCTGCTTATGTTTGTGTAACAGATGAGGCGACATTTACCCGTGATGAAGTGAATTTCCATAATATGCACATATGGGCCGTTGAAAATCCTCACGCGATTAGGGAAACTCATTTTTAACAGCGGTTCTCGGTAAATGTTTGGGCTGAAAAAATAGGCCATGTACTTGTAGGTCCCTATTTCTTTGAAGGACGACTAAATGGACCAACATATGCTGACTTTTTGGAGAACCGGTTACCTGAATGATTGGACGATGTGGCATTACAAGTTCGGGCACGCATGTTTTATCTTCAAGATGGGGTTCCTCCACGCAGTACTCGAGAAGTAACGACACCTTTGAATGAAATATTTCCTCAGCGATGGATTGGACGCTTTGGTCCGGTGCCGTGGCCACCTCGGTCACCCGATCTAACTCCAATAGACTTTTATCTTTGGAGTCACTTGAAGTCATTGATTTACAACACTCCAATTACTACGCTGGAAGAATTGAGAAACCGTATACTTGAAGCTGTTGACACAATTAGGGGAATACCTTGAATTTGGGAAAATATTCGCCAAAATTGGGTAAGATAGTTACTGTTAATTATTATAATAAGAAAATATCGTTTTTTTTAAATATCTATTTTTCTTAGTTTGTACTTTTGCATTAAAAAATTCCCCAAAAATTGAGAAATATCTTTCTATCTTTCAACGACAATTTGTTTATGCGGCTGATTTGCAGCAGGTAACTTCATCGTACAGCGCACGGACAATCAATTAATTAACTAATTTTCGCTTTTCGTTTCTTCCTGAGGACGAAAAGATCAGGAAAAATCAGTGGATTTTAAAGCGAGTTAGACCTCGTAGATCTTTCTTCAATGAGTTTCTCCCTTATCACTCATGTAAGAATTTGAAGCGGTCTATTAGCCTGTGAATTGGAATTTATATTAATAGGACGCGATATTGAAATTAATTGTTTCGTCCACGTTTGACACTTCAGTAATGGTTATTAATTATTCATTTTTGATTTATTATTAATTTAAGCAGATCAATAATAGTACAACGCTTCTTTGGAAATGCGATTATGATCTTCCACACCTAAACGGTGTAGTTTTTTACAGACACCCACCTTTGCGGGACACTTTGCACCAGGTTTTTTGCCCTTGGGCCACCCAACGCATTCAAGGATGTAAAGACGATCAGAAGAAGCAAGATTATGCAACATCTGAAATTTTAGTCTTCTTCAGACTAGAATGCACAGCAATTTTAAGGGGAATACGTCTCTATGAAGGGAAAGAAGCAATTGTATTTTCTTCGTTACCTGCAGAGTTCCACAGTATTACGAACGATTCTAATTAGTGCGCTTGTCTATTTATTCGTGAAGCAGATTTGCACTGTATACAAAATTCAAAAGTCTGCTAACATATTTTCCTTAATTCCAACTATTTACAAACTAAAACTGTGCATCGCATCGTTATTGGATATACTGCGTTGAACTGTAACTCAGATAAAGAGCTCCCTTAATATATCCTTTATTTTATTTATCATTTTTGACATATGTATTTATTTAATTTTTTGTGTTCGTTCAATTAATTTTTGACAGTTAAGTGTATGTATAAGTATTTTTGTTTGTTAAAATTTCTTTTTAGTCAGATACTCTTTTTTTCTACCTTATCCTGTAATTGGGAGCTTGCGCATATTGTAAAACATAAATAAAAAAAATAACTAAATGAAATGATAATAATTTGTGCCAAATTAGACCCTCGCTACCAATTTTGTTAAGAAAACCGCAATTATGAGGCCGAACAATAGACCCAAGGATCGGATATCTCTGGCATAAGGTAAAAAAGCGTGTAACAAGTGAACTACCAGGCTGAAATCCGAGCCGCAGCGGTCAGTAACGGAGCTACGCGGCGGTGGATAGGTGGACCACCCGCCCGACCGCAGATGGGCAGCGGTGACGGCGACATCAGTGCATGTGCCGCCGTTTAGTCCACCTCATTGGAGCCATAATCAAATCGGACCCTGTGCCAAGTCGCTCCATCTGTCACGTATTCGGTTACGGACGAATGCCGAGTTGGTCCCTTTGCACCACCGCAAGCCGCGATATCCAGGAAAACATAAGAAATCATCGCTAAGGCACTGTAAGCCGTGAGGTACGTTGTGAAGGATTAATTTCTATTTAACTAGGTACTGATGGGACGCTTTCAATTGACAGCAAATTATACTTAGTATAGGAAAATAAGGAAAAATGAACGAACCTTTTTACTCTAAGATTTATTCACAGAAAAATTTAGGTTTTGACGTCAGAAAACATACAGGGTAGCCCATCGAAAACGTACCGCAAGGCATTACAGGGTAGTAATGAACTTTTCGGCAAAATCCAAAAACAGGTAAAGTTTGTGTCTGAGGGGGAAAAAATTTTTGGCGCAAAAAGCATAACAAAATCTTCAACCCCCTAAGTGGGGGTGCCAACCCCAAATTTTTTTAAATGGGAATGGGGGTCAAGTGGGGGGTCAATAGAAAGGGTTTTTAATTCTCTATACATCGATTCTTACTTTTTGAAAATCGATTCATTATTTTAGAAAATATATATAAAAACAATGAATGCGGAAATCGG
Organism: Anoplophora glabripennis; assembly: GCF_000390285.2. NCBI lineage: Eukaryota > Metazoa > Arthropoda > Insecta > Coleoptera > Cerambycidae > Anoplophora > Anoplophora glabripennis. Next base: position 547,325 of record NW_019416223.1, on the reverse strand, counting down.
GTCGCCGAACTGTTCAACCAACGGCATCCTGAGAAACATGCGTCTGGAAAAATTGTTCGCGAATTGGTGGCCAAATTTCGCGAAACTGGCTCCGTTCATAACAAAAAGAGGCAGGTTGAAAATCCGGTACTAAATGAACCTACGGAAATAGCGGTATTGGGGCAAGTGGCAATGGATAGTACGCTGAGTACAATGCAATTGGCTACTGCGACAGGAGTGAGTCGTACAAGTGTCCAACGAATATTAAAAAAATACAAATTCCATCCTTATAAGATTCGGCTAGTGCAAGAGCTAAATGAAGACGATTTTGATCGTCGTTTGCAATTTTGCGAAATAATGACTGAACGAGCGATAAACGATAATTTCCTCTTTAATGTGTGTTTTTCGGACGAGTGTACGTTCTTCTTGAATGGTTTAGTGAATCGCCATAATTGTCGTTACTGGGCTGATACCAATCCAAGGATTTTCCATGAGACACACTCCCAACACCCCCAGAAGTTGAATGTATGGGCAGGTATTTTTGGAAATTCCATTGTAGGTCCTTTTTTCCTTCCTGGAAATTTGACAGGCGATATGTACTTGGATTTACTACAAAATGTCATCGACCCAGCTCTAACAAATATCATAGAGGACGACCCTGCTTACAATGAACACGAACTGATTTTCCAGCAAGACGGAGCTCCTCCACATTACTCGCTCAATGTGCGCAATTACCTAAATGAGACGTTTCCAGGACGCTGGATAGGACGAAGAGGTGCAATTGAGTGGCCCCCTCGGTCACCCGACTTAAATCCTTTAGATTTCTTTCTCTGGGGGCACATTAAAAGCAAAGTTTACAGCACTCCACCTGATACCTTGGAAGATCTGCGAGGACGAATCATTAATGTATGTCGCGAAGTAACACCGCAAGTGCTCCAGAATGTTCGACAACGGTTTGAAGACAACCTGTATCATTGTATGCAAGTTGGCGGACAACATTTTCAGCATTTACTTGACTAATACCGTAAGTTTTGAAGTAAAATTAAATCGATTTTCGCATTTCTCGTCAAAAATATTGTTCGTATTTTCAAAGCTGCATATTTTCTAAAATAATGAATCGATTTTCAAAAAGTAAGAATCGATGTATAGAGAATTAAAAGCCCTTTCTAATGACCCCCCACTTGACCCCCATTCCCATTTGAAAAAATTTAGGGGATAGAACCCCCACTTAGGGGGTTGAAGATTTTGGTATGCTTTTTGAGCCAAAAGAAGATTTTGCCGAAAAGTTCTTTACTACCCTGTAATGCCGTGCGGTACGTTTTCGATGGGCTACCCTGTATGTATGTCACACATGTAACCAACAGGAATACACAGCGTTTTGAGATATAGACAAATGTATGATTTTTCGCTTTTTTTTAACCAAATACTGCCAATGAAGATGCATTTTCTCGAAAAAAATTCAAAATTAAATTTTCTACAAAATCGCTCCTATGAGATCCGTACCTATATTTTTTAAATGAAATACAAATTATGTGAAAATTTTCTTTTGGAGCTAAAATAATGATCAATTCATTTTTAAATAACAAAAGTGAACTGGAGAAACAAAAATTGCGGAAAATTCTTGGAAAATCTTATATAGTTTTCCGATATTTTAATATTTATCAGCATGAAACGTATCATCTTATGGCTTTTCGAGGGTGTACGTTACGAATTCATTATGCATTTTCTATTTGTTCTCTTTGAATTTTTTTTCTACTTTGAATTATTTTAAAATAAAAATTTGTATATGTATAATGAAATTGAAAATTTAAATTTGATGACAATAGAAAAGGAATTTTCTGTAGCTGCAAAGGTATAATAAAAAAATTAAGTGTCAATGTAATTTTTATTTATTTATAATTAAAAAACTTTTTTTATTCATTATTTTTAAAAATTTTTATAGGCTCCCATATTTAAGTTTCTTATGTAAAACTGCTTCATCGCTGTCGCAAAAATAATTTAAAGAAAACAGATTTTTCCGGAAAATATTGAAAAGGACATCATTAATTCGTAGGTAATGTACACTCCCGAAAACCTACAAAAATCATACATGTGATGTTCATAAATATTCAAACCTCGGAAAACTATAAAAGATTTTCCAAGAATTGTCCGCAATTCTCTTTTCTCCAATTCACTTTTGTTATTTAAAAATGAATTGACCATTATTTTGGCTCCAAATCAATAAGTTTCACTTAATTGGGAAAATCGAAATTTTTCATACGGGCAATTTTGTAGAAAATTTTTATTGGAAATTTTTTTCGAAAAAATGTATCTTCATTGAAATATTAGCAGTTTTTGTTCAAAAAATGCGAAAAATCGTAATATATACATCTGTACCTCAAAACGCTGTATGTTGCTGGTGATTTCGTGTGGCATATGTTTCCTGACCTCAAAACCTACACTTTTCTATAAAAAAATCTTAAAGTAAAAAAGTTCGCTTATTTCGTCTTTTTATGTCTAACTTTCCAGGACTAACTAATATTATGAGATGTACCCCATCTGTAACTAAAAAAAGTTTATATTGAAGATATTCGTTCATTTATTTATTTATTTATTTATTTATTTATTTATTTAGAAATATAATATGTAAAAAGGCGAAATCCCAATTATAGGATAAGGTTAAATTGAGAAGCGAAACCCAAATATGAAAAAATTTAAAAAAGAGAAAAGGAAAACTTAAGTACAACGCAATGACAAATAAATAAAATAAAGTTCATTTAACGGTTAACGTAAATTAACAATAGAATTTGATAATTTTGCGCCAAATATAATAATACCAAGATCAACAAATTGCCAAATTCTATTTAAAAAACAAAATCTAGTGCAAATTAGTACAAAATTTAACTTCCAAGGTCGTCCGCGTGGAGTAAATGACATGAAAGCGTTCAGTTAGATCACTAATAAAACTAAGAAACAAGAGTGGCCCCAGAAATGGCCCTCGCGATACTAAACAAATTGGTATCTGTAACTTAAATACGAATTAAACAATTGATAAATTAAAAATTCATAAATAAACTACAATAATTTTATACTTTAAGATGATTATGAATAAGTATAATAGTTTTACTGCCAGTATCATCAGCGATGTTAATAAATATTTCTGTTATATTGGTAATGTGAATGTTCAACAGTTTTAACATGTGAAACACATTTTTTTAGCTATAGCAGCCACTTTTTTTACTTCTCTAAGGTTCCAAAACACTAGCATTTAGACTTGGTCACATATTAATTATTACGTCTAAGGCCATATTATTACGTACCTGTTATTGAAAGTAACAGTTTCCTATGTGCAAAGAATTGAATAAATCAAGTATCTGAGCAATAAACTCATTTGCTGTATACCTTTAACTGTGTTTTAAGATAGAGATGGTTGATTTTTATGATAAAATTGGTATATTATTGGTAGGAAGATCACCTCACTTCAATCGTGGATAATAATAATACAAAAAATCTGCAATTAAAACTATTCAGTTTAGCGTGTTACAAATTAGTTAATGTCACACTAGTGGACAAAAATATGTGATAGTAACCGAATCAATGGAGTTTACGACAACGTTGGCGAATTTTCACTGATTTTCTCGTCACTTAATTGCTCCATTCCTCATTCTGTTTACATGTAAACGCATCCCTACGCCTCTTAGCAGGATTAGTGGGCATAAGCGGACATAACATAAATCCAGCAAGTGGCGAAATCGCTTTTTGCCAAGTGTTTCGTGCCTGATAGTTCTATATTTCGCTTCTTCGGGCCACTAGTAGTTTAGATTGCTTTATGGCCTGTTATAGTCGTGTTCTGCATTAAAACGGTCATAAAGCTTCACGTTAAAGATCGGATGATCGGGGTCCTGATAATGTATTTCTGTTAAGGAAACGGTCGCCCGCAACAATGCAAGATGTTAGAGAATATGTGCATCTATTTATGGAAACTTCAATATTCATGCCAAGTACAGTTTTCATTGTTAATTAGGACTATTCACTATCTATCTATCAGTAGAGTTAATTAATTTTTTTTCCAGAATTCTGAAAAATTCAGTGATTTATTTCAGTTGACGTTTCGTCCTGGATTGGTTGATTACACAGACACACAAAACAAAAGAAATGGTATGTTCTTTTGATCAGATCCTGTTACTGTTATGTTTTCAGATGCGTTAAACACTATCCTGAAATCAGTTTGTCGCCAGAAATCTCGATTTTCGAAAAAAGTAACCTCCAAATCCTCAAAAGGTGGGTTATTTGTGAATATGCTTAAGGATCGTGGGGGAAGCTGGTCTGTATACTGGATTACATAACTCTACCCTCATAATGTTGGACACCCTGAACACGAATCTGAAGCCAATTCATATAAAAGGGTACGTTTCGCGATTATACAATGGAGCTACGTGATTTAGGATTTTAAAAAATCTATGTAGTGGGTTTATTCTTCTTCTTTTTACCTCTAACCTTGCATTCTCTTTTTTCAACATCAGCTAAGTTATAGGTGAAGTAATTCATGCAATCCAAGTAAATTCTCTGAACTTGTGTGACTTCTGACCAAAAAAAAGATGCCTGTTGCATTTTTTACTCTTTGCCATGCAATTTTTAAAACAGAATCTTCATCATACAACATTTTTACGAATTTGAGGTCCGTCGAATATACCATTTTTCATCAGTAATTGCTGATTTCGAAAAATGTATCTCCCAGGTACCCATAACATTGACCATCTCTGTCCAAAGCCTTAACGAAGTGGTTCTAGATCTAAGACTTGAGTAATGTTAAAAGATCCTGATGGATTCAGATCTCCTCGATTAAGCTAAGTTTTTTGCTCATGGTGATTCTTCCTGTATCTACTGTTCCATTGACACAGAAAATACGGACATTAGTAAATCCTGATTGCTATACCAAGATAATTGTCATGTTTTGAAATCTCCATAAATTCCCCACTTATTTTTTCTACGACGTACTTCGTACCATCATGGCTTTCTATCTAGTAGTGGCTTGTGACATTGTGAATAGGTGAGGCCTGTGCCTTTTTTACTAGGTGGACAAGAAAGAAAAAAAAGCGGCGCAGACAGAAATTTTTAAATTTTCAAGCTGCCCATAAGATATGAAGGCAGTGATAATAATGTTATAAATGTTCCTAACTCTGAGTTATTTCCTCATTTCAATACTACTTTGATGAATTAATTCAATGAATTTAATGAATTAAACATAATCAACAAAGAAAAATATATATTACGCTATAGCTGTCTATATTCAACACTTTTGGAAGGTAAAATCCTGAGCTACCATATTTGTTTTTTGACTTACATGAAACGTTTTTGAAAGCTTAAGCGAACGAGGATAAGAATAATCATCCCACTGAAAACGTTTCAGAGTTAGATTACGTACTTTTATTGCATATAATTCTGCTACTGGATATTTTTTACAGAACTGCCATTTTATTTTAAGAAAACATTGCGAAATGTATGTTAACCACTTGGCAAGCATCCAAGTTGAAATTTATATTTATGTCTTATTAAAACTGAGTTATAATAAAAATAGTTATGATGAAAGACTTGATCTAGTTACATTCAAGTGTATGATATACTACATTAAGAAGACATATATATTTAGCTCCTAGCTACGGAATCATTAACGATAGAATGAAATGGGTGTTATTTCCTTGTAAATATATTAATAACGACATACAAGTGTGTCAAACTCCCATTTTCGGCCAGAGTTGGTATTTTGGATATGATTGAAGAAATATAATAAGAAGTTTCGCAGAATTTTACAAAAGTTTTTTTATTCAAAATGTGGTTAATGTGAGTTTTTCATATATGTACAGGGTGTCCAGAAATGACGGCCATTCTTAAAACTGCAGATAGGATATATTGTCCTGAGTAAAAAATATACAGGGGGTGACAGTAAAACAAAAAATAAGAATTTTTTGTCCTATGAACTATATGTCTATCTCCTCTTGATTTCGAGATACAGAGCGACAAAATAAAATTTTTTAAATAGAATTTTTACGAAAATTTCCAAACGGTGCGAAATATTTTTATAAAATTTGGTATTCAGGTTTTTTTAAGAATGCCAAATACGCTGGTCTTATTTTTTAGATATTTCATAGAGGGCGCTAGTTATGCTACATTCCTATTACATTTTAAGTTCTAATTTTTTTATGGTTAGGTTTTTTACCATTCGCGCTCCAGTTTCTAATGTACAATTTTATTTTCTAAAAATAATGTACTCTTGTTAGAACTTCCTAATGTGGACGGTTTTCGAGAAAAAGGCTTTTAATTAAACTCTTAAAATATTACGGTGTATAAAATAAGTGACTTTTCTCAAAGTAGGCTTATGTCAAAACTTATTTCTGATGCATTTGCAATTCTGATGCAATGGACAGAAATTGATAAATTATTGAGTAAAATTGAGTGAAATTTGAGTGAAATTTTTTACAGTGTATATTTTTGGCCATATCTTCCTTATTATTAGAGATTGACCTATCGAACCATACATCACTGTGTTGCTAAGGATGCGCTTTATCCAAATATACAGGATGTTGTGTCAAAAACAAACAAATTAATTTGAACAACTTTGGCCAATACAATTTTCTTCTAAATACAAATGTTCAGTCTCAGTTATCCCTATTTCAAAGTAAATACCAAAACAGTGTAATGGAAAAATTCTCAGTTCGACATTTTTCTGGAAATCAATCTACATACACTTTTCAGTACAAAAATGGCCCATAATTTACAGATTGCACGTATGCATTGCTGAAAATTACAAAACTAGACAATTAGGTTGTTTCATTATGTTAATCTGTCGGACAAAAACGGCAATAAATCCAACAACGCCGACCACTCGCATTCGTACATTAATAAATAACCTGAGTGGCATGTCAAATCGGCGCTGAACACCATCCATTTTTATTATGTTTCCAGTGATAACACCAGAACAGACACATGCACGCATGTTTACCGGGATTTATTTTGATTTTATAAACCATTATCAGGGGAAAAGAATCGTGCAGCAATATGTTGTTGCACAGCACAATTAATACCGGTTAACTGCGGACATTAATCACCGCTGAAGAAACTCAAATCGAACACGGTATACACGCCGTACTCCCGAGACTAGTTATTTTATGTTCGTGCCAAACCATAATAAAATATTTTAATGCACCTTCGATCTTTTATTTTACTGTGAGATCTTTGTTTCTGATACGGGTCTATTAATAGCCCTGTTATGTAAATTAATAACAAAAAACAACATGAATACCAAGCAGTTTTTCATACGCCTTGTTGTTGTTGCTGTTGCTTTGGATATCTGGGTTGAATACATAAATTGAATAGACATACAGGGTGATTCACAACCTATCCAAAAAAATTTGGGAATAAATGCAGCATGTGAAATGGAGTCAATATCGTAAATTTTTCTTTTGTAAAATCCTTATAATTTCCGAGAAAAAAATCAGTGAAGCTGTAGTACTTTCAAGCATTACATCGCTGGACAACTGTAGTCTCTAGCGTCAGTCGCAATACGCGTGGAGAGCCACGTGGCCTTAGCGACTCCGAATAGTAAAATCCGATTTTAAAATCGTCGTTGCGTTAGTGTTTACAATAGTCTTTTAGTAGTTAGTGTCAAATATGGCTTGCTTGTATAGCAACTCGGAGTTGATGGAGATCGTTTTAATTTATGGCGAAGTAAGACAACATTTGTGTTATGGCACACTGATGAGGACTAATAAGTCCGAAACCGGTCTGTGCCTGGTGGGACCAGCTGATGAACGATTCTAGCTGTTGTACTGGGTGTCGCGAATGTAATTCAATGCCGGTAGGGGCAAATAGCCCTCGGAGTAGTTGTTTTTCGCGACACTGACGATTTAATTATTATTATTTTATATAGGTAAAGAAATATACTAGTAAACATATTAATAAATTATCTCTCTTGTTTGTTACACTTAACCCAATTCTATGAAATGAATTTCATCATGCAGTCACGAACTGTAATAACAGTTGAAATGTTGGCATTTGCAGTTCTTTTAATGTGGAATGCCTTGAGGTTCAATCTCGACTTCTTTTCTATTAACTATTACTTCCCTTGATGGCAGACACACCTAATAATGAAAACAAACACGATAAGTATAATTTTTAGCTCCAGATATACATAAATCAATTCTAATATATTCAAACGTAATAATACAAATAAAATGACAATGTCTCTCCATCAGCTCTGTTGTATTTCGCGTTGGAAACGACCTCTTACTTTTATAAAAGCTTTCATCATTATGTACCGAATATAAAATGATGGATGAAGCAATCAATCATAATTATATTTCTATTTAAATGTACACAACCTTCGGAAAAAACTCATTAAGTATAATTTCACTTCGTATATCATTATAATATAAACCAATTTAATATACGATGTATTTTTATAACATTTGTATAATTAATGTAACTAAATCTATTTTTAAATGTTTACCCGATGTATTACTAATAACCGTAAATATGTGTACAATTTCTGGATTCAAAATAGGTCGAGTTAGGCTAATTCACCTATATCCGACACATTTTGTGTTATATAAAATAGTTTTTAAAACTAACAAATGTTCAGTTTGTGTCATAAAAATATACAGTGTTAGAAATAGTCATAAACTTTTAAAGCCTCAAATAGTAACATATTTAAAATACTATATTTCAAGCATAACTTCTAACATGAAATTATTTCGAAACGAGATTTTTACTACTGTTTCTATTTAAGTGTTGAGATGCACTCTACCTCTGTAATTAGAAATGTATGTATTATGCTGTAAACTACAATGGAAAGCACGTTACGGTTATTATGTCGAATGTATACATTAGTATAATCCAAAATCTAATACCGTATAGATACATATTAGTACCCAGGAAATCGTATTAGGCGAAACGATATTAATTCTAAAATTAATTGTGAATTATTGCCCTAACTTAGATCCGTGGTAATATCAGGTGAAAATGGTCTACATTAGCATCAAATCGATTAATACATTGTTCCTTTTTGACATGAATTACAATCTAGCACTGATTTAAAAAGGTAATATCGAGAGTAATATTTATTTTCAGTACATGTATTTTAATTTCAAAAAATATATACCTATTACATTCGGTACACTAATTACTGTGCTATCTATTTCAGATATCTCATTTCATTTTTACATAAATATAATCAGTCACAGTTAATTTTCACAAGAATATATCATAGTAATTTAAATTAATTATCGTTATTGAATACAAAAAAATTATTACGAGGAAGGATAAAAAAGTTCAATATTAGATTGGACCTTTTTCATAGACAAAGTCTCATTAAAAAATAAATTATAATTTAAAGAACGACTGGCAGATTGGATATTATATAACTTCACATACCTACTTTAATGATTTAACATGAACTTAATGCAATAAAACATATTTTGCAAATGACCAATCACTGAATATTACGTAAAGCTAACTTTCACTCCTTTCTTTTTTGGTTTATTATTTACCTAATTAAACAAGAATAGTTTATTGTAAGGAAAATACATTAAAAATGATTGTAACAAATTATGGTTTTATGCTATGTTTTAACTAAACCTGTAAAACAGCTGTAAGAGTGTAAGATTACACTTTTTTTGAAAGTAAGAATACAAAGGGTGACAAAATGCTTCGAGTTGTCCATCAAAATTATCACCCTCTACTTGTTTGTATTATTCGAGATATGAAAAACCAACTGTATAAGAATAAAAGTTGTGTAAAACATCTAAAATTTTCTGCTGCCTCAGTTACAAAAAAAATTGAGCACTGAGTTACATAGATATAGACCTAAAACTGTTTTTTAACACTTTTTGTACTATTATTTCAGCATAATTAGAATATTATCACTAATACATAATAAAAAATAATAAAAATTATAACTTTATATTATCGTAAATTTATTAAAGGCGCTAACTGTAATATATTAATTCTGAATCTTAAGTTTTTGCGAACGCATCTTCAGCTAAATTCGGCCAATTTGATATGACAAATCCTTATTTATTCTGTATTACTGTGGTTTTAATAGTTCCTTTATTACTGTGGCCTATGTTTACATCAGTCTTACAAATGTTAATTCGCATAATAACGCAGCATTAATGAATGCTACTACATTTTCTGGATAAGCATGCCGCTACCATTAGTGCGGTGATTCAACGAGGACCTGAAAGGGTCAATTTGCGCCCGATTCGTGGAAGAGATGGGCAAATTTCTTATTTATTTTATTATTAGTACTAGCGGACTATCTGTTACGGGTTAGATTTCGTGAATAAAATAAATAAAAACTCGTTTTTGGTGCATAAACTTTTTGTTTATAACGTACATTGCACTATAAGCTATTGATTATATATAAAATAAACAGGGTTAAAAGGAATTATGACGTTCAAGCAATTTTATTGCATGGATAAATAGAGGGTGGAAATTGGAGATAAGGGTGGAAATTGGAGATAAGGGTGAAAATGCACCCCTTGCAGTTTTTTTTATTGTAGCTCGAAAACGAAGCAAAATTTCGGTATAGTTCATAGGAAAAATTACACAGGCCGACAAAATTTAAAAAAAAAAATTCCAGAGATCAGACACTACGCTTCCGAAGGCATTTGGCGCGCTGAATCCGAATCTGGCCTCAGAATTGATCCATCACCCTAGGTTTCCGAGATATTCTAACCTAAAAGTGCAAAAAACACGTACTTTTGCTATATTCAAGGTTATGTAACTTGGCGAAAAAAATTTTTTTCTCAAAACTGAAAACATCATTGGAAACGACTATCTTTCCCCTTCAAAACGCATTTTTTTATTTGGAAAAAGCTCTATTTTTCGCGGAGATATCGTCAATTTAAGATGACCAGTATGGCTATATTATTACATCATGGCTAACCCCATAACACTGAGCGCTGCTAGCCCTAATTGTTAGGAACGTTAACCCCAAGCCCTATAACCCCACAACACTAAGCGGAGCGAGCGCCCTCATCGTCAGGAAGGTTAACTTCAAGCCCTATAACCCAATAACACTAAGCGCTGCGAGCCCTAATCGTCAGGAAGGTTAACCCCAAGCCCTATATGTCTGGAAGGTTAATCCCAAGCCCTATAACCCCACAACACTAAGCGCTGTGAGCCCTAATCGTCAGGAAGGTTAACTTCAAGCCCTATTACCCAATAACCCATAATACCCATTAATTGTGTTATAGGTCGAGCCATGGTTTAATAAGGTAGCTATACTGATCATCTTTAATCGACGATATCTCCGCGAAAAATAAAGCTTTTTACAAATAAAAAAATGCGTTTTGAAGGGGAAAGATAGTAGTTTCCAATGATATTTTCAGTTTTGAGAAAAAAATTTTTTTCGCCAAGTTACAAAACCTTGAAAATAGCAAAAATACGTGTTTTTTGCACTTTTAGGTTAGAATATCTCGGAAACCTAGGGTGATGGATCAATTCTGAGGCCAGATTCGGATTCAGCGCGCCAAATGCCTTCGGAAACGTAGTGTCTGATCTCTGGAATTTTTTCCTTGTTGGCCTGTGTTATTTAGAGAATTGAATTTCCCATCGAAATGGCTTATTTAAAAAATTTAAAAGGAAAATTTTATGCAAAAAATCGTTAATAAACTATTTGAAAAAAAGCAAAAAAAAAATCAATTTTTTGATTTTTTTTACTTACTAGCCTCTAGTTTTTTTTTTTGAGTAAAGATAGGCATAGGCATTGCTAGTAGATAAAATTTCGTTAAAAAAAAAGAGGTTGTACATTATTTTTGGGTGAGAATTGACTGATATATGGCCTGAAGGAAGGATTCGTTCAAGGAATTTCATCATATGATTTATTCGAAGGGTCATTAAAAATGAAAAAAACGCGGGCTATTAAATTAGAGGGTTGAAATTAAAGATAGGGGTGAAAATGCACTTTTGCAGTTTTTTAAATATAGTACGAAAACGAAGCAAAATTTCGGTATAGTGCATAGGAAAAATTTTGTAGAGAATAAAACTTCCCATGGAAATTATTATTTAAAAAATTTAAAAGAAAAAATTTTATGCAAAAAATCGTTAATAAACAATTTAAAAAAGTAAAAAATACGTTTTTTTTTAACTCTTTTGGCTAATTTTTTTTTAGTAGAAGTAGACAAAAACTAGATAAGATTCCGTTCAAAATGATGCATTTTCAAAAGTTTTAGGACTAATATTGACCGAGTTATAACCGGTCAAACTTAAATATTTTTTTAGAATTTCGTCGTTTTTAACATAAATTACAATCAAAAAAGTAAAAAAATCAAACAATCTTATTTGTTGCTTTTTTCATATTAACGATTTTTTGCATAAATTTAAACTCTTTAAATAAGCCTTTTCGATGAGAAATTCAATTCTTTAAATAATTGTTCCTATGAACTACCGAAATTTTGCTTCGTTTTCATGCCGTATTTAAAATGCAATTAAAACGTATAAAGATAAACGCGACGAAAATCGAAAAATTGGCTAAGTTTGAGCGGCCATAAATCAGTCAATTCTCATCAAAAAATACTGTACAACCTCTTTTTTCGAAGGAAATTTTATTTACTTTTTTTTATGAACCAATGCCTATACTTATCTTTACTAAAAAAGAAATTAGAGGCAAAAAAGTAAAAAAAAAAACAAAAAATCTAATTTTTTTGCTTTTTTTCAAATTGTTTAACTATTTTTTGCATAAAATTTTCCTTTTAAATTTTTTAAATAAGCCACTTCGATGGGAAATTCAATTCTCTAAATAATTTTTCCTATGAACAATAGCGAAATTTTGCTTCGTTTTTGAGCAGAAAAACTGAAAGGGGTGCATTTTCACCCCTATCTCCAATTTCCACCCTCTAATTTAATAGCACTCCGCGTTTTTTTCATCTAAAATGACCATTTGAACATGTAATAAAATATCTTGAAAGTCGTAGTTCCTTTTAAAATCCTGTAATCAATAGCCTACTAGTTCAAGTATTAAAGGTAAAGGTAAGGTAAAGGTAAAAAATATTTATTGTGCATAGTTATAAGACAATATACAACCTATACACAAAAGGACTAGACACAGATAACTGATAATTAGCCTACCCCTCAGAAAGTCACGTAACTTACACATATTAAAAGCAATAATATAAATAAATTATAAAGTGTTATTAAAACAATGTAAAAAACAGTATAACTTACATATACATACACAACACTCACACATGCTTGTGCAATACACATACAAATACGTAGTATAGTCAGAGTCACACTCGCACACACACGCATATTATATTAATACTAATATTAAGTCAAAAATTAAAAAGCTAAAACTAAAAAACAGCAGCATTCGTGGAGTTATCGTTTTCCATGACCAACTCACGAATGCGTTTCTTAATCAGAGCTGCATTATGGAGTGTTAAGTCTTGAGGCACCAGTACATTATTTAATATCATACCTGCTAAATAGGTAAATGAACATCTAAAATATTCAGTTCGATGACGCATTATTTGCAAATCGTGTAAATTACGAAGCTGACGATCATGTACATCATGTCGCCAAACCAACTTCTCATAAAGATAGTCAGGAGTTGTATTACACATCTTATTTACAAAAACACAAAAATGAACATAACGTCTTTCACTGAGTCTTAATTTACCGAACTGTCTAATAAAGGGAGTAACATGGTGAAGAAAGGGTATATATGTGACAAAACGCATGCACCAATTTTGAATTTTTTGCAGTTTAAATTTATCAACATTTGTAAGTAAAGGACCATAAACATAATCACAGTAATTTAGATGAGACAGAACTAAGGATTCGACCAATACTAATTTAATGTCAGAGCCCAAATAACGTTTTAAAGGCGCTATTACAGTCGACAAAATTCCAGTGGCGCGCGCAGATAAATATGTTTTATATAACATTTGAAGTTTCCCTTTCAATTTCTTTTTAGCTATGCTATGGTATTTGTAGTGATCCATTCATTGTATGTCCCATATTTTTCTTGGACAAATTGTGGACTACCCTGTACAATCTATTACCTTTCCGCATTAGAAGGGAAAAGTGACGTATTTCGATACAAAATTAAATCTCAAAAAACTGCCACTGTACAGTTTTTGGTCTATTATTGATTGATTGTTGAAAAAAAAAATTTCTATCAACATTCACCAGTACCCACTGTTCAGTATAATTTTCAGGCCCTGAGAAACGGCCGTAATTTCGAACGTCTTGTCCGGGTAAAAAGCTTGGCCTGAATTGCTAAAACCCGGTTCAATAAGTCTCTCCTTAACGAGTTCCTGAAACGGCAGTAGCAAAACTAAAGTTGCCTACTAAATAGCGAACCGCTGAGCAACAACCATAAAACAGATTGCAATAAAATATGGCCGCTCACTAACCTACTTGCCAGAAGTATCAACATGATTATTTTCAGCAGGCACTATCGATCGCCTTATTAGATCTATAATGGATTTAATTGAATTGTCGATAGACAGAGAAGACAATTATTGTACGGTAATAACAATTATTGCCAGTCAAACTTTATTGGTTGCATAAATCTCCCCCTTGCGTCTCGACCCGCCGGTTTATTCATAGATGCAAGGTATGATTTATTTATTTAAATTACACGTCTGCATACTCTGCTATTATGATTTATGGTCCGGTTAGTGCTAGACTGCCTTTTGAGCTGCAGGATATAAATTCCGACCTTAAGTGTAATGAAATTCATGGCGGGTAATATTGGAACAATATAGCAGAATATGGAGTGCTCGATGTCTGCCTTTAAACCTCTTTTAGAAGAGTTCGTTAATAGCAATATCTTTCCACGTATAGTCCATTTCAGAGAAACAAGAAACACGATGGAAAAACGACAGATATGCATGATTTCAATGATGATATTTCACATGATTAACAAATCGTGACCAAAAATGAAGCCTCGTATTCTTTGGTGAATCTTGAGGGAAGTCTTTCCTATAAAGTTGTTATTTAGGACGCTTCGTTAAAAAGATACAGGGTGTTAATGGTTTTAATCATTATTAGGCTTAACATGTTAAACACAGCTGTGAAGTTCGTCTCCAGAGAAGTGTTTCTAAATTACTAAACTATTAACAGTCAACTAATATATTTAGAAACATTTATTTCTATGTGAAGATGAATTTCATAACTTTCTTTGATGAGTAGTAAGTATGCCTTTTAGCAAAATACTTCTCAAGCAATATTTTTTACTCTTTTATCAAGGTACATATGAAAAAGTAGGTTCTAAATTTGCTAGTGTACTTCACAGGTTTAGAAGATATTAAAAAAAACCTTTTTTGGCATCCAACTATGGGACAACCTGTATATATAATTAAATATATGTTTAAAAACATCAACTATATTATAATATGAAACTGTATCAAATGTCTACCATGTAATTACAGTTTTGACTAGAATCAGATTAAGTGATTTATGGGTAACATTATTTAAATTTATTCCTACTTTATTGCATTTAGAAATGTATCTACTTACGTATCTATATGTGATACCGTAGTATCAGCGGAATAATTACCTGAAAAAAGAATAAAGTTTTCCATTAGTATTATGTTTCAAGTTTCAAACAACATAATTGTAACATTAAATTGCAAAGCATATGGGGTAAAATATTAAGTACAAAATAAGGTTTCTACTTTTTTGTAATATGTAACATAGATAATAAGTTGGATATTGGATAAAAGTAAACAGTCAGTGTCAGTAGTAATTATTTTATATGGTTTGTTACGGCAAACTACTAGCTACCGCTATTACGCCGTTAAAATATTTTATTTGGGTAAGCTAAAAAATATAAAGTAGCTCTTGTGGATCCAGTACGAAGCAAGAAAGATTAACATCGCAGCGCAAATGTTTATTCTAGTTTTTCATTAAAATTTTATTTATAATACTATATGGCAACATGTGTTTATACAATTCGTTTACTCTTCCGTCGACGTAGGCAATCTTTAAACCGGAAAATATATCCGAGAACAAACATAATACAAAATAAACGCAAAATGAGATTATGCGGATTTACAGATATTATCTACCCTGAAAATAATGTATGGTTATGAGATGCGAGAACAAATTATAATAAATTCCTTCTCTACTTCGTGCAACAAGAAATATATTGCGAAATATCGCTTATATGTATAATACGTGAAGCGTTAGATAAATATTACAATGCAAAATACTCAGTCATTCTACGATGGGGATCTGCCGTTAGTTTTTGTATCCTTTGTTGAGTACCAGTCCCGTTGGTTTATTATAACTGGATAGTCATTTTCTCTGTTATTTTTAAACAAATTCATTTTTATGTTTGCATAGATTGAATTGTGATGTTTTTCTACTAGTTATTAGAATAGAAGGTCAAGGTGAGTTAAAAAAATTATATTTTGACCTCAACTTATGGAAGTTTATTGCTCATTAGTCTTAACAGCAGCTGTTTTACTAAAAACCGTCGTGATTTGTTAACAAAGCAAAGTAATGATTAGTGCAAGAACTGAGGTACATAACTATATCAATCACTATATAGCGGTGGGTGAATCTAGTACAAATAGATGCTTAAAATGCGTGCCGCTTCTAATAAATGATGACACGTAACAAATCTCACATATTAGGTTGCCCGGAGCCGTTGACAATAACCAGAGGCGTGCACTGTAATTAAGTATAGGCAATAATATATAAAAATAAATAATAAAAATAAATGTAAATTAAGTGTAAATTATCAACGAATATAAAAAGTGTAATCCTTTTTATGAATATAGTACAAAAATAAATAAAAATACGGAATACTGATTTACTCACATCTTTATACACATATTAATTATAAATATTTTAATTTTTCTTTATCTTTTTCTTTATCTCTATTGTTGCAAGTGCCTAATATAATAAATTATATATTTCATGTTTTCTAAACATACGTCTTTCAACAAAGAAAATTCATTTCACATATTTTTTAATAGCCATTTTTTACACTGATCGGAAATGTTAAACGTATTATGTACAGTTTCACCAAACCCATCTTAAACACGAGATGGCTAGATATAGAAGTCATGGTTGGAGTGACAAAGACACGAGACCTTAATAGTAGGGCAGTTATGTGTCTTCTGTGCAAGAATTTTACTTAATAATAAATATAGGAGGTTTTATATTATACAATTTAAATATATGAGCAAATATTTACATTTGACTCTATTTATTCCTATTTCAAAGTAGATTACCTGTACTTGATCGTATTTAATGACCATGGACGAAAAATTGTATTTATTAAGAGAATAATAATGTATGTACAATTTAAAATTACAATTGGTACAAATTTCTGAAAATAGGTAGGTTTTAAAGTGATTACTTTTGTTTCATTTTTTTTTGGCATGTCAGCAATATTCCATTTTTGTTGTATGTATAAACATATTGTTTGAGTGATACCCGAACAAGTTCTATAAGGTTCAGGTCAGGACGATATGGTGGTAGTCTCAGAATAGTACGACCTTCTTTCTATAAAGCTTGATAGACTTCATATTGTCTCGCAACCACTGGTTCATTTCAAATACTTTTTGCTAAGAAACTTACTTTACTACCTACTTACTAGGTCGCTACATGAGAATCGTCTATTTAGTGGATGTTAAGAGAGATTTTTGTTAATTTTCAAAGTGTATTTGCACAGTTTGTTACATAAAGGTTTACTCAATTTATGTAAGTTTAAAGAGATCTTTGATTCTTGAAAAAAATGACTAACATAAATACAGTGATTTTGAGTCTGGTTAGTCTGATTAGTTAGAATGGTTAGTTTAGCTAGGCGTATGCCATAAAATATGTTGAATTTTGTGTAAATTTTGATTTGTTGCTTAAAGAGCTGATTTTTGTAAGAATTTTTTTTTATTTGTAACTCTTAAGGGGGGCGTTTTTATGCGCAATTTTCAATGAATTTTTTGTCCAATTGTTTAAAAAATCTAAGCAAGTTAGAAACGATATCTCTTCACTGTACTACTCATACAAGTGTTCTTCAGGGTGTGAGATAACTGACAACACATTTTAAGTAAGAAAAAAAAAACATATTTTTTTATCTTACGTTTCCTGAACTTTACACGACTGTTGAACATACAGATAAAAGCGTACGGTATTATAAACATACCCACACCCAGCAGAATGCTTTTAGGATACTATTTATACATGAATTAATAAGAATTATTGAGTAGTTTTATAAATCAATTGGACAAAACAGGAAAGGTACGTGTTCTGATATTTTATATTATCCGTCATCTTTTCATGCCGAGCAATTGAAGAAATCCTTCGTATTTCAACTTTTCTATAGTTTAGACACTATCGAAAAGAGGGCGATAGTCACAGTTGTCGTTCTAAGGTATTTTTTGCTGAACCAGAGCCGGACTAACTTCAATATGTTTGAGTTGTATTTGCGCTGATTTTAGATAATATAAAAGAATGTGATGGCAGTGCTTGTTTGAATGGGAATATTAAGCTTTGCATGTAAAATAATCATAATAATAAAACTGTTATTCCGAGTTCTTACAAATACTGTTAAATACTAGTAAGTTAAAAAATTTTAATTCTGACAATTAATAATTAGTCTAATAGTAAAAGAGCTATAAACACAAATAAATTATAGTACTTAATACACATATTTTGATAATAGTCCAGATAATATAATCGATAATATAATTACTAGAGAAGAAAGAATTAGGCAAATGCCATTCGGTATCAGTCAGACTGTCTAAACTAAAATGGAGCGTGATAAGATAATTAAAATTTACTACACAGTGGCAGTTTTTTTTAGAAGCGGGGGAGTCAGTGTCTCCCTAAGATTTCTTTAAGATATTTTTCACAAATTGATTATTGTATGTTTTACTAGTTATTAGATCCAGTATAATTTTAGAAACCATAATTCTGAATACAGAATTTTGTATGTAATAATTACTGTTGTTTGTTGAAGAGTGACTTCAAGTTATTATTACATTTTTCTTGAGAAGCAAGCCAAATGAGTTCCCCTAAAAATATTTTTTACAATTTAATTTTTCTGTTCGTGTTTTATTAGTTTTTAAACGAATTGTTTATAATTAGCCTCTGTTTAAAAAGTGATTGATTTATGTAGATACTTTACAATTTACAACACATTTTAAAGCAAATGATTCGTTCTCGCATCGTCACGATGAAATAGGTACGGTCACATATTACTAACAATATGTGGTACGGTGGAATACGGAAAGTGCAGGTGTATAGTACAATTCGCCGGCATGCCTCTGATAAAGTGTTTTTAGATGTGTTTAAATAAAGGGCATGTTTTTATGACAGAATAGGTACCTACTTATTATTAATGTAGGTCAAGGAGGAACTGGAGGCAAATACGCTGTGAACAAATGAAATGATGACTTACTAATTAACAATATTTTGTAAATTTGATTATACCAGTTAGATTTTTTTTACAGTTATTTTTGGTTTTACTATAACTGCTTAATTATATGCCTAATTAATAACGATTGTATAGCATCAGTATTTCGTACTTTTTTGGCGGCAGATTAACAAGCGTGCGTTGTATACTAATTTGCTTAACATTATATTTAACATTTTTGATAAAATATTAAATCAAATGTAGTTTTCTTATATACAGGGTGTCTCAAAATTAGTGTCCAATAATTTACCACTTGATTATATTGCGAAAAATAAGAATATTTTTTCAAATAAACATGTGTAGAGAGATGTTTCCTAAGGGAGCTACACCCCCTAAATAGGGCCTCAAAAAAAAATTTTTTTTTAATATTTTCGAAATGGGTTGAAGGAAAGTTATGAATGTTGATACCATGAATGCTCTTAAAAGTCGAAATAGATTATCATAAAATTTTTCAAAAATTTTAATCATCTCAATTGGGGGGGGGTCGTCGGCTAAAATTTGCCACTATTCTTTTGTTTGCCCAAATTTTCAAATTCAGATCAAAACAACATCACCATTTTTTCATAGAAAACTCAGATCAATCAAATTTTATAGCAACAAATGCATGCAAAAATTTGAACCGATTCTCCCCCTCCTCTTGCTCGGGACGGCCCATAACAAAGTTTTCAAAGCACTTTTCACGTTGTTTATTACAATGTATATTGATATGATGACATATGAAAATTCATAATGGTACATGTGCCCATTTTAGCCACTCAAAACAAATTTTTTGAATTTTATTAAGGTAACGTAATAAATTGCTTAAATTCGTTTTTCTTGGAAATGGAGCATTTTATCCAAAGAACTAAAGAGTACCTCTTTTATAAAGGATATGAATATCTATCATATGTTGGCATGAAAACTTGAACTTGAAAATTTCGACAAGTAAAAAAATAGAGGCAAATTTTAGCCGACGATTAAAATTTTATGATGATCTTTTAATGAGCGTCAATTATGTCAAAATTTATAATTTTCCTTGAACCCGTTTCGAAAATATTTAAAAAAATTAATTTTTTGAGGCCCCCATTTAGGGAGCGTAGATCCCTTAGGAAGCATCTCTCGACCCATGTTTATTTGAAAACATACTCTTATTTTTGGCTATATAGGTAATCAAGTGATAAATTATTGGACACTAATTATGAGATACTCTGTATATAAGGAAGCTCTACATTTGATTTAATATTTTATCAAAAATGTAAATTAAAATGTTAAGCAATACAACGCATGCTCGTTAATCTTCCGCCACGTTTTTTTTGAATACCACGAAAATAAAAAACTTTATTAGGCCGACATGCAGGTTTGCTAAAATAAACAATGTTTAGAAAAAAATACACATGCTTACGCTGGAAGTATGGCTCTCGTAATAGTATAAGTAAAATTTTCATATTTTTTATTTCAAAGTGTATAATGGTTAGTTTTCTTATTACTGAATGTTAAGTTTCAATAAAATATATGTTTGCTTATATTTATTTTCTTACAAATCTATGTACAGAGCCACTAAACATGCGTGCAATGTAGGAATAATATATCATTCTCCGTCCCTTGTGCGTTTGCTAGCCTGAACCCATCTCGCTTGCTCTCACAGACCGCTACGATGTTCACGACGGAGACGGAGCCCTTTTATTGGCTGTAATTAAGAAACGCTCCGACTTTTTTGTCTGTAATTTCACTTTTGTGGTCAAATTGTATTCCTAAAGCCAAATTTCATAGTCTGCAGGTGGTACAAATCAAGGAGTTTTTGAAAAAAAAAACAAGT
Organism: Anoplophora glabripennis; assembly: GCF_000390285.2. Lineage (NCBI taxonomy): Eukaryota > Metazoa > Arthropoda > Insecta > Coleoptera > Cerambycidae > Anoplophora > Anoplophora glabripennis. The sequence goes on along the minus strand of NW_019416223.1, from coordinate 526,137 downwards.
TTGAGTAGCCGCCTCCGGCCAAACGTAGCGATATTTGTTCACTTTAAACCTATTTCAACATTAATGTGCTTATCTTTTGGTACAAATGATGGGAAAAAATCACGCCAGCTCTTAGGCTACAAGTATTTAGTCCAAGCATTATAGAGAAATGCTTACAGAAATTATTACCTGGACAAAAAAAAATGACCGTATAGAAAATTAAATTTTAAATCGAGTTTCTTGTTCTTTAAACTCGATCCAAAATGGCGAACATGGTTAAAAAAATCGCAAAGTTGCAAAAATGGTTTTTCTAAAATAACTAAAAAAATATAGCACCGATCGAAAAATTTTAAAAGAGAAAGTTGTAGGTTTTAAAAAGACCTATCGACTGATTTTTTGTAAGTACCGATTGCTTTGTTACTTTTCGAGATATATCGAAAAAACCGTTAAAAATCTTCTCTTTTCTCTTCTTCTATAACTCGTTTACATTTAGGTTCCCTTACTTGCTATTTACTGCAAGCATAGCCCGCGGCAAGCCAAAAAATACATTTTTGAAAAATTTTAAAATAATAATAAGAGTAAAGAAGAATAATAAAAGTAAAAAAAAATGTAAGTAAAATAAAAAGTAAACATTTACGGGACTAGTTTGCTTCTAATGCGAAAATGACTGTAATATTCGTGTTTAGCTACCCCAGATTAAGTACAAAAGAATTTTTGTACGTGATCCAGAAGCCGAGATATCAAAAATTTTGAAAGCGCGAGACTTTAGACTGCACGTCATCAGTTTTCAGAGCGAGCGCGCGCCGCTTCCCCCTACTTCTCCGGCCGGTCCAGCTGACGCACTCAGCGCTTGCACGCTTCACTTTATTACTCAATTCTTAATTACTAATAGGTACTAAAAATCAAGTAAACATATCCTATTTTTTTTATTTTGAAAATATAAATATTGAATATTAACCTCCATCAAGCGCATCGCTGTAAAAAATGTTAATTGCGTCTTCAAATTTTTTTTTAAATAAAAAAATTATCTCGGCTCCAGAAGGTCGTAGAAAAACATTTTTTTTTTAAATTCGTGAAAAAATGTCAGCAGTTTCCTCCTTTAAAAATAATTTTCATAAAATAAAAATTGAAATAGTTATTTGAAAAAAACACCCAAAAAAGTGAAAATTTTTCATATTTTGATCCTTAAAATTAATAAAATCGTCAACATTCGTCAAAATCAGTCGATAGATCTGTTTAAAACCTACAACTTTCTCATTTAAAATTTTTCGATCGGTGCTATATTTTTTTACTTATTTTAGAAAAACCGTTTTTTGCAACTTTGCGATTTTTTTAACCATGTTCGCCATTTTGGATCGAGTTTAAAGAACAAGAAACTCGATTTAAAATTTAATTTTCTATACGGTCATATTTTTTTTGTCCAGGTAATAATTTCTGCTAATTTAACATTAATCCGTGACAGAATGCTTGGACTAATTTGCAACAAAAAAAAACTGGTCTGCCGGCCGGTAAACACGAACACGTGCTCTTTGTATTGGTACAATTTTGAAATAAATATGGAATGAGTAATGAACTACAATTAATAAATTATGAAAATATTTACCAGAGGATCTGATAAACTATTTTGTTTTTTTATTTCTATTTTTCTCCTATTTTATGTTTCTCAATAGGTTCAGGGTGTTTAATACTACATTAATTATAATTCATAACATATTTTATCTATATATTTTTAAGAAAAATAATGAAATTTTTCTGTACATTTTAATTGTCTGGAATACAGTTGCATTGTTATTTAAAATCATTAAAACTGTCTTTACCACAATGTTTCCATACTTCCAACATAATGATAATAATCACAAATATTTCACAAATATGTCTGTTAAATGAAATTAAAATATATAGAACATTAAGGGTATAAAATGAGCATCATTTTGCATTCGACATGCCCAGTAATAAAGAATCTGGGGAATTTGAAGTTTTTGTCAAAAAAGTTGTTTGGTATATCTAGTGTTTACGAAGATAGTTGAAACCGTATAAAAACTAAAAGTCGGCATCTCTTTCCGGGCACAATAAAGAGATGCCGACTTTTAGTTTTTATACGGTTTCAACTATCTTCGTAAACACTATAATAAATGTTTAAATTTTTGATAGTATCAAGTATAGTATTCCTCTGTTTCCACATCCAATATTTTATTAAAACACTGTAGGTCATTATATTATTTTTCTGTGCAAATATTAAAATTATCTGACAATTCTTGTTCATTGCACATATTTTCCCTAATGCGGCTCTGGACGATAATAGGCTTACCAATGTCCTGAGAATATATAGTTACCGATTAAAGAAATCTTTACGTCGATTGCTATGTGGTATTATGAAGTTGTTCTAGTTTGGCATTAAGCTAGTAGAGACCGCCACTTCCTGGATGGATTTTCTACTATCTATCAGGTGCTATCGCTGTCTTACCAAAAGTGCGATTTCTTGTCTATAAAACGGCGCCCTTAATACCGAAATAATCCCGATATCCCGGAATTGGAAATAATTCGTTAGATATGATGCACTGTCAGTCACTATTACAGAATATGGCGGCAAATTTGTTATAACTTTCATTTGTAATGATTTTTTGTCGTCCAAATTTGCTTTTGGCGATTCTTTATATGTATTGTGGTTTCACCATTTGCAATATTTTTCCCTTGTTTCACAATGTTTCTCGCTCATACTAATATACCGGCTGTTTTTGCAAACCTTTCTTGCATTTTTCGTAAATAAATTAATACATCACATTTGTCTCTTCCGTCATAAACTTAAATATATTGTGTACAATTTCAGTATATTGTACACATAACACTATGAATTTTATAGTTCATTATATTTTAAGTCGATTATAATAGAACGCATGGCGATGTAAAAATTTCTTTTCCTACCTACTGGACGCTCTTGACGTCAAAGATGAATCATGTGTACTATTTTCCGTGCTCTAGTGATATGTGGTTCGTTAATCTGAGTTTACACCAGGAATTGTCGCGTTTCGAGGATCAGTGTAAGACGACTTTTAGCATTCAGGTTTTGTTATCATACATATACTTAAATTTGATTTCGTCCTTATAGAAATGTGTATTTTCAATTATTATGTCTTTTATCTACTTCTGTTGTGTCCCAGGACTTAAAAAACTGCTGGATCGAGACACATGCGCAGCTAATATAGTGGCCTGTCGCGTCGACAGTTTCCATTCAAAGAAATAACTGAATTTCGTGTTGCCCATTGTGCCGTACAACGTTCGCGATTTTCTCCCCTGTGTTTATTTTTCAGCATTATCAGATCCCTGTAACAGTCTCGTTATTTACGGCCTGAATTTACCTGTAATTATACACCTTACGAGGCTCAACACAAAGCAATTATCATAAATTAAAGCGTTTTCTTTCTCTCGCGATGCCCAGAATGGAGACTCGGCAAATGAAATATTCCACTCGCCATAAAGACGTCAAACTGGATTTTAATACCGCGTTATTAACGCTTTATAGCACTCTCAATTGTTTATTTATAGGGGCGGACTTAATTAGATTTTTAAACAGTTTATCATTTTTTAATTGATACGTTTTATGGACGCGCCAATGTTACACTAAAGCGATCTGGACAATGTACAACTCGCTTATTAAAAACAGCGTCACGTCATAAAGTTGAATAACCCGCCTACTGCCAGTGATTGTTACTATTAGCCGTACAGTGGGAAAACACGAGGTAAATCCGCATCATATTTACGATATTGTTGAAACATTGTGAAAAGTTGTCTGAAATTATGTGGACCATGTAAAGAAATTATTTTTAGCTTTACAGGGTGTTCCATTTCGCATGGGCGCTACATAACTTTGTTATTTTAAATGGAACACCCTGTATATTATCGCGTTTTCGAATTTCTTGGTTAATATTAGGTAGAGTTTAATAAATGTACATGGAACATGTAAAACTAAAAATATTTTCTTTACATGGCTCACATGATTCCAGGCAACTTTTATTAAAACCATTTTTTTATAAATTTTACAGTTGCAGTCACAGAAGAATCCCTCTTAGGTGGAATACCCTGTATATGAACGTAGGTACATTCAGGGTGTCTCAGAGATAAAAAAAAACATTTTAATCACATTTTTTTATTCATCAGCAGCAACAATTTTTTTCTAATAACTTTTTTCGAAATCTTCCACGATTGCCCAGCATATTTTACTTATTCTTATCATTATCATTATCATTATCATTATCATTATCATTATCATTATCATTATCATTATCATTATCATTATCATTATCATTATNCCTACTTTGTCTTAGTTTGTAAGTTTTATTTGACTATTCCTATACATATTATGTCTGAGGAAAATTTATTATTATTATTATTATTATTAATTATTATTAAAACGCCAATGGGGGACCATGGATTGAAGAAATGTAAGCAAACATTTTATGCAACCATTCACTACCTTCAAATTTTTTACTAGCCTCCTTGTCAAGTGTAAGGAGCTTGTCAAGGTATTAACAGTTGTGATTATGCATCATCATGCTGGGTATTACCAATAGTGAATATGATGATATGTTGGCTTATGGTGAAGCCCATGGAAACTATTTTAAAGCTCGTAGGATTTATGTGGATCATTTCCTGAATCGCCTCATAACAAATATCCGCATATTTGTTCATGTTGTTCAGGATCTTCGGGTTCACAGATCTTTTAAAGGTTATCTGGCAATAACCTAATCGTACTGTCAACGTTGAATTTGCACCTTTGAATGGTGCGGTAAATAATCTTGGAAATAGCTCTCGTAGACCGACCTTTTCCAGCACAATGCATCAAAAAATTTTCCTACTACATACTACTTTGTAATGGCGGTCAATATTTAATTTTTTTTGAGCACTTGTAGGTAAGCCTCTAAATTTTTTATTTCTCTCCTATTTCTCCTTAAATATTTTCGAATATGCGACTTTTGGGGGCAACGGAGAAATCTTGTTATATAGTCTTTGGTATCGAACAGCTGCAAGGACTGATGCGCCCTCTAGTAGACAACCCGGCAAACAAATGTCGATCGCCATTTGAAGCAGCGAATCTCTTAAATGAATATTGCCGGACCACCCCACCCCCGCGCAGATCTCAATTTAAATTTCCCCTTTCAATGTATCCCATTTGATTACATTTCACTTACAAGATAAATACAAACATTCCGTTCCAATTAAAAGCGTTCCTCGAGATATAAGAAATAATAATTTTTCGCTGTGTCAACAAACGGGCATGTATCATGATGTTTGCTTTTCATTACGAACTATCTCGAGCTTCGGCCTCGGAGTTATTAAAAAATCGATACGTCAAATTTTCAGGGAGAGAGACAGAACTGTTTAGGGGGGAAAGCTGCTCCTATCAGCCTTGCTGGAAAGGTCATTGACATCCGCAGAAAAAAGAATGATTTATTATTGCAACTATGTAATTTAAAACAGGAAAAACGTACAGCGTAATTATATCTGAATGATATGATGTAGAGATTAATGGATATCAGATATTTTTATACTACATTAATTCGTATTAACAACTAACTGATTCATATCAGGGATTTTTTAAAATATTACGAAGTCGTTCGTAAAATATCATTATAAATGCATTTTAGTAAAAATGTACTTAATTATATAACTTGAGTCTCGTTTTGGTAGCAAATAATTGTACCTACTACAACCAAATTAGGCAAAACGACAATGTTATTCCACTGCAAGTACCTAGTTGTTATGTACAAACCGTTTCTATGTATGTATATTATAAAAAATAATGAACATTTTTCCAGTTACTTTCTCGCATTTCATTAGCATTAATAACCGCATAAAAATTTCCGTACACGGGGTTATTTTTAACTGAACTATTTGGTTTTTCAACCGTTGCCTTTGAAACAGGTCATTCCACTGGGGAAATTTGTGACGTCAGCACATCTGACTGATGTTAAAAATTTAAGCATCAATGATTACATTTCTACAATTTCAAATTTTTTAGAACTGATTGTTTTGTATAACAATTTCTTTTTTTATGATCGTTAGAAGGAATAATTAATTAGAGAGAAACTCTAAATTCAGAAGAAACAGTTTGTTGGAGCCTGTTGTTAGTAATGCAATTTTACATACAGTGCGATCATCAAGTTCAAAAAAATCATTGATGTTCAAAATTTTGATTTTTTTTTACGAGCAATTATTTAGAATTTTTTAGGCATTTCATGATGACATATGTACAGTGTGTTAGAAATATGAATGCGATCATTTTAACAGGGGACATATAATATGGGTCCTAAACCCCATTTTCGAGAAGAATAAATCAAAATCTCTAAGTAGATGTAAAATTCAGTTAAATAAGGAACTTTCGACATACATAAGAGATGCGGTTATCATGCAATTTTAAGAAATAGCGCGACAAAAGAATTTTGAAGTTTTTCCAAGTCCACGGACTTGGAAAATTTTTTTCAGCTAAGCCATTGCATGGACCAGATAGCTTGTTTATTCAGCTTCAATTTCCTTTTTTTTAAATTCGATACGACCATTTTTCATCGAAATATTAACAACTCGGAAAACTGCTCATTTTTCTGATGAAATGGAATCTTTTTGATATTAATTGATTTAAATGTAATTAAGAATGCAGTGATGAAGTTTCCAAAATATTAGTAGTATTGAAATTCTGATATCCTTATTGGTGTACTATTGAATTAATGTTTACTTTTACTTAGTCAAATCACTAGTTCAAGTTTCACGAATCTACTTTAAACAAATTTAGAAACATATTTGCTTTATCGTTATACTAAAATAAATATTTCCAAAAGTTTTAACACCCTGTATCTTGAAAACTAAACAGTGTAGAACACATGCTCATACGAACCTTTTTCTTGACTCTATGAAATATTATATTCTGCATTCCAAGAAAATTGTCCTAAAATAGAATTTCAGATAAGCTTTCTCTAAACATACGCAATCTATGCGAGATTCAAATGTATGTTTAAAATTATTTATCTATAAAGCATATTAATTATGATTTCAATGAGCTTATTACGATATACCTTCCAAATATAGACACAACCTAAATGTAAAAGGATTGGACAAGATCTTGTCTCACTTTTTATCCAGTTTTAATAAACATTAATTAAAATAGACTTAAAATCGAACAAGGTATTACAAAATAAATAGTTACGTTTTAGCTTCACCTGAATATACACATTATAAGTAATCTACTATTTATTTTCAAGTTCGTTACAAATTGAAAGGCAAACTGATTACAAATATGTAGGCAGTAAATGAGCTTATCTTTGTTGACTAATATGTGAGTTCTATTTGTAACAAAATGACAATTTTTTACGTGGTAGTCGCAAATACAGAATGCTATTTCAGGATAATTGATACACTTCTATTGGTGCCGTAGAAGAAAAGGGAACGTACAATAACCGTTTGCCGCAGACGTAAATAAATGACTAAACTACCAATTGTATCACTTTTTGCGCAAATAATAATAAAATATTCTTACAATTTACCGTGGCAATAAATTTTCCTTGCATTCATGTAAAAGGTCAGCCCATAATGCAAGTTAAGAGACACAATAAACTTATTTGTCGCTTTGCAATGCGCAATTGAAAATGATTTATGAACAGCTGTTTATGACTATGAATTACGGTCGTATTCAGTTTCGAATTCCTCAGATTTTTCCAAAGGAGAAAACGCTTGTTACCGTGTTTGTATCGTCCTTATTTGCGATCCTGCACGTTATCTCATTGTAAATGTAAAACGGTCTTTCGAAAATCGAATAGAATTCTATACACACGTTGCTTTTATATACAGGGTGCACCATATAAGAACTGACACAAAACTATAGGGACGTCCAAAATTTAACCAAACTTATCCATAGAGGATGTACCTTTAAGAATGGTCAGTTTTTTAAGAGTACGTGTTCTCTTGATAATTAAATTCTGACTCTGAAATTCTTTATTTTTACCAAATAGTCGAATCGAGTTATGATTACATTTTTAAACTTTAATTCTTGTTGTTTACCTTCGCTGTTCAGTTAAAATGCCTATTGCCCCTTCTGAAAAGCTACTAGTGCCAGTTGACTTTACACCTGGTATGATATGATGGGATGGTAAACGCGTAAAAACCAAACTGCCATGTTAATTAGGCGAAACGGGAATTGCCGATTGTCAGCAACAGTTCATTTTGTTACATTTTTATTTTAGTTTCAGTTCGATTTAAGACAAGGTGTTTGTGAAGTGTTATTTATTTGAGAGTTAGCACATATTTTGTTCTTTAGTTGGCACACTTTTTGTGTAATTTTGGTTTAAAATATCAAAACGTGGGTGTTGCAGTACCCATGGACCCCCTATTTTTTTTTTTGAGTACACCTATGCTATACTCTTGTAAGATTTTTATTTGGGGCCTAGTTTACGAGATATTGTAACTTTTTTGGATACGTGACATCATAAAAATCATTTTTTAAATTTTAATTTTGACACTGTATTTTGAAAAAGGGGCTCTGAAACGAAAAGTGGCATAAGAAAAGTCCCATTATTTTAGTCCAAAGAATATGTGGTTAACTGCTTGACCTACTAAGTTGTAACACCCTATATGTAATGTAAGCGTAAATTATTTATTTCTATGTTTAATGTATTTTTGTATTTGCTTTTTCATGTTTCTGAGTCATATGAAAAAACATGTATACGAATCAAGAAAGAGTCTAATTTTTGTCAGGAGAAAACGATGTTGTTGCAAGAAGACGATATAAGATGAATTATCCCTACTTATAAGTACCGAATAAGAAAATATTTGTAAGATTGGTCAAACATTTACGAGATTATTGAAAGGGAACAAACTCAGAAAGCGAAAGAAAAACTGAAATTTTAAACGCTATTGAACAGGATGCTGGTACTAATATCACAAGATCTCAAGTTTAAGTTTTCTGTTAGATTATTTGTTAGGTGTTTCATAGTTTATTTTATTTAAAATACTCATTCAATAAACCTTGACGACAATGAATACGGCAGTTCCCAAGTGTGTATGTGCTGCGACTAATTTGCCCTGTTGTTTGAGGTCACACTAGGTCAAAGGTAGCCTCTCTATAAATATGATCCCCATCCACAGTTACACCCTGTATTCAGAGTTGCCTTCAAAGTGAGGCGCTAAATTTTTAAAAAAATATCTGCAAGGCTTTAACTTAAACTTACCAAATTTGGTGTACAACTTATCTTAAGGTTTATAAATTGCCAATGAGTTCAAGGTCGTTGAAGTATCGCAAGATAGTGGAGACCCACCCTTAAGAACATACGACCAAATTGAAAACGTTTGTCCTGATATTTACAGCATTTACAGTATTCTCTTCCACCTTTCTTTCATTATTTGCTAAAAAATGCGTGTGACTTATACATCGCCTATGGATGGCCTTGATGCCAAAAATAGATAAATTTTCCACGATTTCCCTTTTGCCTTGCTTTATTTATCAAATAACAGAAAAATAAACTACTGCTTCTCACTTACAGAAAAGTAAATTGAAAATATTCCAAACAATTTGCTGCGAGCGTTTTTATACATTAAATATAGGAAGTGAATTTCTAAATAGAGAAAGCTTTGTATTCACAAATTCATGGGTTAGTTTGTAATACCAATTAAGATTTTTAACGATAAATTCCAGCTAAATCCACGATTATCTGACAGTTACATGTGGTGGTAAAGACACGAATGAAAGTTACTTATTACATTTTAGGTTTTGAAAGAAAAATAAACAACCGTGGAACAAAGAAAAATGAGCATGATCTTAGGGCATCCACTTTTCAAACTCGACACTCCTTCATACGAGATTAAATCACGAAATAAATTAACTTTTTAAATTTCCAGACGTTTTTCGAGATCTGATCCCAGACGAGCACGGCAGGTAAAAAATTAAAACCGTGCAGCTGTTGTACAACAATATTAAGAGCCCGAGAAAAGTCAGAATTTGTTTCATAAAAATTCAAGAGGTCCGTGGGCGATTTGCATAAATATTTGGGTCTCCCGGATGATTTCCTAAAACAAATGTTGGTGTAACTGTAATTTTAAGTGAATCGAAATTTATCTGCTTCAGCTTTCCCGTCATCACTTCAGGTATTTACGACTCGCTTAAGAAAAGTTCATATTTTCTAGAAGCCATCAACGTTAAGAGGCATTAAATAGGTCCGTAAATAATTCCTCCCAAGATTATAATGTGTATTAACTGCATAACCTGTTTTTAACAGACTATTCTCACAGCCATGGTCAAACTGTAGTCGATAAATATTTAAACACTGTAATTTCTAGGAAAGTATGATTAAGACCTCGATAAAATAGTTCTATAAATACAACAAACATCAATAAAATGTAATCTCTAGAGATTTCACCTTTATTCGGCTCCAAAATGAAAGAGTTGTGTATATGTGTCGTATAAAAATTACGATCTAATGTTACGAAAGATGGAAACTTTTTTACGTGAATATGGAATAGGGTTTCTGGTCGAGACTTCTCGAAGTGAGAATTCCCGGGAAATCTAGCCTTACTCGAGAAGAGAAAAAAGTGTCGAGAAATCGAGAAATCAAGAAATTAAAAAATCGCGCGCGTCTTAAGTTTTTGACTGGAGTTCGTTTCGTTCGTGCGTTCAATTCGTTTCTCGACAAATAACTGAGCGGTTAAAGTGGTTTCTCTACCAGCTCATGATTTATTTATTTTAAGTTTTTAAGGCTTTAGTTTACTTTGATGATTTTTTTTAATGTACAGGGTGATACACTATACTATGACCCCCCTTTAACTTTTTTGTTTTAAGAGTTATAAAAAAATGTGAAATACAAAAGTCGCACGATTTTTTATGAAGTTTTCGAAAATGATAGTCGAAAAACAAATGAAGTTCAAACAAAATGGCCGCGGATGTTAACTTTGTTAATTTAAATGGAACACCCTGTATATTTTTACGCATTTGGATAGAACGTTCCTTGTCGAGCATAGTCATATAGGGTTTGTTGGGTCCATCTCTAATAATAGGTGAGATAATATTAAAAAACGAAATGATGTTTTTGTATTAAGAAAATAAGAAATCTTGTAATTGTTAGACCTCTTTCAGGCATTTCTGCCTTTTTTCCAATTACGTAAGGATTTAGATTTAGTTGTAATATATTTTGACATATCGGACATTGATATAGTCCAAAATGCGTATAGGTATTTTAAGTAAATCTCACTAATTAGACCGTGTGAGTCCAATTGCTCATGGACAATCTTATATATGGTTGGTCGTGACAGTGACAGGTAGTAATGTCATTAACATTGTTATTGTTTGACAGTTTGTATTAGTATTTAATTAAAATGGGTTATACTATAATATTTAATTTTTCTACTTCTGTGTAACCCATTTTAAATAAATAATAATACAAACAGTCAAACAATAACAATGTTGTCATAATATTACCTGTCACTGTCACGGCCTACCATATAACATTGTACATGAGTAAATAAGCCCCTCACGGACTAATTAGTGCGATTTAGTTAAAATACTTATACCCATTTTGACTACTATATCAATGTTCGATGTCAAAATATATTGCAAATAAATCTAAATCCTTACGTAATTGGAAAAAAGGTAGAAATGCCCCAACAATTACAAAATATTTTATTTTCTTAATAAAAAACGTTCTTTTCGTTTTTCAATATTATCTCGCTTATTGTTAGAGATGGATCCAACAAACCCTATATGACTGTGCCGAAAGGGAACGTTCTATCCAAATGTATAAAAATATACAGGGTGTTCCATTTAAATTAACAAAGTTAACATCCGCGGCCATTTTGTTTGAACTTCATTTGTTTTTCTACTATCATATTCGAAAATTTCATAAAAAATCGTGCAACTTTTGTATTTCACATTTTTTTTTATTAACTCTTAATACAAAAAAGTTAAAGGGGGGGTCAAAATATAGTGAATCACCCTGTACCTAGTTATAAGTCTGTGTAGAAATTTTATTATAAGCAGATACCTAATGTTGAAGTGATAAATTAATAGGAAGAACGCTTCTATATCTTTAAATTAAAGCTTGTTTCTTAAGATTTCTTCGGTTAAATTCCTTATTTACTATTTATCTAATTAAAAGACTGCATGATTAATGATTATTTATAATTATTATTGAAAGAAAACTACGATTCAAAAACATTGAAATAAACATAAAGTATATTGAAAGTGTTTAATAAAAAAAACAAGATAAAGGTTTTTAAGAAGAAACTCAATGTTTAATTTAGTTTTTTTAGTAGAAGTAGAAACATAAGTAATTAATAAAAATACTGAATAAATAATATATGTTAATTATGATTGTTAAGTATAATAGCATGTTTATATTTCGCATTGCAATACCAAAATTATGACTTTTTTAAGTTTTAGAAATTTCTCGAGAATTCGAGAATTCCCGAAAATTCCTAGTCGAGAATTCTCGAGACCCGAGAAAAAAAATAGGCCGAAAAATCAGAAACCATAATATGGAATGGAATGAGACGAAATTTGTAATAAATATTATATTTGTAGACTAGGCGGTATCTGTTTTGGTTTGGGTGAATCGTATATCCACGGAGATTTTTGGCTTTTTGGCTTTCAAATATCACTAGAAATGAAAATTGTTCTATGCGCATAAAAAAAAACGTGGGCTTAACTTTTGGCGGTTCTATATGTTAAAAAAATTCGAAAAATGTCATATTTTTCTTCCTATTTAATTATGTATCTTTTCAAGAGTTGATTTTATGCGAAAATGGAAGAGGCAAAAATGTTTGTAATTAAATTTTTGACAAAACACGATTAGTTACAAATCGAATGAATCATGTTTATTATGGTTAAAATCGAAAAAATCGCAAAAATGGGGTTAAAAACAATACTTTTTAGGGAATTTTTTGGGGTATTTAAATTGGGTACAGGACCTTTATACTTGGCTCAAGAAAACTTCATGTTATGTAGAATCATCACACCAAATTTCATCTAAATCGGTTCGATAGATTTTGCATAATAATTTTGGAATCCAGATTTTGAAAAAAATTTGTAAATTTTCAAATTTTTGCACAGCAGAAATCAAGGCCCTTAGATACTTGAAAATTTAATCACATATAGAAGGGCTCTCAAGCTTTCAAACTTTTTTTGAAAAATTCGAATCCGTCAATTAGGAGAGCTCTGGCGCTTGTTTAAACATTGGTCGAATTTTTGTATTTATAAACAATTAGAATAACTTTGTGAATATTCAATTAAATAAAATTTAAACGAATGAACCAAACGTTTCTTCGGGTGTCTAATAGTGGCTGCAAATTATTTTGCAAAAACTCCAAATATCGATGTCCATTCAGACGTTCCTCAAAAACCTATGGACCTATTAAATTATTACACACTATTCCTGCCCATACATTAATAGTGGGTAATAATTTAATAGGTCCATAGGTTTTTGAGAAACATCGATATTTGGAGTTGAATACTTTAACTTATTCTTGTTTTGTTTTTCTATTTTATGTTATGTGTAAAGTGTGTTTGTAAAATTTTGTTAGTGAAAATTACATTCGAAGACAGAAAGATTTTCTAGGCTCTTATTTAAAAAATATGTACGGTTATAACATAGTAATTATGTCTTATTAAAATTTAAAAACAAAAAATGAGGCGCCGCTCGATGTCCACGGTGACATAAAATCACAAATATTTCCTAAACTGTTAATTTTGAACTAATTCTTTAAATTTTTTTTAAAGCAGGTTTTAAAAGTTCTTGGAAGGACGCTTCTTTAAAAAAAAAACAGATCGACTGGTCAATTAGTTACGTAGTTATAGCCGATCAAAGGACATTTTTTCAAAAAATACCTTTGGTATTCCGAGTACTTACACCGGAAAAAATTATTTGTATATTTTTCTTATTCAAGTTATTTCCTACAACTTTGCGTTTGGAAGTATTAGTCTATGAAGGTATTTTTTGAAAAATTTGCCCGGATGTCCCAGTACCTACATTTAGTGTAAATGACGGTTAACTTTGATCGGCTATAACTACGTAACTAATTGACCAATCGATCTGCTTTTTTTTTAAGAAGCGTCTTTCCAAGAACTTTTAAAACCTGCTTTAAAAAACTTGATTTGATTGAATATTCACAAAGTTATTCTAATTGTTTATAAGTACAAACATTCGACCAATGTTTAAACAAGCGCCAGAGCTCTCCTAATTGACGGATTCGAATTTTTCAAAAAAAGTTTGAACGCTTGAGAGCCCTTCTACATGTGATTAAATTTTCAAATATCTAAGGGTCTTGGTTTTTGCTTGCAAAATTTTGAATATTTGCAATTTTTTTTTCAAAATCTGGATTGCAAAATTATTATGCAAAATCTATCGAACCTCTACCTACTCAATTTAAATACCCCAATAAAATTCCCTAAAAAGTATTGTTTTTAAACCCATTTTTGCGATTTTCTCGATTTTTACCATAATAATCATGATTCATTCGATTTGTAACTAGTCGTGTTTTGTAGAAAATTTAATTACAAACATTTTTCCCCTTCCATTTTCTCCTAAACTCAACTCTTGAAAAGATACATAATTAAATAGGAAGAAAAATATGACATTTTTCGAATTTTTTAAACATATTGTGCCGCCAAAAGTTAAGCCCACGTTTTTTTTTATGCGCATAGAAAAATTTTCATTTCTAATGATATTTGAAAGCCAAAAAGCCAAAAATTTCCGTGGATATACGATTCACCCAAATATGGCTCTTTGAAACAGATACCGTCTGGATTATTGCTTATTAGGTACTTTTAAATTATTGCCCATTTTATAAAGAATAACTTTTTCTCGAAAAATCAGGAATAAAAAAGTTTACAAGAGTCCCCGTCAGAAACTACCTTAACTGATGAAGATTCTGAATATAACCAAGAGCATGTTGTTCTGGAATCAGAATCATCGGACTTGGAATCTGAAGATCTTTTACGTGAATTTGCAAAATAGTCCCTTTTTCTGATCTTAAATGTTGTTTTTCAATTTTAGAGGACTGATACTTTATCGTCTGAAAGAGGAGGAGGGGGGCAATGTCCTGTACAACTAACCTTCACTCTCCAGTTTCTCATAAAAATGTTTACACTCAAGCACGTAAAGTACATTTTCGCTGGATTAATTGCATTTCAAGAAAGATAAATGGCGTTTACTTAGCGTGGTGCAAGGACCTTAATCACTTATGATCGTAATTACCGTCCAGTCATATTCACAAATGTAATAAAATGTAGTTCTTGAAAACCTTTAGAAGATATTTAATTCAAAGCGGGATGATTAAAGCCAGTAAGATGTTATTAAGATATTAATGATTAAGTGGGCAATAAATACCTTAATGTTGGTGTAAAATCACTGAAAAAGTCACCTAACTAAATAAATCCATGTTTAATGATGGGTCGTTTAAATAAGTGAGTGCCGGTTGTGTAAAATTCAGTTTTATAACATTAATGTAACGGGTTGTTAATGACTGTAATTAAGTTTGTGTTAATATGAAATTCACCGATTACTATAAAACGAAGCACGATCTTTTTTTTCCTCTCATATGGATGATAATGATCTCCGACACCTACCATTTAGGTTTTACTGCCTACGAAGTTGTTCGTAAGAAATCAGAAGGAATGGAGTACACTGATAATGAATTCAACACATCTTGTGAACCGATGCTTAGTTTTTGTTTTAAAAATGTCCTCTCAATCTCTCAACTTCTTGTTTGTTTGCTTCTTTATTTATTAGTGTTAATGCATAAAAGTATTTACAACTAGTCAAATTCAAAGAAGAAAAAAGTGATAAAAAACTGACAGCAAAACATTGCAAAATATATAACAAGGCAGTTTTAAAATACTAAGTTGATATATTTCTCTAGTCAACAGTCTACAGCAAAAGCTCGATTAATTAAGGAATATTGACATAACTGCGTGCAAAGAATACCATAAAATACAATGTTTATCACTTTTTTGAACTTTTTTATGCTTAATTCTAAAAAATAATTAGCGTTGTAATAAATTTAAAATTCAATAAAATTCATATCGAGCAATGCGACAACGGCCCGGCGGTTAATACAAGGTACTAAGGTGTCCAGCAACCACCAATATGTAATTCAGTTGGTATCTGGATTCTACCGTGTCGGAGTGTTTTTTGCGTACCACTATTTCCTTTTCTTGAGATGTTTTCCAGCGAGTGCGCGAAAATTAGATTTGAAGGTGTAGAAATTGGTGGTAGACATTTTGAGCATATGCTGAAGTTTGTTTTGTACTTGTGCGTTTAAAAATTACTGAATTTTGCTTTTTGGTACTTTAATTACACATTTTTCAAATACGTAATTTGATTAAAAGTTACGTTCCTGTGTTAAGAGATTCATAATTACTAAAATTCGAGCTAATATTTAAGCACAACACTATCTTCGTACTACAAAATCGATACATTTTATTTTATTTATTTAAAAACTGGAAGACAATTTTCTTGAAATTTACTAAATGTTTCACAATAATAGCCGTTTACATTTTTTCCGTAGGACAAGTCTGCTGCGTGCACACGTGGTGTGCATCAGCAGGTTAAGCGCTGTTGTCACGTTGTGATCAAACTCCCCAATATTAATACTCGCTGCATTTTGGAAACTGTTAATCTTACGCCCCTGTAATATACAACCTTTTTGTTCATTTAATTTATGATTACTCTATCTCATGCTGAAGCAATGGCAGTCAAACTTCTTACACCATGTATACACCTAAGAATTTAACGACTCTGGATTTGTTTTCCGCTTGCTTGGTTTTGTCAATTATTTCATTTAAAACAAATCCTTGCCTAGCAACGTGTCGTCACCAAACTGAATAGTTGAATGAAAACGTACGAGTCCAAGAATAGATCCCTGTGACACTCCCGCACTGAATGCAAGACAAGTTGACATATAATTATTCTGTGATACATATTTATGTCTGTTGGTAAAATACGATGAAACTAAATTGAGAGGCCATAAAAATTTGTTTACAAGGACTTTCGAATGCTTTTATAAGATCTATTCGTAATTATTAAATACATAAAAATTGTCCTTGCTCGATGCCGCCATCCTCAGCTTCTACATGGCCAAAGTTGTAAAAAGAGTGTTCCTGAATCCAAATTGGAGTTGAAAGGATTTTCTAATTCAAAATGGTAAATTATTATAGTTTTTATTTATTTTCAAAGATTTTAGCAAAACAGGGAATGACATAAATGGACCTGTAAATCCATTGATTATCAACAGTGTCTTTTTTGTATAGTGAAGCAATTGTTAAACAGTTAAAAAATATATTCTGAGGAAATTACTATTATAATGACATAAAGCTTGATTAATCTATATCTAATCGTAAGGGAGACAAAATAGTGTGTTATTGGTTAATTTGTTAGATAAAGACTTGGCTGTTCAGAAACTAATAATCTATTTCCAGCAATTGGGATTGTGTCACATTCTTTTGGCTATATCTCCCAACAGACCTAACATCACTGTAATCGTAAGAGGGGACTCAATCTAAATGTGCAAGAATAATTTATTAGTTTTGTCCTGATTTAAGCACAGAATCAACCCTTAAAATATTTTATATTATTTAAAAAAACATTGCGTTTATTATCACACCTTCTGTTTTTCTTTTACCAAACCTCTTTCTAATAATAAATACCGATAAGGTTTTTTAACTTAATCATTCAAAACAAACAACTGGTTTTAAACAAGAGTTCATTGGCCGACTTTCTTGTTCATTAATTTTTAAAATGTGATGGTGTATAACGCGATGACTTGAAACATCAAAAATATGTCTAGAATATGAAACGAAACAAATATTTCATAAAAACAGCAGTTTCCAATAGAACTTGACACACATTCAACTTTAATATATAATGTACAACATTGTGAAAGAGTAGTGTGTATGTTATGAAAAGAAAAGCTATGTGGGGAAGCGACAGCGATTGCTGAAAAGTACGTTAAATATTTGTTGTATATAATGGGGTCAGACAGAAAAAGGACATGGAAAAGTTTTTGTGAGTAGACAGTAATTGTATTGCTTGTAATTTATAATGGTAGAGGAGGGACCGCATAACTCCCGTCGGCCATAATTTCTAATATAACTGCTGGTTGGAACTTTATGTCTGAACTTCCCGAAACACACATATATTTACACATATACCTACTCTAAATATAAAGTTTCAGTAGGTAGATTTGTGGAAAAATCAGTAGCTTTCACGTATGCTCTTCAATCTCTCAACAGAATTAATTAATGTAACACGAAACTCATTTTACCAGAAAAAATACGTAATTTTCATATTATCTTTTGTAAAGAACACATTGTATAAAAATACTCTTCCACTACGTTTGCTGTGGTCGTGCGAAAAGTCCAAAGATGGTATCTACAATTATAACACGCTCGATTATAAAAACATTACACCGATTCACCTCCGTTAAAAATTCGGTACCCCACATTTTCCCAAAACGGCAACGTGGAAACTTAAACAAAGCCTTTCAGTATTAATGAGCGTCTTGATGTAATTAACTGATAAGTCTTACTTTGGCTTATTACAAAGTAAGTCCATCAAAGTACACAGAGGAGGCACTTAATGTAAATTGCCAAATAACTAAAAAGTCGCTAGCAACTTTCCTCATAACATCAATCTAAAACTTGGGCGAAACTTCAGGATGAAAACTGTGGAGGACCCAAAGTCATCGCGTGAGTTTTGCACATCACTCGCAAAATTTCTGGGTAAAAGTGATTTAATTTCCCATGGGTATTTTGTTATAATAGATTTTCATTATGTTCTAAGCATTTGTGTGCGAAGTTGTGACGTTTCTCTAATTGAATTTTGGAACTTGGTGTTTTGATCATTATTATGTTAAAGAGGGACTATGTGTAAGTAAACACGGGTGTCCTACTTAAACTAGGATTTTCTCGTATTTGTAATGCTTCTTATACAGGGTGAGTAAAAAAGAATGGGTCAACACTAAGCTGGAAATACTAGACACCAAAATATTATGTTTGAGCTTATCATGCCTTATACGAATGTCACTGGTTTACGAGGTTTCAATTTTATTCTGAAATTTCTCAATAATTGGGAAAGCTTTGATAGCATGATTCTAAAATTTGGTAGTGTTGGGTTTTTTGGTATGAGATTTACGAATTTGAAGCTTATTTTGACGTTGCTCCTAGAGGGCGCTTGTTTCACAGTATTATTTAGGTAACTCACAACATATTTTTTTATCTGTTGAGCTATGCTTAAAAAAGTTAAAAATCTAAAAGAACGTTCAATTCTACATAAAAAAATGTACTCTTGTTTAGGTCACCTAACTTTATCAGTTTCTGAGTTATTTGCATTTAAAAGTTTCAATGTATTTTGTGGTGATTTTCTTTCATGCATTGATAATGCTATTTCTTTTCAAAGTAGGCTTGTGTCAAATTTTCATGTCAATAAATATTAGCGTATTTTGCGTGCAAAATTATTAGCTATTGATCAAAAATGCCACGACATAATAATTTTCCAAACATTGAGATGCGTGATGTGATTTGTGTTTTTGCCCAGGCTAATTTTAATGGACATGCACCTGTACCCAAATAGATTGCAACCTAATCATAAACTATTCAGAAATCTTTACAACCGCTTAGGCGAATCTGGATCTTTTCTGCCGAAAAGTAACTATGGTACTCCAAAATCTATCACAGTCGACGAAAAAGAGGAAATTTTAATTCGTGTTTCAGAAAGTTCCAGTATGAGTGAGTACTCGTCGGTTAAGTGCGGCAACGGGAGTAAGCCAATCGCCCATTTGTAGAATTTTGAAAAAAGAAATGCTCTATCCATATCATTATACTGCGGTTCAGCAATTATTGCCTCAAGATTTACCAGCTCGCCTACAATTTGCTCAGTTTGCACAAAATATGCAAATGGAAAAGCCAGATCATTTGTGGGATTCCGAAAATCCGCATTCTGTAAAAGAAACACATTTTCAGCATGAGTTTAAGGTGAATATTTGATGTGGTTTAATTTCTGTTTTTTTTTCATAGGACCTTTTGAATTATCACCCAATCTAACTGGACCTCATTATTTAAACTTTCTTCAACATAATTTAAACGAGCTTCTAGATGATGTACCACTCGCTTTAAGAGAGAGTATGTGGTTTATGCACGACGGTGCGCCACCACATTTTGCCAGTATGCCAGTATTTAAACGAACATTTTCCTCATAGGTGGATTGGCCGTGGAGGAATTTTGTTGGCCACCGAGAAGTCCAGACTTAAACCCTCTGGACTTCTCAGTATGGACGTAATTGCAATGTTTTGGTTTTGAAGTACTGAAATTAAGCAGAATGGAGAAGATACATTTTTCTATGCTTGAACAAATGTTGAAAGCCGCATCTTGTTTAGTCTCGCAGATACATATTTTCCAGAAACATCAATTAAAAGAAAATCAAATATCACCAAACCCGTACGACCTAGATATAATACATATTTGTTTATAGAAGTTCAATGAAAAATAAAAAATGCGTTATATAGATGGTGTTCCATTAGAAACCACAGAGAATAACGCTCAGAAAAAGGTACATCCTGTATAATCAAAAATATCTTTAAAATATATGATGAAATTCATATATTGTATCTTTTATTTTGGACACTTTTTTTGTACTACTGCGACCAGAGTTATGAAAGAATCCATGGGAGACCTCTCCCTACAGGGTGTTATAAATATAAGTGGTAGCATTAATGACCTTAACTCATTCATATTTATATGCGCAATACAGTTTGTAGTAGATATGTCCGAAGTAATTTATGTAGAATTAAAGCTTGTGAACATAAGAAATATTTAAATTATTAAAACGTATTTCAGTGTATACACCTAGACACTCGTCAGAATATTCAAAAGATTGTAATTCAGTAAATCCAGCAGATGTGTCCTACATCAAAATATTGTTCTGTTAATAATAACAATTATTTAGACGTAAATTATGTCAGAATCATGGTATTTTTTTTTAAAATCGATAGTAATCCGCATTTGTTTAAATACCAAAGTTGAATATGTAAAGCAGTGTTTTTTCTAACCTCTTTTTCTACAAGGATAACGATGCAGTTACAATCATTTTTCTGGATATTAGAATCAAATCTGAGTAATGCAAGAGTTTCCTGTACCCGAAATCATTGTTTTCACACATTTGTTTTTAGTTCAAGTATTAAAAAGTTAAACAATAAACATAGAGGATATTATCTTTT
Source organism: Anoplophora glabripennis (assembly GCF_000390285.2). Lineage (NCBI taxonomy): Eukaryota > Metazoa > Arthropoda > Insecta > Coleoptera > Cerambycidae > Anoplophora > Anoplophora glabripennis. Next base: position 504,918 of record NW_019416223.1, on the reverse strand, counting down.
ATACAATAACACGACATTATATGATTATGTAGTATTTCTGTGTGTCCTACATTTTATGATACAACCTTACTGAAAGTATTATCGTGAGAAATGACTACCAAATGTTTTATTTCAACTGTTCAATATTGCGTAAATGTACATTTCATTAGACAATGTAAATTGTAAATAAATAACGAAGGTCTCATTAGAATGAAAAACAACTTATTTAAAAATATCGTCATATACATATATTTAACATCAGGTATAGATAGACATATTTAGAAACATTTTATAGTTTACGACTGATCTGTATTTCCCCAATACACAAATTATATTTACGTTTTTCAAATGAGATTTACACAGGAAGCATAAAAATATCATGAAAACATTCGAGTTTACAAAATGTTATCCACATGTACATTTAATCATGATTTCATACGAGATATAATTTATGTTATTTTTTTTATTCTGCTCATTAAAATTTATACAAGCCCAGGAGTTTTATTGCGCCAATAAAAAATGTCGCTCGTCTCATTTCGAAACTAGAACAGAAAAATTTAAATTTGCATTACTATTTCTACATTTATTATTGCAAAATGTAATAATGTCACGGTAGATTATAGTTTTCTTTCTCTGACCTTAATAAAAAATGTACTTCATAAAAAAAAGGTCTATATAATAGCTAGGTCTCTTATCGAATTTAATACAAACTTAACGCTCTCGAATAATATAGTAAATTGGTGCACATTTATGAAAATATACTCGAACAACTTTGACTTGAAAAATGCTAAATATTCCACCAAATAAAAACGTTAATTTGTTGTTAATAGCTAAAGATTTCAACCGAACATCATAGTACTATGACCGATTAAGTAGGTAACAAATATTTAGCGATTAACACCAAAAAACATAACTGTATTTATATAAATAGTCGCCTACACATAAACTGGCTGTTTAACTTATTGCTTCGACAAACAACGATTTACACAAAATCCCCAAAGTATACAAATCGGCAACAACTGATTAACTTCAAGATAAAACCACTTAGAATCGAATAAAAATAAATTTGATGCCAACAAACTCCAGCGGAGCGAAAAAAAAAAACATGTTTTAATTAATTATGCTTTTGCAATACATTCTAATATTGTCAAGAAATACATATCGACATTGGAATGTGTCTTAACAGACACATACAAATTTTAAACATTCTTAAATATGTTACAAAGGACTACACAACACTTTTATCTAGTCATAGTCCTTAGTCATGGTGAAATTGACGCACAAAAATGAATTATGGAAATTGTATTACCATACAAAACCGTTTCTCTCCGTCAGTAAATTACAATTTTAATATCTCGTAACATTTAGTGTATAAAGTAAAAGGTATGTCAAAACCCAGTTGGTGACGAAGTACATAATATAACATAACGGTAATGGTTATGATGAAGCACTTTAAAAGAGTATAGTGGTACACAATAACAAAGTTTAACAATGGAGGCGAGAAAGTTGTTGTCTCTGGGGGAATTAATAAAAATTTGTTGCTGGCAATGGAGTTTAATTTATCTAAAATTATGCCATTGTCGTTTATTTCAAAGTGTAAAACTTTAGATATTTCCAAAGCTTCCATCACTGGAACTATAAAATAACAGTAACGTTAAGAGTAAAAAAAACTAAAGGTACTTTGTTTCAATTAAAAAATGTGCACCTAACTGTCTGTTCAGTTTCAATAGCTGTTGATTCATCTGCAAAAACAATACGAATAATGGTAAATACATATGGGGAACTTACGTAAGCGGAAATATTTAAATTAACATCAATATGCTAGGAAGATTCATTTATTAGAAAATGTAATAAAACTGCAATTAAATATCGATAAAAATTGAGAGAAAGAAATCTATACACACCTCGAAACAAAACAAGAAGTTAAAATAAATGTTCAGGCAAATAATTAATAGTAGTCATCAACATGCACTACCTACGAGCGTTTAATAATATATCTATATTGAATTTATATATGCAGATCGATTGGTATATAATTAAAACTATTCAACCGTAAAAATGCTGCGATAATTAATGCAATTAACTGTTATTTAAGCCTGTAGTAATTTCATTTCCGTTGTTAGTACGTATATATGTATAACAATATATATCAAATTCAAAAAATTGTGTTCTAGAAACTTCCCCTGAACTTGTTTGACATTTGTAAACTGCTCTTAAGCTAATATAACCATTAACCGAGTGTTTTAATATGTCGTCACACTATACATACGTTTTCAAGGAGGTACAAATGTATATTTCCCTGCTTTGCCCATTTAGTTGCAAGTGAAATGTCGCAGAAAATAATTTTCCCTGTATTTGCCATACAAATACTTTAATTGAAGATACACATTTACAACACGAATCCATTAAAAATGTTGTTGGTTCATAAGCGGGATTAAAGTGAAAGTATAAATAGAGAAATTTTTCCTCGATAGACAGTTATAAATAAACTCCAGTCTTAAATTTCAAATAGTTAATGTTGACCTCAAATGCTTACATTTAAGTTCAATTACATCTACCACAAAGAGTAATTATTAAAGAGTGCTTCTCGCCAGTACATTTTCATGTGTTCAGTTAAAACACAAACATATGGTCCGTTACAGACGCCAAAACATGGCAAAGCTCGTCTAAATTTAAAAAATATGATTCTTGAAATGTAAACGACGATGGGGCTCGACAGAAAATTTAATGACTGCAAGGAATATGCTTTATCTTACAACGTTCTGGAGGTGCTAGTATATTTCACAACATTTTTCATGTAACGTAGGTAGGTATATGCTATTTATTGAACTACAAAATAGTACTGGAACACACAAGATACGTATTATTTATAAGAGTCTATTCATCTAGGGACAACTCTGTCAATGAATTTGAATATGTACGTCAAAATCTCGATCAAAAGGGAATGTTTTATACCTAAGGTACCAAAGGATTCTTGCACAAGATAGCAACCTTTGATAAGTACCTAATACTTGGAAAACATTGTAGCGTAGGTTTATAGAATTTTAGCACAACTAGTCCGGTTATAAGTTGATTCAAATACTTATTTAAAAATATTATCAGTTGTGAAATTATTACGTACAATTTGTAGTTTTTACCACACTTTCAAGCAATATTGTAGGAGAGTTTTACATAACTTTTAGGCGAACGTTTTTGTGCACAATTTTGTGTTTATCATGGCAATATTTTTGTGTATCTAATGCTCATATTAAACTAAAATTGCGAGTATATCGTACATCTTTAGATTTAATAGTTAATACACTGTTTTTCTTGAAATGTCTTACTAAATAATTAAATAAGAATTATTAAACATAATAGCACCAAATCAAGAATACATTTTACAGACGAATAATAAGATTTTACCAACAAATCAAATTCACACTCTTGTTATCTTTCAGGTACACTTTCCAATATCTAAGTACGCATAATGTATAGCTTTATGTGTCACCGTAAACAATCTGTTATCTCTATCGCGTTAAAAATGAAATGAAAACATTTAGGGGAGACTCGACCGAAACGGAATACATTTTTTCAAAACCACGTAATAGAAAAGTAGCAGATGTATGCCTAAAATTACTCATGAGCATAATGAAAAGTGCATTTTATCAAATTAATGTTGGAATTAAATATTTTTGGGAACTTATATACCGTTTTTTTTTAAATATGCAATCTAACCTATACAAGAGTAGCTTAGGTTGTTTGTCATAAATTCGTTGAGTAAATGTTTTTGAGTGAAAAAATTATAATACAATTTGTAGTGTTTTTAATTTTCTATACGAGTCAAATGGTATATAGTATACTTATTAGTTAATTTTCGTTCATTGGTTGCTTCTACTGAGGATCTTTTTTAGGCCAAGGAAATACAAATTATTTCTTTGACAGTCAACCAAATTTGATTTTAACTCTTGTTTGAATATTAGTTTTAAAAATGAATCTTAACTGTACCACTAACAAAAAAGATGTATGTTGTCATATCAGTTTTACTAGAAGTATGTTTTCTTAAATATTATTACATATTGACGCATTTTAACTGATGATATTGTGGGAAAGCACTACTCTGCGGACTACATGTCGTTGAATTACACACCCTATGTCCAGTAAATAAGAGCTACGCTAAGATCAAACGTCAGGAGAATTACCAGGCCTTGGGTGTCGATTTAGCGATTTTAATGTTTTTTTATCCAAACTCAAAACATGTCCGTAGATATAACATACAAGCCAAAATAATTAACAAGCATTAAAAGCGAATAAAAGATTCAAGACTACATTTATTAATTTTTTTCCCGATATATTAAAAAATATTTAATACTCTACTTATGATGGGCGTATATATGAAAGGTTGTAGTCTATAGATAATGGTAAATGCAATATTGAGTCCAACATGGTATTTGAAGTGTACTGAACTGAAATTTCAAATTTTCTACACTTTAATAACAGCGCTAGCATGAAGTATTTAGTTGCAGATTAATTTGCAAAGTGAGTGGGCGATTATCGTTCGTCGTTTATAAAAAAATAAGAAATATACGGTATTAGGGGTTTGCTACAATTTTCGGGTCAAATTCCTGCACCTCCGCCAACACCTCTCGTCGACCCCAAGCTGTAACTTTGCGCGCGACGCTACATTTCAAACTCCACGCCAGCCCATGTGCTCTACCGCGAATTTCGGAAAAACAAAACAAGCCGTACCTTATACAAGTACTGGTCGAACATCCTACAAACATCAACATCAGTACCGACGCAATATGTGGCTTCCATAGTCTCACAGTTCCCAATGAGCGTGGTGATAGAAGCCACAATGGGCCTTAAATGTTCCAGCGTTGTGAGCACAGGTAGTCCACGTGACCAAGAAAAAAATATAAATCCCAATCTCTGGCCACAACAGAAAAAAAAACACCAATTAGCACAGTCACTGAAGGGGGCGCGCTAGAACTCCGGTTGTTAAACGTGCGCGTAATCACTATTGCATGTTTCCGGGACACAACGTTGTCTACGGACACTGTGACGGCCTGGAACCGAATAACGCGTCGTTGTTGCGCGACCCCTCCCCAAACTTCTCCCCCTACTCGAAAGTTGCGCCAACTCGGCCCGGTTCGCGAGAGGCCCGCGTCGATCCAAATCTCAAAAATCCATGAAAAAGGAATAAATAATAACATCCCCTCTTATTTAAATTACATTTTATTCCGCTGTATGTGTGGAATATTGAATCTCCCTCTCTCTCTGGGTAGGCTTTGATCAGCGCACCCATCAATCTTGTAATATTCTCAAAGAGCTCTCTTCGTACATCCCCTTACTTACACAACACACCCAAAAAATCTTATCACTAATAACTAGAGATTAACTACGCGCCATGCTTTGAAAAAAAGATACAATCACGTCCTAATAATCGACTTCCTGCTCAAAAACCATCTCTATGGAATGCCCCACCAGACGAGAAAGAAATAAGCTGTAATAAAAGAGACGTAACATGTCTACATATTGATCCTCCTCTTGTACCTTACAAAGCAGCTCGTATGGAAAATAAAGAGCTCGTCAGAAGTTGAGAAATTCGGACTGTGTTTACTCCACATATTAAAACCTTGTGTGTCAAGGGAATTCGGCCATTAGCACTTAATCATAACGCTGCACAACTTCTTCGGCGTCTAAGAAATAGTTACTTAAGAAAAGCAAATATTCTAATCAGTGGTGTCGTTAATCTTAATGTTTCTTGTTATTGCGAATGGGTTGCAAAAGCAATTATGCCGAGCTAATGGCATCTAAGAGCTTTTTCAGAAATAAGGAATGGTTAGTGTCTCCGTATAATGTTAAACATATACCGCACATAAAATATGTTATTTCTAGGAGCATACAATCTCAAATGTATCTGAATGACCAGAGATTTTTTGAGAGTAGCGTTATCTGCAAAATACCTTGTTCAGATTGTAACGGGGTTTATATTGGCCAAACAAGTAGATACTTAACAACCAATTACACTATTAAACCAACAAAATAAAACAGCTATAATAGCATGTTCGGAATTTTTATTTTTATACACAGTTTCAAGTTTGATGGAACTGTTGTACATGAAAGATAAAATAATTATAAAAAAGGCTTCCACAAGAGACGGTTAATAATTAAGGAATAGCAATCATAAAAAGTAAGACATCCAAAACTAAAGTACAGGGCGATTCACTATATTTTGATCCCTCCATTAACTTTTTTGTTTTAAGAGTTATAAAAAAATGTGAAATACAAAAATTGCACGATTTTTTATAAAGTTTTCGAAAATGATAGTAGAAAAAATGAAGACCAAACAAAATGGCCGCGGATGTGAACTTTGTTAATTTAAACGGAACACCCTATATACTTTTAAGTATTTGGATAGAACGTTCCCTGTCGAGCATAGTCATGTAGAGTTTGTAGGGTCCATCTCTAACAATAAGTGAGATAATATTAAAAAACGAAAAGAAGGTTTTTTATTAAGGAAATACATTTTGTATTTGTTAGACCTCTTTTAGGCATTTCTGCCTTTTTTCCAATTACGTAAGGATTTAGATTTAGTTGTAATATATTTTGACATATCGGACATTGATATAGTCCAAAATGCGAATAGGTATTTTAACTAAGTCTCACTAATTAGGCCGTGAAAAGCCTATTTACTCATGGACAACGCTATATGGTTGGTGACAGTGACAGGTAATGTTATGACAGCATTGTTATTGTTTGACAGTTTGTATTGAATTTCCTGATCTTTCCGTTTCTGGATAAAACAAATGGGGTTTCCATTTGAAGTTGAACTCCAAATGACTTCTTAACCCGGTGTAAATAATTTGAGTTAATTTTCACGCTTACTTTATTAAATTACTAACTCAGCTTTCATTAGTTTACGTCAAATATCTTCTTATACAGGGTGATTCAGTCATAATGTCATTAATTTTAACCACGTATTCGGAAGGCTTAAGGGCCCCATATTCTTTAAATAGTGTTTTCCGCAAAGACAAATAATTTCAAACATTTTTCAATAACTGAATAATCTAAAGCTTATCAAATAATAGGAATGTTATGTCATGCCATCTGGGTATTTTCATAGACGCCGCAGTAAAAGGAATAAACAGGTGCAAAAAATGATCAAACCATCAAGGTTTTAGGTACTGAAATCTACGAAAATACTAACTTTTTTATATATAATTCCACATGTAAATATTCTTATAACATTTACTTGCTTAGTCCTAGATATAAAATTGTTTACTTTTATTTATAAGTACGTGAAAATAATTCTTAAAATGTGGGGTTAGAATAACAGCAAACGCATGTTTTACAAACGCTTTTTTTTAGTTATTATTTTATTTGAGTAAATTTAAATGGTAACAATGAATAAACAAAACATCAAGGATTTTATTTTTGTGCTTACTTTTGTTCTACACGTTTTGCTTTTAAAGATTTCAGTACCTAAAAACAACAGAAATTTCACTATTTCTCGGCCGGGAATATGGCCACCTTAATAGACAGAAAATCGGAAAAAAAATTTTACTCGACTTACATAAGAAAAACATAAGTATTGCTTTCTCAAAAACAATAAGTGCCTACCTAGATTACACCAAAGTTTAGATTTACACTAAAGTGTACATTTATTATGTAAACTGTGGTTATACGCAACTGCATATTGAATAAAAAATTGAAATACTAAAACTGTGTATTATTTAACATAATAAATTATAAAACGTGAAAACGTCCGGAAACAATCATCTCTTTTCATTACATTCAATTTGATGACACGATTTCCTTCGACAACTTTTTGCTCTATTTTGCATGGAATACGATCCTACTACAGTTCGTATTAGTCTAGGAGCCAGATCAGGTTCCGTGTACTAGCTATAAAAATAAACATTTTTAAATATTTAGTTTGTTGATAACAATTAAACTGACCACTTTCAGGCTTTGCAACCAAGTTTTTTGAATTCAGGAGGTCAAAATACTTTATAGAACAAGTTGTTTGCAGCCGTGACACTCTGGTTGGCAACGGAACCCTGTCTGGCTCCTAGACTAAAGTGCACGTGCAAATTAGAAGGTTAGTGACCTCGACACAGGTTAGCCTAGGTCGGAAACACATAACGAGTTGTTTATTTGTCTCCGTCCGATTGTATTTTTATCTTCTATTACTTACAGTCAATATTTAAATACTACATACATTTCACCCTCTCTTTATAATTTATCTAGTAAGTGTTGGTTCTTTATGTCATTATTTCTGTAATGAAATTGGAATGGTTATTAAATGAAATTTAAATTATTTGAACTCTTGGAGTTTTGTAACTTCAATATTAAATTTTATTTAAAGTGAAACAGAGCTAATTTCTTTGCAGCCATAATAAGTCACATTTGGTCAGATGAAAACCCGCACACTACTCGTCGGTTTAGCTTTCAGAGAAGATTCGGTGTCAATGTATGGGCCGGAGTATATGACGATCGTTTAATTGGGCCCCATTTTCTACCTGAACATCTGAATGGGCCGCGTTACTTACAATTTTTAGTAGAAGGCTTACAGCAAATTAAAAAATTATCACTATGATGTTAATAAAAATGATTTTTGAGAAGGCATGCTCAGACCTCCTCGAGGTTCTTGCTGGGCAACAATAACAATTTAATATGTTGATTGCATAATTATAAAAAATAATTTATAAACAAGCAAACCGTTTATTTATTGTCTTTATATGAGCGAAAATATATTAATATGGCAACATTGCATCTAGGGCGCCTTGTTCATATCGTAGCCGGCTGACGTCAGCCGGTCAGTAACAGCCTGAAAGGGGGGTTAGATAATGATTTGAAAATATTTTTGTTCAGCTTAAATATGCATTAAATTTTTTTTATAACCTTTTTTTCTGTCTGCTTTTAAAATTAATGACATTATGTTGAATCACCCTGTATATTCTAATAAATGAAACATTTTCAAACTTCCTCATATGACGAAAACTAAATCATTTAATACTTCAATCGTATCCTACTTTCCTGTTAAAAAAATCAACAAATATATTCACAAAAGGGTTTATACTGCCTTGAAATAATAAAAAAAAGAAATTTAAAGACCCAGCAGAAAACTAGAAGTAGAAGCGGCTCGAACATAGTTCCCATTCTATTTGATCAGCTCCAGACGGCATCTAGGCTTAAGCATAATGGCAGCACATTGAATTCCCAAACAAATTTGTTCGAGAAAAGAAGATTAATCAGCGCGGGCCCACTAAAAATGATATTCCCCTTCCGTATTTTTTTTACGACCGTAAAGATCTGGCAGATTCGAATTACAAAGCGAAAACACATTCGGCGGTGCCAATGTTTGAGGAGAATAAAACACTTATAAGAAACATTTCAAGTACGAAGGTTAATTAAAGAGGTAATAAAAAATGTTACTTTATGCGAATATTTAATGACCCATAACTCTGAACTTTATCTTCACGTATTCCATTAAATCCACAGTAAAAGCTTCACTGGCGAAAATTATTATTAAAAACATGTACGGGCTTTTCTCTTTTACAATTATTGTGTGCTCTAAAAGTTCATAACTTTGTATTATTATTATTAGTGTTTACAAGCCATAGTTTTTCAGTTACATTTTAAGGATTGCCTGTAGCCTGATTGATGGCGACGAACTGTACAAGGTCATTCGCTTAACATTCTACTACATATACCTTTCTTACATTTCTGTCTGAGAAAAAACAGTAAACGAAGGTCTTAGGAAATTTTCTTGAAATTTTAAAGCAGCATATAAACTAGTTTTTTTAATGAAACACCCACATACTTCTCATTTTTTGGACTCCTCTGTTTTTTGATGATAATGATACACAGGGTGATTCACAACTTATCCAAAAAATTTGGGAATAGATGCGGCTTGAGAAATGGAGTCAATATCTTTAAAATAATTGTAAAATCCGAGAGATATTTTCCGAGAAAAAAATTATTGAAGTTGTAGTACATTCGACCATTACATATCTTGACAACTGTAGTTCCTAGCGTCATTCGCAAAGTGCGTGAAGAGCCACGTGGCCTCAGCGACTCCGAATACTGAAATCCGATTTTACAATCGTCGTTGCGTCAGTGTTTACCTATTATATGTGGTGTTTACAATAGTTTTTTAGTAGTTGGTGTCAAAAATGGTTTACGTGTATAGCAACTCGGAGTTGATGGATATCGTTTTAATTTATTTTACAACTTCGTTATGGCCCCGGAAAACTTACACAGTATACCTGTACATACTGTAAGGGTAGATAATTTGTGGATATACAGGTGAATAAGACTACATTAAAGGTCTACAGAATTAAAAAATTCCAGATCGGTCGGTGTTAGGGAAATTCAGTTTTTTTGTGCCGACTTTTATAAAAATGTTGCCATTATGATCTGTAAATTATATAAAATTACAGTAAAGTCATATCAATAATACCAAACTGAAGTATAAAGAATTTCTTTTCAAATAGCTGTTTTCATTGCGAAAATAATATTGAAAAACTCATTGAAAATATGTGTTATCAGAATTTTATTTTTACAAAAATAAAGGGAAGGGACAAAAAAATTAAATGCATTTTTCATTCACTGGTTCACACAAAACCATTCACCCTGTACGGTTTCCGAGCGGCACAAAAAGAATGAACATATTTATAGTACCGTCTTGTGAATTTGGAATTTAGTTTTCAGTTAGTAAATTAAACATTTAATTGGTATTACGAGTAAACAGTACTACAAAAATTTTAATTTTTTATAAACTACTTTATCTATTACATTTGTGTTATAATTATATACAGGATCATACCGAACTTATCCAAAAAAATTGGGAATATATGCGTCATGAAAAATAGAGTTGATACCGTAAAAATAATTTTTGAAAAATTCTTATAGTTTCCGTGAAAAAAAAAATGATTGAAGTTGTAGTATTTTCAACCTTTACATCGTTGCGCTACTGTAGTCTCTAATTTTGTGCACTGTGCGCAATGTGCTTTCCCTCCACGTGGCATCAGGCAAATCCGATGTTAGCATTAAAGTTTTTGCGATAGTGTTTACGTTAGTTTTTCAAGTGTCAAAAATGGCTTACGTGTATAGCAACTAGGAGTTGATGGATATCGTTCTAATTTACGCTGAAGCAAGACAACATTTGTATTAGTTCGTAGAAGCTGGATAAGACGGGTCCAAATGTGTTTGTATATTCATATTTTTTTTTTGGATAAATTCTGAATACATACAAAATATACATATGTATTTCAAGTTTGTATTTTTTTTAACAAAATGAAAAAGAGATGTAAGTAAATATGGACAGATATGACAATTATACTAAATTAAAATAAAAAATACTATTTTATTTGCATATCGTGAGATAGTAATATATGTTTATTCATATACTATATAAAAAAAATTGCTCAACCACTTTTTTAAAGTTGTTTGAAATAGATAAGATTGCAAATATTTGCCTGAAATTTAATCTAATACACACTAATGGTGTCACCATATCACTTCGTTTTATTAGATAATAAAGTAACAATAAAAATACCTCCCGAAAATTTCATGAATGGGATTTACGCATCGAGTCCAACTATTAAATATACGAGGGAGTTTCAAAGTAAAACGGATATTTTAAAAATAAGAACAACAAATAGTTTTTTTGGCAAAACCAATCCTAGGTCCGGATGTCCTTCAGGTTGTAGGCACAAGCCTTTTGGGTGGCTTCTACATCCATAAAACGCTTTCCTTTCATCCAAAAAATCATCCTATGGGTCCATTGGTTTATATTTTCTTTCACTTATTTCTTTAGAGCTGCTGATGTGACTTTTTGTTTTATGCGCTGTTTGCTGACTCTCTCGGTGAAGTGGCCAACAGTAATCTCCCATCATATTGGTGTTCCAGCGTCCTTGATAGCATTTTTCCATATGTTAAAATGTGAACGAATGATTGGTGATATGGCGTTTTTAATGTTATTTTTGGAATCAGAACACTCAAAACTATAAGAATAAGGTAAACACACCTAAAAAGTTTTTTTGTTCGTTGGCTGTGTATTGTTAAACAAGTTACATTATAATTCAAAAAAACTCGCTAATGCATTTCCTATAACAGTTCTATTTCTGAATAAATGTTTTTCAGCGTAGTTTTGTATTATAACGTAACTATTCCTGCATGTGCCTGCATGATTATTTATAATTTGTAACAATATAGGGTATTAATCTGTAACACTACGTCAAAAAACAACGTATTACTAAATATTTATCAACCTAGCAAACATCAGATAAGTAACCATTTAGGATTTATCTAGTATTTGCAGAACGTTGATTCGTTAAGTATGTATTTAATTAATATCTAACATATGGAACGATTTTTTCAATATATTTGTCGAGAGCTCGAGAACATAAATATTTAATCCAGTCAATAGAACTCAAGAGATAACTGACATCACTTGCATTTTCGTAGTACCAACCAGTGAAAAGCAGCATGAAATATACGTGATATAAAACACAAGACTATTCTGTAATACAATCTCTAAGCTAAAACTTACTAAGTATTGTTTAAATAACACAAAGTTAATGACCTAGATGTACCGTGTACCTACTCCGACTAAACTTGTTTCCTTGGTTGTTCTTCGTCGTTACGAAGCAATTTTGAGATGTGTTTTTTACTCACTTTTTTCCCAACATAGCTTCAACCTATTAAAACAGCGGTTAAAAGAATAGTAATGATTGGAATGGTATGTTTTTCCCATATTTAACTTTCAGTGGACATACGGATGTATACATGGATGTACATAAATGGTGATGCTATTAATAATGTATCACAAATTTGTTGATTTACATACTGTTAAAAAAATTAAACCGATGGACAGTATGTTTAGGAATTTGCATGCCATTTGCATGGCAGAGGGGTAAATTCTAACATGATTCAAACGACTCCGTGTTTTAAAAATCTTACATTTAATGAAGCCGTGTTGCTCCCACCACAACCCAGACAAGACAAGAAACCGGGTAATAAAATTAATAATGTGCGCTGTACACACTTTAGATAATTCCCAGGATTCAGGATAATAGGAAGTTTTTTAATGAATTAAAAAAAAATGTTAACGTGGTAGCAAACGCAGAGGCACAGTCTTTAATAAAAAATGCTTGTATTAAAAAGCAGGTCCCTATGTTATATTTGGCTTAACTTGGTGAAAAATGTATTTAACACATTAGCATTTGTTGTAGATGTAGACATTTACCCGGTTTTATATAGGATTGAAAGTAGAAACTCATTTTCAAATGTAAAAAACCGTAAAATGAACTTCTTATGAGCTTTCGATTAAAGAGAGAATTCCCTCTAATTGGCCATCGATTAATTTCAGACATATAATAAGAAACCATCCTAACGGTCATTTTAAACTTTCCCACAATGCAGAATCCCCACTTTAAAACCTTTTCCTTACTTCAGTTAAGCGTTATCGTATTATACAACCGAATTAATTCAGGCATTAAAGAGTTAAGTGCGTTCTCATTGTTTTGCAGAAAAATATCCCCTAAGTATATTATGAAAAGCAAAGCAAAGCCGCTTACCTGGTAAGGGACTTTACAGGAGCGCACAACTTCTGGATAAGGTTGGTATCCTCGTTGAAGTCCTGGAAAGAAAACATTCGTTTTAATAGGATTTAACTCGATTGTTGTCTGGCAATATGTTAATATTTCACATAAATATGAAATTTAAATTACCAGGTATACTTGACAATGATTTTTAAAAATAAATTGATAAATTTAAATGCTAGAGCATGAAGGCAGTCGCGACAACTAAAAGGCAGATGAGTTAGCCAGAACTGAATTAAGGACAACAGTGAGACTGAACAATTTTTGTACTGAAGGTTTTAGTTTGGAATGCTGTAAGTAAGGCTCCAAGGATACAACTTCTCCGAGACCTAGTCCTAACCCAGCTTCTGTTCCACTGTCTGTGATGAAGCCATCCATAAATCATACCCAGACATAATTTTTCCATTGCATTCTATATCCACTCCTACTCTTTTCTATTCCCTGGAAAAAAAACACACGAGGCCATCAATATCAAAACTTCCTTGGGACTTTAAAAATTTTTCAACCTTCGATTTCGTTTGTAACAGATAAAACAGATCCCTAATTTACTCAATGCTTGGAATGAACTGACGTCATGGGCTTAGTACGTCTGGAATATGGGGGACGACAACCCTTGAACATTGGGCGCGATATGCGTCGAAGTGAAAATTATGAAAGTAGGTGTAGACTGCCAATGCTGCTAATAAGCGTTCGACAGATATTTCGTAGAGAAAGCACCATCAGGAAGTCATAACGGTAATAAAAACAAAATTAATAACACCAAATTTGCTACTTCACAATATGATTTATAGAAACGACTTTGTATAATAAAATAAGTGTATAACGCAAATGTTACTCGAAATTAAATATTAATAATTTACTATCTAACTAAGTATATGCAATTAAAGAAACAACTAATAACGAATTGGACAGGAAACAGTTATTTTGTTTTAGAGTAGGTACACTTATTTTATTAACTAGGAATTAAACTGTAATATTTAGCTCGCATAGATTCAATAATCAAAGGAATTGATAATGGTTTTTAGTTCTCTTTAGTAGAGTGAATTTCATCTAAAGCTATGATTGGATAAAACAGCAATAGCAACAGGAAATATGAGTAACCGCTATAATATGTTTCGAGTTATTTAAAGTTCAAATTTTACTGTTGTACGGTGTCAGTGTGTTGAATACCACAATGTAATTGAAATTCATGAAGTAGATATACAAGAAATTAAGGAAACCATCACTTTTGTAGATTTCCGAAGTGACACCTGGTCAGACAGGCAAATCGTTGAAGATATTATTATGAAAGACTCTCTCAGTGTGTGTGGGTTCCTATGTTTCGTTTTATATCCTGATATAATTTGAATTTAAATTTGAATCTGTTGAGATTTTATTCTAATTTCTTAAATAAAAGATGTATTTAATTTAACAAATTTCAATATATTGACAGAATTTGGCAGGTTATGGTTTTGTCACAATGTACAATAATTGTTGTAATGCTTATACTAAATTATTAAATAACAAATTCCCCCTTTAAATTTATACTACAACAGTGCATGAGTGTATTTCTACTGCCTTGAAGATAAATTGAAATTTTGATATGAAGTTTATATATCGCTTTATTTATTATATTGGCAAATTTGCTTATTACTTGTCGACACTTACAGTGAAATATTTCTTTCTGACTTTTCCATCAGCTTGTAACTATGCTGTGTTGCGAAATCTGCTGCATGTAGTCGCGCTGTTCCAGTGTTTCCTCGTCGATTTGTCGTGTCGCAGCGGAAACTGCCGAAGTATCCCTCGTGCTGCCACAGGAACTTTTCCAAGTGAAAACAACACTACACTATATTTTTAAAATTTCACTTGTCACTTTTTTGTTTTTAATTTTTACAAGTTCACCTCTTATCAATTTGTTGTAGTTGTATTAATTGCTTGTTGAGACTGCTAAACGTATTTTCGGGCTAATGTCACTTCCACTGATGTACCATTTTGACTTTTGTCAAGTTTTGTTACGACATTTAATCACCAATATGTCTGCGTGAGTATACTGATTTTTACTGATTTGTTTATAATAGCAGCTAGCACTTGTTTTTTAGGAGCAAAATTTACGATGTTGCTGCTACAGGTAAACATGAGAGACTCCCTACCTCGAGCCCGGATATTGGTTTTATAGAATGTGCAAAACAATTGAAAATTACTATGACAACATAACAATCGTATTTTTGGAATTTTATTTTTACAAATACTGACTTTTTAATGGACTTGTGATGCATGAACTTTTCATTTTCAAATTCTTTGCATTTTTCTGCGTCTTTTGACACTAATTACACCTTTCTAGGTTAACTTGAACGTTATGTCAAAATGTTACATATTTTTACAAAATTCACTTATGTCATTATTATTCTGAACGAGCAGATAACCGAAATGCCAATGACATCGAAAATATTCTTCAATCAGCAGAACGAAGACCATCAACAAGCACCAGAAGAAATATTCAACCAAGAGATCATGCTAGAAGATTGGAATTTTGTGAATGAGTCAACGCTACTCGTCAATTGGTTCTGATGATACTTTTTACCGACGAAACCACTTTTACCAGGGACGATATTAATAACCATCACAACAATCATCGTTGGTCCGATAACAATCCACATTCTAGTGTAGAAATCCATTTCCAA
The DNA here is from genome assembly GCF_000390285.2 of Anoplophora glabripennis. Classification (NCBI taxonomy): domain Eukaryota; kingdom Metazoa; phylum Arthropoda; class Insecta; order Coleoptera; family Cerambycidae; genus Anoplophora; species Anoplophora glabripennis. The sequence continues at coordinate 488,687 of NW_019416223.1, read as the reverse complement.
CACAGATTTACTGTTAATATCTGGTGTGGAATGATTAGTCATCAACTAACTGGGCCATTTATATTACCGAATCATCTAACAGCAGCCCGATATTTAGAGTTTTTGCAGAATGACTTTCCAGCGTTATTGGAGGAAGTTCCCTTGAAGAAACGACTACGCATGATTTTTCAGCATGACGATGCTCCGTCCCATTACAGTCGACAGGTAACCCATTACCTAAATGAATAATTTGGAGAGAGATGGATTGGTTGTGGGGGGTGGGGGGGCCTATTAATTGGCCAGCTAGGTCTCCAGACCTAACTCCCATGAATTATGGACTTTGGGGATGTATGAATCAAGAAATTTATCGTGAAAAAGTAAATAAACGTGTTGAATTGAGAGGTCGTATAATGGCTACAGCTACGCGAATAAAACAGCACCCTATAAAACTAAAACATCCGGTGTACTGTTTTAATTATATTTAAGTTAATATGTATATTAACTATTTATCAGACAAGCACATTTATTAATGTTAACATTTACAACCGTTTTTACATTAGGCATTAAGTAAGTTACATATTATTTTTTTACTGAAACGTTACTTTGTAACAAATATTTAAAATTATTTCATTTAAATAACGAAGTACCTATCCAATAAATTTTACATTTTAATGTACAAGCAATAAGGAGGCGCTGATTACAGTGTTCAAGAACACCATAATTCCAGGAAACATATATTTAACTTAAATGTAAAGGGTAATTACTATAACAGGTTATTAAGAGATACTTTCTGTAATTAAAAGATGTGAAATAATTGCCGGGCAATCAGAGGAATTCGAATTGGAGTTATGAAACACCTGCTTATGTATGTTTGGGAATGATCTTATCAGAAGTTTTCTGTAAAGGTTTTACTACTCCGTTGATGGTCATATTGGAATTAAATGAACATCAAATTATGCAAGTGTGAAATAGTATATTTAATTTGGGCATTGGTCGCCGATTTTTTCTCCAAAAGTAGGTCGGAATAGAAGGTGAAGCCTAAAAATTTGAGCTCGAGACGATCACCACTGTGGAAATTTTTTGAAATTTAAAAAATGTAAATTTTTTATTCATTTTCAGAATTTTATATATTTGGGTCTGTATATAACTTAGAGACTAAACCAAACGGGATTTTTCTCTACTGACATCTGTTTTAAATTGTTATATATAATGCCGTGACAAATAAAAACACTTGTTAAAAGTTGAATTTTTTAGATATCTTACAATTTTTTATCATTTTACTGGAGAATTAAATTTTTTATGCTCCATATATGTTTTTGTTTCTGTAAAAATAATAAATAAGTATTAATTCATTGCCTAAAATTTAAGAAATTAAGAATAATAAGTGCCATAAATAAATATTAGTAGAAAATTGGAAGATTTAAAAATTGACAGCTCGTGGACCATCTCTATCCATAATTGAATTTTTTAAAATTGTTTGGGAATAAAATGGACTTTATTCTCTGATTCTTTCAAGCTATTTCGGGTTGACAGAAAAAAGTTTTTGTTATCTGAAAACAGCGGTTTTCAAAAAATAGATTGGCTTTGCGAGGTCATACAGGGTGTCTCACGGTGACGGCAAATTAGAATTATTTCAGAGACTACTTCATATACTTGCACATAGAATAAAACGGGGACTTTAACAATAAGTTTGTGTAAGCCATTGGCAAATAAAAAGTTGCATGATTCCTCACCTCAGCGCGTGGTTCTAGAAAACCTAGCTACTCTAGCAAATCTGGGCAATAGATTTTATTATGAATTAGATTATAAAGGAATTTTACCGACTGACAACGCCTGCGGGTTTCTAAACGTCTTTGAACATTTTCAAGGGCATCAGAGTGTAATTGGTAATAGGGAATCCAAATCAATGACCAATACTCAAGCTTCGATCTAACAGAATTGAAGCAGAATTTCCAAAGCCGCTCATTTTCCTGGCATGTGATTGTATTTGATAAATGTGATCAACAAAACTCAAACGGGAATCAAATAAAACTCCTAAATCTTTAATTGTTTCCACAGATTGCAAGCTCTGATTATTAATTTTATATATATATATATATTTCTCAAAATTTATCTTTCTGGTATATGTAACCACTTTACACTTAGCAACGTTAAGTTCTAACCTACACCACAGTTCAATATTGGCCAGATCATTCTGCAAGATTAAGTTATCTGAGGTATCATCAATTTTCCTATATATTTTCAAATCATCAGCGAAAATTAGATTTTCGCATTTCAAGACAGAACAAATATCATTGATAAAAATAAATTAGGAAAAGCAATGGGCGTAAATTGGATCCTTGGGGGACGCCTGATGCTGCCGTAAGTCGCTGAGATTTGTATCCATTAAACGCAACAAAGTACGTTCTATCTTTAATATAAGACGAAAATAGGTCCAATAATGCAAGGCTAAAACCAATTCCTCCCAGCTTTTTCAACAGAATACGATGATCAAAAGCCTTAGATATGTCCGTGCAGACTACATCTACCCTGCCATCAGAGTCCAAAATATTTGATAAATATTGAGTAAAAACTAGCAAGTTACTTTGGGTAGATTTACCGGTTAAAAATCTGTGTTGGGTAGATGAAAGCGAAGGTCTGATGGAAGGAATAATACCTGAAACTTTGACACGTACTTAAAGGGTAAAATGGAATGTCATGTGTAACCTTGGATACACTTGTTGTATAGACAAATATTGTTACTAAAAAGACATTCGCTTGCTGAATAAGTATTGTATAAATTGAATAATTTATAAAATGATTTAAATAAAAAAACAAATTGAGTTTAATGAGAACGAAAGAGAAGAAAAAAACACCAATTTTCCTAAACGAAAGTTAAAATTATAATTTACAAATTAGAAATTTATCGACAAAAAACTGACCACCTTTCGAATCCCATTTGCCTGCGTCGCAATAAAGCGCAAGCTAAGAGTACGCACACATCAATAAACCCCCTCAGGACGACGCGATTACCAAAAGAAGCTATTCCGCCGTCGCGTCACCCCGGTTGGCGGGTTACCTCGTACGTACCGCCCGCAAAAAGACAGGCGGATCGGCGGGCGATGCGTCGGCACAAATCACCCCCCTAAGTGGCTGATCTTTCTTCCGTTCGAGGAGACGTAAACCCGTGTCGTGGTAAACAAGCCGTAAGGGATCACGGACACAAGTGGCGGGCCACGGTGTCACGGAGGCGGCGGCGGCGGTGGCGGCGAGAAGTGGGCCCGACAGAGAACAAGTGTATCAACACGTAGCGGGCGCGTGGCTTACCAACCTAACCGATGTCTGCCCATTTCCGGCTATGATCCCCACGGCGTCGTTTTCGAGCCACGCGAACGGGGACGTCACGCTCGCTCGTTGGGGCGAGCTGCCGCTGCTTGCACGCCTTCCTCGTTTCTCGTAACCCCGCTGTCGACACGCCACGGGACATCTCCATTCACACCGTCCGCGATAATTAACGCTGAATAATGTCCTGGGCCCAGGCGATTATTGCGTCTCCCCGCCCTTCGTGGCCTTCCGAAGGATCTATTACGGTCTGTCTGGTACCTTTAAAGTAACTGTTTTTTTTTAATACGTCGCTCATGTGTAATTACGTGCCCAGATCAGAAAGTGGTACTTTACAGGGAGAGCATGCAGATTCTGTATTTGATGGAAATTTAAAAAATTTGGTCGCTGAAAGTTTGACGGGCCAGGAAATTGTCTCTGTTGAAGAGATCTTGGACGGGAATTCGATGTGGAAAGTTCGCATTCACATTAGGGGTTGTAGACCAGGGCGGATCTGTTTTGTGGTGGATGTGAGAGGGGGCAAGCAATTTTTTTTTTACCTTTAATACAACTCACATAATAAAAGTGTAGATCCCTTGATCTGGGCGAGGTCCGGAACATTTTCAAAATTGTAAAAATGTAAAAAATTTTTTAATAAATACCTATTTTATCCTAGTTTTTTACTTATATCTTGGAACCTATGCACTTTGGAAGAATATTGAAGAGGAAAAAAGTTTTAGTATTGAATTTTGCATAATATACTCTAGAAATGTTTAAAGGGGTTTCCACGTGAAATCTGCACCGGCGTGTTTTTTAACAATGGTGTCTTCAGTGTGTTGCTTGTTGATAGAAATAACTTTTGACCAATTATCAGAGCTCTATCTTTGCTCATTTTTAAAAAAATGGGGTTGCAACCCTTAACTTCAAAATCATTTTTCTATAAAACTATGATAGATATTTGAATAAATCCAACGGCATATGAAAGCTACTGATAAGAATTATATTGCATATTTTTTTCATAGTTTTTCAACTATATAAACAGTGAGAAAAAAAAATTGAAAAAATGAAGGGTGGTTTTTTGTGGCTATTTCTCGAGATACACTAACCAAAAAAATCACGTATAATCAGTGAGTCTTAAGCTACAATGCATAGCAGTTACATAGATCTGCGATGGGTGGATCATATTCAAAATAATCATTTTATGTTGCTAGGTACAGTATTGTGAACTGATACTTGTTAGAACTTTAGAATATACCACGACAGTGATGTGTGAGATCTTTGTGAAGTTGCAATATTTGTGTAAGTTTTAACTGACGTATTACACTTACAGATGTTATATAAAAAGATATCGGTATCCGATTTTGTCATAATTAGTCTGAAAATTAAATCTTTATAGTATGCCTGTAGACTCACAATGGTACGAATATTGTATCCCAATGTCACCTTGGAACAAATGGAACAAAATCAATTGCGCGTGCGCAAGCTAACAGCTGATCCAGTCAAGCAGAGGTTAAGTTCTACATTGTTCATGGGTGAATGATTCGTTTCTATATTTTAAAAATAATTATAAATAAATATTAAATATGTGACCGAAGATTTTATTGTATGTTGAAAATTAAAAAAATCATTATTGTGAAGACTGGTTAAAATATTCGACATTACATATATGTACTTTTCACATCAATTGAAGCTATAATAAGGCTAGAGAGTATAATATTCGGTTGGATATAATTTTGCATATTTTTTATTTTGTTAAAGCCTTTATCGAAATAAAAAAAAAGTTGTTGGAAAATCCAACATTTTTTTTTATTTCGATTAAAGTTAATACATTTATTATGTATACCAAAAAAATTGTTGGAAAATCCAACAAATTTTTTTTTATTTCGATTACAGTTAATACATTTATTTTGTATACCGCTATTGTCTTCCATTTTACAATAATATAAAGGCTTTAACAAAATAAAAAATATGCAAAATTATATCCAACCGAATATTATACTCTCTAGCCTTATTATAGCTTCAATTGATGTGAAAAGTACATATATGTAATGTCGAATATTTTAACCAGTCTTCACAATAATGATTTTTTTAATTTTCAACATACAATAAAATCTTCGGTCACATATTTAATATTTATTTATAATTATTTTTAAAATATAGAAACGAATCATTCACCCATGAACAATGTAGAACTTAACCTCTGCTTGACTGGATCAGCTGTTAGCTTGCGCACGCGCAATTGATTTTGTTCCATTTGTTCCAAGGTGACATTGGGATACAATATTCGTACCATTGTGAGTCTACAGGCATACTATAAAGATTTAATTTTCAGACTAATTATGACAAAATCGGATACCGATATCTTTTTATATAACATCTGTAAGTGTAATACGTCAGTTAAAACTTACACAAATATTGCAACTTCACAAAGATCTCACACATCACTGTCGTGGTATATTCTAAAGTTCTAACAAGTATCAGTTCACAATACTCTACCTAGCAACATAAAATAATTATTTTGAATATGATCCACCCATCGCAGATCTATGTAACTACTATGCATTGTAGCTTAAGACTCACTGATTATACGTGATTTTTTTGGTTAGTGTATCTCGAGAAATAGCCACAAAAAACCACCATTCATTTTTTCAATTTTTTTTCTCACTGTTTATATAGTTGAAAAACTATGAAAAAATATGCAATATAATTCTTATCAGTAGCTCACATATGCCGTTGGATTTATTCAAATATCTATCATAGTTTTATAGAAAAATGATTTTGAAGTTAAGGGTTGCAACCCCATTTTTTTAAAAATTAGCAAAGATAGAGCTCTGATAATTGGGCAAAAGTTATTTCTATCAGCAAGCAACACACTGAAGACACCATTGTTAAAAAACACGCCAGTGCAGATTTCACGTAGAAACCCGGTGTGACCCTTTATTACCGATATTGCAAAGTAGCAATAATTGATGAAAAAAGGCAAAATAATCAAGTTTTTTGTATATTTTTTTTTAATATTTTAATTTCTCTGAGGACATTCTAATTTTAAAGAAAAGCCAAAGAAATTTGTATGTTAAAGTGTGTAATATACAACATTAAATATATCAATTACTGGTAAATAACAAGATAAAGAAACAGAAATTGACTATCAATGCCGAACACGTGGAGTGAAATAAAGTGAGGTTAAATGTTAAATGAAATTGAAAAATTGACATTCTACAATTTTAAGGATTACCAACTAAGTGAAAACAAAAATTTTTAAAGTAAAACTACCAATATACTAATATCAAAATATCAGCTGTGAATTAATGAGATTCCCAAAGATACTTGAATAAAGGTTTATAATTACAATTTAAATTGACTTGAGTATTAACACAGTTATTAGGGTTCGTTCTAATTTCTCTAATTTTTTAACATTCTAATTTTGACAAAAAAAACTTTAGAGTATAATAAAACAACACACCAAATTTCATTAAAATCGGTTCTATAGTTTTCGCAAAATCAGTTTTTGAAAAATATTTTGAAACAAAATTTTCGAATTTTCAAAATGTTTCACAGCCTCAAATAAAACATCTAGATACTTGAACATTTTTTCACATAGAAAAGACCACTCAACGTTTTTGAAAAATTGAAATCGGTTGATTAGGACGGCCACAGTAAATTTTTAAAGGTAACACTCCTTTTTTTATTTTTAAACAATTAGATTACATTTATCAATTTGCAATTTAGTTTTTTTCAAAAATTATAATTTTAAATATTTTTTTTTAATTTGTTTAAACAAAAATTATTTAAATAATTTTAATAATTATAACTAAATATATTCATATTCAGTGTTGAAATGTATACGTAAAAAAAATTTTTCATTGAAAAATGCAATAGCATAGGGGTATTAATGCATTAATAATAATCTTTGTTTATAACAAAATATGTGCAAATTAGACAGTTGCTATTACGATATTCGAATTCCTTGGCTCGCCAGACATCGGATTAAAAAAAAAGATCGAAATTGGTCCATTCAAAGCCGAGATAATGCAATTTTTTTCGTAAATTCGCATTTTGAACCTCCGAATTAAATCTCGGAGCGAATGCCCCCTCCCCCACTTTTCGTGCAATGACCGCTTTTCCGATGATTTATCTATGATGCCGATAACTTATTGACATGAACATTTTTTCTAGCTTAGAACTCGGAAAAACGAAGCCACTGGATCAAAGATTATTGCTAAACTGTTTATAAATTAACGGTAAATGCATATAAACTTAGACCGCTTATATCTCGAGAACCAATAAACGGAATTTAACTTTTTTTAAAAAAAGAAGCGTCTTCCCGAGTACTTTAAAATTATAATTTTTGAAAAAACTAAATTGTAAATAATAAAAAAGTGTGTTAATTTTAAAAATTTACTGTGGCCGTCCTAATCTTTTCTATTTTTCTATTTCTAAAAATTTTCAAGTAACTAAATGCTTTATTTGCGGCAGTGCAACATTTTGAAAATTCGAAAATTGTTTTTCAAAATTAAAAAAAAAAAATATTTTGCGAAAAATATAGAACCGATTTTAATGAAATTTGGTATGTTGTTTTATTGTACTCTAAAGTTTATTTTATTAAAATAAGAATGCCATCGGAGAAAAAAAAATTATCCAAAAAACTTGATTATTTTAATTTTTTTCATCAATTATTGCTATTTTGCATTTTGATAGTATATTGTGCAAAGTTCAATTCTAAAACTTTTTCCTCTTCAATATTCTTCCAAAATGCATAGGTTCCAAGATATAAGTAAAAAAACTCAGATAAAATAGGTATTTTTTAAAACTTTTTAAACATTTTTGCGATTTTGAAAATGTTCCGGACCTCGTCCAGATCTAGGGATCTACACTTTTATTATGAGAGTTGTACTGAAGATATTCCAGCAAAAGCTTGCCCCCTCTTACATCCGAGAAGTGGGATATTTTTGAAATTGCTTGGACAGGTATGAAGTTTCCTTGAATCGTGCGTAGTTAAGATGGATTGTTTTTTTGAAAATTATTTTTCGATCCTAACTTCTGTTGACGATTATACATCACATTTCTTCTTTTTCAACCACATTGTTAATGGCGTCAAATGAATGCAGTTGTTTGCAGCGTAGTGGATGGTAGACGTGCATTTAATCCTGATATTCTAATCAATACGGGGTGATTTTTCTTGATGTAGAGCTGGTGATAATGAGGACATTTGGATTTTTTACTATAAAAGGCTTCTTAGTGAGCTTATTATGTTGGTTTTAAAAAGCAGAGGTTTTAATTCGGCGAAAATTGTAATTTGACGGATTTGGCTTTTCGAAAAAGCGACATTAAAAATTGAATTCAGGCTGCATTATTAGCAGTAATGAGCTTACTATAAAATTTATCACATAAATCTATGAAATTTGGTAATTCTGATACATCACCATCAAAAAATGGAATTAGGTCTACAATATAATCGCGAATATAATAATATAATATTTGTTTGAAGCATATTTTGATTTGTGGATCTTATTTGTGGAAGGGCGAAATGGGCGGTGACTATTAGATGCCTTCATTATAGCCATCTTTCTCTATCGCACGGATTTCTATGACTTTCTTTATCGCTCTCACGTAACGGCCGATGAACCATGGGGACTTTCCGACCCTGTATAGTATACAATAGTCTTATAATAGCATATAGAATTCTAATAAAGAATAAAGCGCATTTCTTTCAGTGTAGTAGCAAATATTAATAGAATACTGCCTCATAAAGGAAATAAGTCCCCTTTTTTTGTAGCGGTATCCAAATTCACCTTACAATTTTTCGTATCTTAATAAATATGTAGGTTAATTGTTTAATCTGATTTTCTTTATTTAAATTATAATTATTTTATTTCATTAGTGACTAAAAAAGTTTGTACTACATGCAACATTGATTTCACGATTTAGATGAAAATTTCCATAAAATAACCAACACAATTCCATTTTTTAATAATTGTATCTCCAATTGATTTAATAAAATGAAAAGTTGTAATTAATATTCTGTTCTATTCAGTGATATGAAAGATTTTCTCTGACCCATTTTAAAACACAAAGAGAAATTCTACACAAACCGATCATTTTGGATTTGTGTTTCCTTAACAAATTTTTTACGATTTACAATGCGACATTTTTGGGGCCACATTGGGGCGCGCAGCGAAAGTTAGAATATGCCCACGGGACTAATTCGAAAAAGTTTTCACGACAGCATAAGGACAAGTGATTCCTCGATAACAGATAAAGTTAGAACTTCGTCCCGACATTGGCACTAACTAACTAAATCTCGAAGAGAGACGCCAAGCGTAACCGCGCCAAAACCGTTCATTCACTCGGTATAATTAGATGTATAAAGCCATGTTCGTTTCGGAACGACCGTAACCGTAAATTTTAACATCGATATAAAGATGAATTATACAGGATCTTAACTGTTACGGTGACAATCTTGAGCCGGGTTATTGCAAGAGTAATGGGGGGTTTGATGGTTACTTTGATTGGGGTAATATTTAGTTAGTTATGAAATTAAGGTAGTAGCATCGCTGGAATGGATATACAGAGTGAATTTAAGTGAAGCAGCATAAAGCCACCTTTATAATTTTGAGCGCAAAACAATTGGACTTTAGTCCATTCTAAAAAAAGGAATGAATTCTGAGGTTTTAAAATTTTAGAGGTTACTACAGAGAATGTATGGCGAGGAATAATAATTATTTGGAAAATACAAGACTTAATGTCGGCATTTAATTTATTAAAACAGCCAAGCCATTAAATCTACTTTACTGCCAAATTAAACACACATTATTTTCGCAGATCAATTTCAATTTTATCATATTAGCAAACAAAGCTATTTATTTTATATTGTTAAAATTGTATGATAGTTCTTTCACGAATAATAATAATTTCAGGTCGTCTGTGGTTGCTATGAGACGTTATTAAGTAAATAATTTAGGTACACAATAATCGCCATATTGTTCCTATTTAAATCCGCAAAAATGACTATTTATTATTTGAGATGGAAGAATTTACATTAACTCACAATCAGCCAGAAATTATTGAAACAGCAAAGCAAATAGAGTGTAATTTATTACCAGAAAAAACGAAGAAGATATATCAGCAAACATAAAAAATTTATTGTTTGCCGGACTGAGAATAACATTGTGATTTTCAGAAAATGTATTACTGGTTTATTTTTATGAATTAATACGCAAAAGTATGAAATCTTCATTATGGTCAATATATGCGATGTCCAGAGCTACTTTGAATGTCTACAACAACATCGATATTGGAAGTATCTAAAACTAAAAGCATTCTTGAAACGGCAATCGGATGGATATCGTACTAATTACGCGTTTTAGAAAACAAACAAATTAAAGAATTCTAATGGAGGTCTCTGATGATACGTATTTAGATACAAAGGTAATCATAAAAAAAATATATTTTTGTAAACGAAGAATACTGACTACTTATTATTATTTTAGGTGGCAATGAGTCCTACCATATCCGGGGTGTATCGAAGTGATGAACTACTTCAAATGAAAATTGGAGACAATAAAGATATGGGAAATATATTGCTGATCACTATGCCAACTACAAAAAGAAAGAAAAAAAGATCCTTTATTCTAGGTGAATATTTAGACATACAGGGTGCGCATTAATGTGTAGAAGTACGATATCTCCATTATTATAGAAGATATCAAAAAAGTTATATACAAAAATTGTAGCCTACTTAAAACTGCACATTTTAAAATTATTTTCATATATACAGAGTGTTACGTATTACCAGGGTGAACTAAATATACTATTTTTTAAATGAGACACCCTATATATTATTTCAAACTTAGATTAAGCTCATTTCTCCCATGCTTCCAATATAGGGTTTAATTATGTTATATAGTGTATTTCAAAAGTTATGGTCAATTGTATACGAGAATCATTCCCATTTCAGCGTCCTGTATATACCCTAATCAGAGCAACTTAACAATAATTTTTTGCACGCATAACTTTTTGATATTGGCACAGTTTTACGAGAAAGTGCTATTTCTTTATTATTGCAACAGTTGAATATAGGGCGAACCAAAACTCGAGCACATAATTTTCTCAATTTTTTTAAATGAATCACTTTGTATTTTATTTTAAAAACTGGAAATACACTATATGCTCTTTCATTTTTATAAGGTTTTTATAAAATAGAGTTTTAAAAAAATTCATATTATAACAAGTTGGCCGTGGGTGAATGTTAGTAAGTATACAAAAGATGGGGTTAGAGAAATATCCTGTCTTGTCAAATTCATATCCTCTTAAGTATTTAATATTAACAGGAGGCCTTAAAGTCGCTAATAGCAACACTGGGGTGTCTCCTATTACAACACCCCTAACGATGTGTCGAATTTTAAACAGATCGTTCAATACAATAAGGTTGGTTTCATAAGCGACGTACATAAAGCACTTACAAAATCAAGTAAACAAAATGGCATAATTACGTTTTTGTTTCCGCATATTTCAATTTGTTTAGGTACTAGGAACAGCATCGGCAAATCTGCATGACTTATTACGTGGCTAAGTTGGAATATAGTTGTAACTATTGTAAATATAGTAGTAGTGGTTGAGTTTTTTCATGTCATAATAATTCTAACGTACCTCTGTTTTATACAATACTAGCAATCCGCCCCGCCTTCGCACGAGCAAATATAAAATAGCCTATGTTACTCCGAGGAGATGTAGCTTTCGGTAAAATTGGTTGAGTAATTTTTGAGTTAAATCGTAACAAACAAATAATCAATCATCTTTCATCTAATGCGACCCTAATATTAATTTTAAAATAATTCACGATATATCTATATACCTAAATACAACAAACGAACTCAAAACTAAAAATGCAAAACCTTTAAATTTAAAACAATATAGGTAACTACCAACAATGTGAAAACAAAACGAATTAAATTAAAGTACCTATGTTCAGGACTATCAATTTTAATTAATAAGTAAGTAGTTAGGTATCTAACTACTTAAAGAAAACAAACACGAAACAAAAATGCGACTATGAAGTTTTAAATGATTCACAATAAGAAAAAAAACAAACAAATTATTAAAACTCAATGAAATAAAAGTATGTTTGCAAGTATCTATGTATGTTCCGACTACCTAAAGACAACAAATACAAAACAAAAATGTGACCTTAAAATATCGAACGCAATTATAACTTTCCAACAACACCCAGAAAGAAAACACAGTCGTCAGTCTCACCTCCATTCGTTCCAAGTCAGTTTATTAAAGGATCACGCGCGCGTTATCGTTCGGCTTATTAGCTAAACAGTAGGAAGACGGTGCGGGGGGAGGTTCGGCGATCGCATCAAGCGAAGCGAGGCGCTTGAATTTTATTCTCGCGTCCGTAATTTTTTTGCGATTACTCCTAAGATATTCATTTAAATTATATGGTGTAAAAGAGTAAAATAATGTGCATGAAATGCTTAAAGCCTCTAACTTATTTAAAATGATAAGGATTAATACCGTATTTGTGTAAATAGTTTTTACATTACCGCTTTATAATTGCCAATTTTTTAAAGTATTAAAATGGATATAGGTAGTATGTTATATTTAACATATAGACATATGTCATCGCGGACTTTTCTGTAGGCGTATATAAGATACACAATTCCACCATACATTGATACATTACATAAACTTTCGGACCCCCCCGGCTCGGACGCGAGCGCGGGTCGAAATTAATTTCGTTGCGCATTATTTTGATTTTGCTATATCTCCTAAGGTATTCATTTAATTTGCGTGGTGTGAAGGGAAAAATAATCTTCATGAAATGCTCAAGCCAACTAACGTATTTAAAATTATAAGGATTAATACCGTATTTGTGTAAATACCTTTACAATTACCGCTTTATAATTGCCCATTTTTTAAAGTATTAAAATGGATATAGTGTGTTAACCTTAAGAGATAGATATATGCCATCGCGGACTTTTCTGTAGACCTATATAAGATACACAATTCCACCATACATTATTTTGTTATATCTCAAAGGGTTTAGGCAGCGTTTTCGTTGAAAAGTCCCAGACGGCTTATTTTTTTCCGTCACCTCCAACAAATATCGTTAATGTATACAAAAACTTAACAAATTATATACTAAAACCTCCCTCGAGAACCACTCTATCCATTGGTGAAAACAGCATGAAAATCGGTGCAGTAGTTTTTGAGTTTATCGCGAACAGACAGACGCGGCGGAGGACTTTGTTTTATAATATATATGTAGTGATTAAAATCTCACTGTACATTATTCGTTCTCAATAAATAGTTTTGTTTGAATAAAATTTCATGTAAATATGTATTTCTTTTTCAGTTAAGTACTAAAATACAGCATCATAACGAATCTACCATATTATGATGGGCCAGCCGATAAAATATATCCTACATTTTCTGTATTGCCATTGTAAATTTAAATTGTGGACCTCTTTTATTTTTTAAATATACATAGAATAAGTAAATGGATTTTTAAATGGGATCTTTTGCTCCTCAGAAAGGGGGTTGTCGGGAAAGCCGTTGATTTATTATTTTATTCGTTCCGATTAGATAAAAAGGAAGTCGCGAGGAGAGGCAACAGGCAGGAAGACGTCGCCAAAGTGGCCTCCAGAGAGCGGTGTCTGTGACTGTGGGGCGCAAGAGGCGGCGGGCGTCAACAAGGAAGCAGAGCCGGCGGCGCGACACGCGAAACCACGTGAAGTGTGTCGCGGCGGCGGCGGCGTCGGCGGTTTGTGGTGATCTCCTTCAGACAGCAATTGGCAGCAATGCGATGTCACCGGGCATAATGGCTGTATTTGCGTACGGGCCGTTCTCCCACTCCCCAACCCGCGGAAACACAACACCAATGAAAACCGTCTTTCCCCCCGCGTCCCCCCCGCTATGTTTTCTCTTCATTTCGACATGGGCGCGCGCAACACGTCGAGCTATTACTGTAAGAAAACAGACATATAAAACTGAGAGAGGGTTAGGGGGCTGAGGGACGCAAAAATCAATATCCCCGGGGCTGCTAAATCACGCTTATCAAGAGCACTTTCCCCCCGCGCCGCCACCGCCGCGCGCCCCTTCCCTTCCCCCCACCTCAGACCGCCACCCCCAGGACACCACCCCGTCCCACTACAAAACATTCAATTTGAACGTCAAGTTAAAACGAAATGGATTTTGCACCAGGCTGAGAGAATGAGATTTAGATTTCAAATTTCATTTCAATAGAGCTGCGAATGTTCCTGGCCGTCCCGGCGGCGCGGCGCGGCGCACCTCCTCGGACTCGTGCCGTCCTGCTAGGGAGCGAAGGAAGCACGCGCCGGGCCGCGGCCGACGGCGGCGGCCACGGGCAAAAAACGCACCCTTCTGGGCAGCAACCGCGGGACTCGTACGGATATCCTTCTTCGCACCTTGCACCGGAATCTGGCACCGCGTTTATCATTAGCAAGGTAGTCGAAAACAAAAAGTCACATACGAGGGCCGCTGGAGAAGTTTCCCGGTTAATGTCGGCTTTATTGACTAATTTATTTTTCAAAATCTCCTTTAAATTCCTTAATGCACATGCCCTACTATGACCGTTTCCTATAAAGAAACAACTGAATTAAAATCTGACATGAAATTAGTTGAAGCTTTAGTTTTTTAAAAATACAAAATGTTTATTCTCATATACAGGAAAATTAAATAGTGGACTCTTCAGTCACAACCCTTTATAAGCGACGGTTTAAGGCAAGTTTCTGTGGCTTTTTTTCAAAATCAGTCCAAATTTAAAAACTCTGAACTATTCCACTCGTTATCATCTCACAGTATGAGGATGAAGAATACATCCCTCGTACATTTAATATCAAACTTTTTACGTAGGTACTTCAAAATTTTTAAGAAAAAAGTCTTATCTATAATATAACATTTATAGTCTGTTTAGAAATGAGAGTAATAAAAGCTTATTATGTATGCAAATCGTAAATAAATGTAGTACTGGTGCTTATATTCAATATTTTTATATTATGTAGTTTCGGTATAGATGAGGTGTACTTTTAAAAAAAACTTTGTGCGATCGGACTGTACTAAATTGTAGCAGGTAGCTAAAATTTAATCCCCGACAATCTGTCTTTGTCTAAGCCGCTTCAATTTCTCGGTCCATTTCTCTTATAAATAAACAATATAAAAACAGCATTTCAAAACATGAGGCTACTTTAAGCATCATAACCGGGTTAAGAGGGTTTTTAGTAATTCAAATAAAATTATTCAATATTATTATCAAAATATTTATTTAAATTTAATGAATACACTTTTATTCCACACAAAAATATACGTATTTTGAAAATTCAAATTATGGTGAGTAAATGTAGTGTTGTATAAATGTACAATAAAAAAAATAAAAAAGTAGGTAGGTATATTAAAATTCATCCTCTGAATATTCTGATGAATTATCTTCGTCTCCTAGATTGATAACGATAGGTTCCACAGTAACGTCAATTAAATTATTGAGTTCCCACATTTTCTCCTCTTCTTTTTGTACATGATGTATACATCTTTGCCAGTTATCTGCAGTTACTCGTTACAAGGAATTTTTTAACAAAATTTTCACGTCACTTAATTTAAACGTCGTATTATTTCGCGCTACATCTCCTTTTACCTGCGCCCAGACTAATTCGATTGGGTTAGGTTCAAGTGATAAGGTGGTAACCTATTTTTTCTGATCTTTATTAAGATTGACAAGTGTCACCATATTTGTTTCAAAAGAAATGTTTTTTCCGGATAACCATTGAATTATATCGGCTTTCCTCCAACCAGTCGTAGGCGTCCGCTCGGTCTGCCGTGAATGGTAACTGGCATTATCCATGACAATTACAGACCCCGGAGGAATAAGATCCAACATCTGTGTAAAATATTATTCGAAAACATCTGCGTTCATGTCTTCGTGATAGTCACCTGTATTTTTAGATTCAAATAAAAGTTAACCGCCATCTACAAAACCCCTGTCACTACCTATATGTGTCACTATTAATCTTCGCCCTTTACCTGAAGGTGCCTTGAACCCTGTTGAAAGTCCATTCAAAAATTCTTGTCGAAAACTTTTTACATTTTTATCTTGCCATACTTTGGTTACAATATATCCCTCATTGACCCAAGTTTCGTCTAGATATTAAATATTCCTCCCTTCGTCACGGAATTTTCTAATTGATCTTAAGTAGGATCTTCGCCAACAAATAATTTCATCTTTATCGATAAGAACTGACTTCCTGTTCTGCTTTTCCCAGCAAAAATTCAACTCTCGTAAGACGGCCCATAATTTGCTTCTACTGATTTTTGGCAAATCGTTGTCCTCTGAAAGTTCACTTAAAATTTTGTTTAGCGTTGGTATTTCTTCTTTAAAATAAAATGAGTGTACTTCTCTGCGAATAACATTTTTGAAGAAATCATCTATAACGACTTTTGACCTCCCTGTAGATGATTTTGGGGGATTTACAGTATCTTGTTCATTTTTTGTTTCCTTTAAAAGTCTGTAGATAGTCGATTTTCCAATCCCTGTCATTTTGGAACACTTTTCCACGATGTCGTCAACATTGTTGGTAGGATTTTGGTGTTTCAATGCATTAAATATATTTATATAATAATCCTCTCATTCTGAGACAGCGCACATCTTTTCACGCGTTTAGCAGGTACGTAATCTGATAAGCTCGACATTTTACCCAAACAATATTATATCCACTGGCACAATAGTCACTAAACACAAGTCGAATTTTACTCTACTGCACTAGCACGTCTTCGTATATTCAGCTCTAAGACTGGATTGATCTGTCACAATACACTGGCTCCTGCCCTATGATGTATCCAGTAAAATATACTAATGTACACCCATTACCTGTTAGCATTAGTGTTACCCGATAATTACCTGAAACGAAACATTACCACGCCCATGGCCGGTTCTTATCTCGGGGTTTTATTACTATCTTTCATTTCCAAACAGACTATAGGTAGAACATACTAGCTGACCCGACAAACGTTGTCCTTCCCAAATTTCAATAAATTTGCTTGTGATGGTTTTGTAAATTTCTGAAAAGCTATTGAAATTGTATAATTAACATCAGAATGAGAAAAAAACGTGTTTCTGAGTGATCATCATTATCTGTTAATGACTGTGGCCATGTATATTCAATTTGAGTACATTCAGAAGTACGCCAAAAGGAAATTTTACATGGGTTAGGCTAGAATGCGTTTTCCAGATTTTTCTCCAGATATTCCAGATATATATTTTTTTACAATTGAAAACATTCAATTGAGTTAGTTCCATCCCAGGAGCATAACTAACAATACGAAAAATTAATCAACCAAATATGTCCTTCCTATCGTCAGTTATGATCGAGAGTGCATACAAAAATTATGATTTTTCCATTTTTCCGTAGTTTCCGACTTTCGCTTGTAACTGTCTCGAATTTTAATTCCTGAAAGTTGCCGAGATGCTCTTCGTGTACTTAGCCGAGGATCGTCGTCAAATGCTCTTCAAATTTCATTTCTGTGTTTTTCACATTTTTACACCACTGGTTGAATCTTTAGAGCTCATATTTTTGAGAATGCAAGGCCTACTAACATACATTATTTGTACCAAGTTTTATTGAGATCGGTTAATAGATTTCGGAGGTATGCACAAAAAATCAATTTTTTTAACAACTTCAACACCATGTATCTCCAAAAGAAGACGTTCGAGATCTATGTCTATAAGGCAAACACCTACTATTTTAAAGAGATCTATCTACCCCCGAAGTTTTTGCATAAAATTCGGACCACCTTGTATAGATAAGTCAATGGAGCATGTAGAACAGCATCAGCCATTACTGTACATGCATAGTGCGCGGTGTGAAATTTCGTTACAATAATCACTACCGTCAAATTTAAATCATACGAACAGAAAGACAAAGCTCTACAATACGAATATCTGGTGATAAATAAGTTCTTAAACTTGTTTCATTCATTTCGGTATAGAAATTATCAGGCACAAATCAAATTCATGTCTACTTTTATCATCTGCCAATAAAACTTCAAACTGTACTTAGATTTAAATAAAATTTGCTCACGGGAAATTCACAAGCTGAAATACATCGTTGTCTACAAATTGGACAGAATAAAGGAAATGCCCAATTTGTTAGTGCCATATACACCTTATTTCAGGCAATATGTGGCAACAGAACAGAAAGCGCAATATATGTATATGAAAAAAATAAATAAAATGTTCCTCCGGTAAAAGTTCTTATATTGTACAAAATTTCGCACATTTATGAATTGTTTTCCAGACGCAAACAGGAATAAATTCACGATAACACGAAAAAAAAATCACCAGTAAAATAATTGGATGGCAATACCGCAAAGAGTGTCCTACAAATCAAGTGTGTGCCTAATATACCCTAATTGCAGCGTTCCTAACGCTTCCTTGCTCGTATTGATTAGATAATAATAGAGAACTGCGGGGTAGAAGTTCAGAATTTGCATTTTAACAATGTCGGCTGGCGCGAATAAATATTTATTTACCTTGTTTATGCATTCCTAAGTAAATTACATTAGCATCAATTCAGAACATCTAATTAAGCTCGTATCAAATACCCAATGGAGAGATAGGCACCGCTGATTCCTATTTTAAAACTAATTTCCGCCATCTTTATTGGTATCGTTAAGGAAAATCGATAAATCATTACTTTATACTGTTGAATAATGCAGTGATAATGATCGTTATTTTCATAATTACAAAAAGTGAACTTACCCAACAAAGTCGTGTATAACTGATTATAACTTATAATTAGAAGACAGCTCTACAGAAGTAATTACAAAGAAAATCTGTTATAAAATTGCTTAAATGTAGACGTGATTGTTCCCTTTTAACCAATTAGTAGATGTGGAAAAGTTGAGGATAAAATTAATTGAAACACGATAATCAACCTCCCGGGGTGTGGCTTGTATAACTTTAATAAAATAATAATATATAGGGTGTTAAAAAGTATAAAAGTTTATAAAGGCAAAGACTACCCTCAAAATATGAAAAATACTGACAGAAAGTGGATAACTGCGCAGTCAAGTATAATTTACGGTATTTGGTGAATAATACTTACCTCCTTTTTGGTATAAATAACTATTAGGTTACGCAATGTGTTCCTGGGATGTGATCGATGATTTTACAAACCCCTTATTAGGGGAGCCGAAAATATTGCCTTAAAATTCCAAACACGACAACTATCTTTGCTTATTCGTTCCCTACACCCCAACCACTAAATCCCAGGAATTGTTGTGGCCATCATTTTCAATTCGCACTAATTCAAAATTATCTAGTTAATACCCAGTTCAGTTTAATTTTGTGAGTTAATTCTCCCTTCGAAGGGTTATAAATTATGACGGTGTGTAATTGTGCTTCATCGCTTCCAAATGGACCCGTTACATTAATACAATTGTTTATAGCGGTTTAGGACCTTTTTATATAAATTATGCGCAACCCGTCTCGTTTATAAAGGCGTTCGTTGGAAATTGTAATAGTTCTTTAATCGCGAAAAGTAGTTTTAAAGTTCGGAGCTTCTTTATCTAAATTCTAATGAAGATGTATAGTTGACGCAGGGAAAAAGAGTACAAAAAGAAGTGGGAAGATAGTCTCAGTAATTTAAAATTTCTCAAAAACAAAGATTGAGTATATTTTTACGAAAAGCGCTTACAAACCCAATAAATTATTTAAAAAATGAGCGATATTTTACGTCCATAATAACTAGGCACACTATAACGTCACTGGATGTAATCAATCATTAGTTTTCTTGTCTAGGTACTTATTATCATTTGTGATACCACGACGCGCTTGTAAAAATTCCTAATGGCGATTTTTTTCGAATCGATTAGGATCCACAATGTAGCGGTTCTTTTTCGTAACAGATAAAGGGTGTCTGGAATAATAAATTTGTGGAAATTGATGTATGCATATTTTATACAAAAGCAAATTTAAATACTTCTGAACATCGTGAGAGGATAATAAGACCCGCAAAAAATTAGCAAGTAATCTTCTCAGAACAATAAGCTTGTAATTTAAAAATAAACTGTGACACTTGAGATAGGGACCAAATAGTGGGTTGTCGATTACAAAGTTAGCTTAGCAAATGAGAAAGATGCTATATTTAGTCTTTCCGTAGTCAGTTGAAGGTGTATAAAAACGCCTAGCAATAAAATTTAATGAGTTTCATAGGCAAGAGATTTCTGCTAGCTATAGGTAAAATATAATAAATTATATATAATGTGTAGAATTTCTATTATATGATCATTTGATCAACATTTTTTAATTATTTTTACCTCATTTTTCTTTATATAAATTATAAATTGTCCGCCGAATTACGTCTCTCGTCATGTCATCGATATTTTTAAATTTTTGTTTTCGCTTCCTCTTTACGCAATGATCTATAAAACACTGTTTAATAACACAAAAAATTGTGGACACTAAAACTTTAGTTAAATATGTGAATTTTATTTATAATTTTATTATCTGATTTTCCATTTTCTCAATCTTTTTAAACAATCGTAAATATTTAAATTGAGACGGTGACATTGAACATGTAAATCTTTATTTTTAAATTCTAAATCTGCTTCATCAACAACCGGTTCAATTCAATATTGTCTGGCGATATTTCGCTTTGTTCCTTTTCAAAAGGTCTCGAAAATGCTATGTAATAATATTAGTAAACAAAATATCCCACTTATTTCTCCCTTTCGCAATTGTAATATGAATTATTAATAGAAGGTGCCTATAATAAATTAAAATTGCTTATAGCACACCATATTTCACATTGCTGCACTACACTGCTAGGCAATTTGTCAACAACTGAAATTTATGGCCGGTCGCCCAGTGCGGCTGTGTGTATGCGGCGTTTGCCGTGCGCGCATTCTTCAACTGGGCGACCAGACCTGTATATGAGTATGGCTAAATAAATTTGGAAACAAGTTTTTCAAGTATTTCAATGGCGAATTGTTGCATAGCGAGTGAACCTGGTACATACTGCCTAGCTCGTTGGTCTTCAATTGAGATCGAAAAGACTATAGAATACAGTTTTGTAGTTAAGGAGGCGTATATGTAGATATAATTTTCCAAGATTTTCAGTATCAAAACAAATAAATAAGTCCCAGATCAACATTTTTAGGAGAATTTAGTTCGAAGAAGCTATTCTTTCTATAACCCACATCTACAATACAGTGTTGATGACAAATAAGATTTTGGAAAAGTCACCGACAGTGAGCTACACATAATTTTAACTGTTAGAAAATGTTAAGTCTTTTTGTAGGAGCTATCAATCCCAAACATCGTGATCTTTGCTTTGTAAAAATGTTATTACCAAACGGAGATATTTTTTCTTGAAGAAGAAATCCTTTAGACTTTTATATTTGTGGATATTTAAAAAAATTACAAAGTCAATAATGTTGAAGAATTATCAATTCACAATGAAGATTACTATTATTCCTCAGAATATATTTTAAAATGGTTTCAAAATTTCAAAGGTCTTTCAATACACAAAAATGGCAATATCAATGATACATCAAACAACCAGCTCATTTCTGTCATTTATTTTACTAAAATGAAAATGTATTGAAAACTCAAATTAATAATTTCGGGAAAGAAAATATTTTGAACTACCACCAATTTGAACTCAAGAATTCATGCTAGCTTTGAGCAAAGACAATTTTTATGTCCTTAATTGTTAGATCTTACATCCATATGGTTTTGCTGCACAATGCTCTAATTTATAGATATAATTAATTTAAGAATAACTCCAGACCAAACTGTCCGCTTTCGATGCCAGTGTGCCACAGGGATCTGTGCTTGGACCTGTACTAACTATTCTTAATTTATGTTGACACTGAGTGTCCCAATTCGATCAGTTAACTTTTATGAGAATGTAACGTGCCATTCCCTCTCGACTCCAGCACCTCTCAATATGTTCGCACTTTTTTTGTCAAGTAATGTTAATAATCACTTTTGTTATTGCTCTGTAATTAATATCATTATTGTTATTTTATTAATTTATTCTAATTACTTTTTAGCGTCATATTTCCTTCGTACTTAGCTCATGAGCGGTGCCCCTAACTTAAGCGTAGCAGTTTATAAACCATCCTCTTCGAACAACAATTTCACCAGTATGAAAATAAAACCCCAATAAAAATCTAATAAAAACTCTCCGCCAGTTCACTTTCGAACGATGCACGTCAGCCTTTTCCCTTGCTTCCAGCAACAGCCATTGTGGACGTGTGTATGGCTGTGCCTCATCCAGCAGGCATTATTACATTATAAAATAAAAACCCCACCGTATCTTATTATAGGAACCGGTTCCCTTGGAAAGTTGTTACTAAATGATTTAAAACACATTGTTCTACTTTACAAGAATGATGTCATTACACAGACGTTATTAAGCTACGAAGGAGTAGGTAATCTACAATGCAAGCAATCAAAATTTTAATAGGCAATCCGATCGTGAAGTACCGTGGAGTTATTTAAAATACATTCGTATGTCTCGGAATAATTGGTGCCGTTGAAAGACGCACTCACAATTATCGAACGCCAGAAATATGCATTCTCCGTACCTAATTAAACCAATTAGAAAGTTTTACAAGTACCGACGAGATTGTCAAGCTAATATCCACATTATAACGAATTTAATATTGAATTCCTACAAAAAATTAAACTTTCTTCTATAAGATCAAGTTTCCTGTAAGCAAATTATGACTTTAATCGAGTACACTATTTTTTATTTCACTGTTAGCAGTTCTACTTTCATGAAGCGATGTTTAAAGCAGTTAAGGAACTTCAAACCTAGGCCAAATGTTATTAAAATTACTGAGAAATGAACCATTTCCATTATTAACAAGGATAAATATCACAAAGGTTACTGGTCACTGTCTTTTTCGCTACCTGTCAAACATCAGGAAAGTCCGAGCTCATTAAGTCTATCTTTTTATACACTAATCGCAATGTTACGCCTGTGAAGCTATTGTTTCCATATGGGAGTCAGTAGATATTGGTGTAGGTCATGGAACCTCATGTTCTTGAAACCCCAATCTCTTAGTTTAGTTAGTTCAGGATATAATACCAGCTAGTATATATCGAGACGAAATCAGATTATTGAGAGCAATTTAAAATTAAATTAAAATTTTACTTGAATACAACACGGTGAAGAGAAAGATTGAAATAATTTTTGTAAAATTTAGAAAAATATTTGAGTAAAAAAAATTGTTAGTATTAAATAGGTATTGTGAATTATTATCAGAGAGGTTATATTACTAGAACAGAATTAATTTCAAAGATTTAAGTATAAAAAACATTATCATTTTGGTCAAATAGCGTAGATGCAAAAGGTATTACTGGAAAAACATAATCAAAATTAATTAGAAATAGCAAGTGACATATCAAACGAAAGCTAAAATGGCATAGTTTTATTAAATAGTAGTAATAAGAGTTAGAAAAGTAAGTAACAAGAAATATTAAGGTCTAAAGTAAAATTTATATATATATCAATAAGATGAAAATGTCAGGTAAATGTAAAAATAAAGTTGGATCCACAAGTCATAAAATATTACATATAAAAGTCAAATACAAATATAGAAGTAAGGAATATTTTGAAACATAATTTAAAATTTTTGTAAATAAACTAGAATATGATTGTGAATTTGGAAAGTATAAAGTGAAGTGAAGGGAAGTGTAAAAAGAAAAACGGCATTTAAAGGAACAGGATATATGTGGAAAGGTCCTAACAAGGAAGAAAAAATCAAGAGTAGGAAAAATAAAAAATTGGAAAAAGTTATTGATTAATTACCGGAAGATTTTGTCAGAGGTGTTAAAGAAGTTAATTGGTAAAAAAACAGATTAAATAGAATTAGTTACCGAGAAATTTTGTCAGAAAGTGGTGTTAAAGAAGTTAATTGGTAAAAACCAGATAAATAAAAATAGTTACCAAAAGTTTTTTTGTCAGAGAAAAGTGATAAAAGAAGTGAATTGGGAAAAACCAGATAAAGAGAAATAAGTATATTAGAAAACAGTAAGAAAATTAAAGTTAGACCATCAATAGAAAGAATGGTTAAAGTTGAGTCAAGAAAAGGACTCAAAAGTCCAGTTGCAGGTTCCGGAAATCCAGTGAGAACAGAAAGACGAGGATTCCAGAGCAATATCCGGGCCGAGTACACGTGGGAAGCCAGTCAACCATTGATATATCAAAAAGACATACAGAAAGGTACCTTTTTTGTGTACAAAGTAGTCCAAAATAGATTTAAAAAATATAATCAAAAAGGTCATAACACAAAAACTTTCATATAATTAAATTTTCATATCAAATAAATTTGATTTTACCATTTGAATAGTTATCAAAATTTGGCCATTTTAAAATTTAATAGATATTAATATTAGCAATAAGCTCAGTAACACATTGAATAAGAAATTATAAGATCAAAATTTAAATTTTACACTGTAGGCAACCAATTCATAAAAATAAATCAAATTGAATACACCTAGATAAAATCTTTTTCAAAGTATTACAAAAGTATTGTAGGAGAATTCTAAATATTCCTTAATTGTAGTTGACATTTCACAGGGGATATTTATTGATATAAAAAAAATATAATAAATAAATTAATTTCTAAATAACATCATTTGTTTAGTGTGGTGTGTTGTGTGGTTTCCTGCTGTTTGTACCTTCATTTGAACCCACTACTGAGAAGGGTCGAAAGCTAGCCAGGGAAAAATAGGCAACCAACATTTCAATATAAACATTTAAACAAACAGATTACATACCAATTACACATCAATACTCAAAAAAAAATTTTTGGCGCATACACAAAGACATATCCATACCCATAAAAATATATATTTTATTTGCTCCCACTGTAGTAAATGGACTATTAATAAAATGTTTTTAAGGAGGTAAGTAGATTTTACCATAGCAGTGGAAGTTGCTATGGACAACGGGAGGTAAATGAGGTAACTTACGTCTCTAGGAAAAATAGCGATTTCAAGATTTTATGAACAAATAAATAGAAATATTTGATGACCATTACATTTTTATTAATTATTATGAATGAATATTTATAGTAATTGTACAATTATTACATTTAGTAACATTTATAAAATCTGGATAATTATTTCCCTCGCGTTTACTAATTGTCACATTTTTCTCAAAATGATTTGACAGTTCCATTTCTGTCACCGGAGGCTCAATATTATCTGACTGATCCATTAAAATAGCATGATGCGACGTACTACTAGAACCTGGAGTTGAAGTGTCATTGTAAAGAATACTGTTGGCAATTTCATTTTTGTTACTTAAACTGCCAGCAACATAACTTTCTGCAATTGTGGCTGATTTCCACCCACCGTCTCTTGATTGCTAATACATCAACTCCTGTATTAGCCAGTAACGTTGCCGATGTTCTTCGGAATGAATGGCCTGTATATGTTTCAGGATGTTCTAATTTCAACAATTGTGCAATCCTATTGTGAATCATAGAAAGGGTATTCTTGCCGACTGTTTGGTTGTAACATATACCTGCTTGATAGCGCATAAAAAAGCGTGAAATTTCAGTTTTAATTTCCAATCTAATCTTGATATATTTGCACCGCACCGTACTTTCGACTTCTCGGGCAATAAAAATTCGCAGGCAGCATTTGCTACACTTTCTATTTGAAAATCACTCATTTAGAAATAATAATTCAAAACCAGCAAAATTGCAACTTTTATGTAGCTTTGTTTATAAACACCTTAGGAAACGACAAAATCCAAACAACCAAGGCGTTTGCAAGATTTCGAATAATGTCAAAATGAATTGATTAAGAAATGTCAAAAAATAAAACCTAATCTTTATTTCATGAACCAGAAAGAACTGTGACAGCAGATAAAATGTTATACACCACGCAGCAGTTAAGTATAATTTACCAGTCTCGGACTTTATTGCCAGCCCTCGCCCGCTCGGGCGCAAAATCGTCCTCGATTGGTAAATAATACTTACCTCCTTTATGGTGTAAATAACTATCAAGGTACAAAAATGGAGGTACAAAAAAAATTCTCTATCTCACACAACAAAATTAAAAATAACATTTCTTTGTAGTTTCAATTTTAATCAACAGAGAAAACGGAACATCAGAAAGAATTATATTACCGATTCCAGCGCCACATAATGATCAATATCTCCCTCTGTAATGAAAATGGATTCTATCTATCTATCCGATTAATCTATTTCCCCATTCTCGAAACAAATACATTTGATATAAACTTCTAATGCAGTTTCTCAATCGAGCATTATCTAGGACACATCTTAGCAGTTCTGGCCGGAGCAACTGCTGAAGATTCATCATTCCGTAATCAAATAACAGCCGAGCTATGCAGTCTGTAACGTTGGATATTTTCTGATATATGATTTAGAAAGATCACTTTCAAAATAGTTCAACGAATTAAAATGGATTTATGGCCGGCATGCATCTACTTATCTATTATCTAAAATGAACATAAATTGAACAGTGTCGAAGCAAACTGGGTCACGTGGCAACAGTACTGCACCATTTATAACGAAAGTTATCCGAGTATATAATATTTCACTTGCTACAAAAACTGAAAAGTTCATGCGCTGAAATTTTCCTCATGTTTCGAATAGAGACAATTCGGTCGACACTATACTAGTATTAAAATGCATACAGTAACAAATATACAAATACATTCAATTGTATGCCAATAATGAAGTTTTTATTTTATCTACGTTTATTTCCAAGGCTTCAGAAGTTTGTTTGGTAGAGTGCAATAATAAGCATTATGGACAATCAATATGAATAATATTAATTAAAATTGTTAAAACCTATTGAGAAACTCTGGAATATTCCCGACTCACATACCACATGAAAAGAGGAGCATAGTTATGCTGTGAATGACGTGTCGTTCGCGTTTTGTTCCATTTTTTTTCATTCCCTTTCATATTAAATTTTCGATTATAATCAGTTCCACTTTAGTTTTCATACACCAGAGTCAGCGATTCCAAACAAGTTTTAAAAAAAAAATATATTTGAAAAAATATTTCTGTTAATTTTCGTGAGTGAGTGAGTTTTCTCACGTATCCTCACCAAGTTCTCAAAAGGTCAACATTACACAATAAAAAATACTGTAAAATGCCAATTAAAGTAGGTTAATTATTACTAATAATGCAATTGTCAAATTTCAGTTAAAATATGAAGTCACAATTACATTGTAAAAATCCGTAAAATTATTTTCTACATTAAACAAAATTTGCATTTGAAGAAGATAAAATCTTTAGCAAATTTACCTAACAATTATATAAAAGGATGTAACTTTATTGCTGAATTACAAATTGCGTGTATAATTGGATAATAATTCCGCAAAAATGACAGACATAATAATTAAATAAGACCTCAATTATTTGAAGATATCGGCTAAAGTCTAGAAATCCAGCTGTGTAAAATGACAGGGCAAAAGTACAAGAAATTACTTGCATAAAAAATATGTACATAAACTATAAATTTTCAACTGATATTTGTGAAATAACATTTCTGTGAGATAAATGTAAAATTACAATGTAGTATTTTTACTTACTAAATATACTGACGTAACTCATGTAAATGTAGATTCGCCCTGTCCTTTTTTGATTCAATACACAATATGTTACATTATAAGTGCCAATAAGTATGTAAACTATTGTAATATATTCAATCTTCAATTTTCAATGAAGATAAAGGTAGGAAAAACAATTTTACATAAATACTACAAATGAAAAAAAACAATTTTTGATATTTTACACGCAATTGTAAAAGCTACAAAGTAAAATTACTTATTTGTATTGTATAATCGCAATTTTATAATAGCAAGATGTAAAATTACATTGTAAAATAATTTTACAATGGAATTTTACAATTTATTCGTAAAATCACAATTGATATTTTTATAATTACTTTATTCAATGTACTTCTAACTAAATAATAACCAATTTAAGTGTTTATAATCCATAACAAGTAATTTGAATAAAAATTTTTCCCGCAAAAAAACGATACGACAGAATATCGATTGAAAACAATAAATTTTAAGATTATGTAACTTCAAATTTCCAGTCACCCCGTATTTTATTTCCGCCAAATGGAACCGAAATTACTTTTTTTTCAACAATTCTGTAGTGATTTCTCCTCTACAAATCATGAATAAGAAATTGTTAATATTACTCACATTGAAAAATATTTATATGAATGTCTAAAAGAAATAGGAGACATGTGTCCCCGTTCCAGACATCTTATTACGGAAAAGAAGTGATGTAAAGAAAATAATATTTTTCCATCTCAAGCAGACTCCTTCAGAATACAAAGTGTGTATTATAGAAGGAAATAGAGCTCCATCCTTTTACCCCTTCGCCGTTTCACTTATATTTCAATTTTCATACTTTATACGACAATGCGTTCCTGTAATATTTAAAATTACTTTCCATACGTTTATGTTGTACCATAAATTATTCCGTACGGCACCTTTTAATGGTAATGGTGGAAAAATGAATGTCTTCTCAAGTATATATGCGCATAAACATTCTTTTAACGGGGTGCCTATTATTTTTTGCCTACGCATAGAGGAGTCTGTACATTCATTTCTATGTTGTGTGTAAATAAAATATTCGCCAATTAGGTTTTATTAGTGTATTCTGTTTACTTATTGTTATGGCTCTCCAGTAACACTAAGGTAAAATGTTTTGCAATGTCTCAAACCACCGCCATCTATAGATGTACAATGAACAAGGCTGTAACTATTAATCGTGACGTCAGCTAGAGTGGTTTACCGCAGTTATGATAAATAGTTGTATCTAATTAATTTCTGCAGTTGTCGACTTAATAAAAGCAGGTCTTAAAAAATGGACTTGAAAATAATTGGCCAACAAAATACTGAATGAATTGTGTAAAACAAAAATTACAAGATATTTTGTAGCTCGGTAAAAATCATCGTGAAAGTGTAAGTGGTGTTACTAATTTGTCAAAGTAGGTATATAATATAGACCAGATATAGAGGGGCAAGCAATTTTTTTCTGGATTACCACAACTCACATAATAAAAGTGTAGATCTTTAGATCTGGGCGAGATCTGGAACATTTTCAAAATTTCAAAAATGTTAAAAATTTTTAAACAATACCTATTTTGCTTGTATCTTGGAACGTATGCATTTTGGAAGGATATTAAAGAGGAAAAAAGTTTTAGAATTGAAATTTGCACAATATACTGTAAGTTTAAATTTATTACCGATGTTGCAAAATACAATAATTGATGAAAAAAAAGGCAAAATAATCAAGTTTTTTGGATAATTTTTTCAAAATATTTTAATTGCTCCGAGGGCATTCTAATTTTGGTAAATAAAACTATAGAGTATAATAAAACAACACACCAAATTTCAAATTCAAATCGGTTCTATAGTTTTCGCAAAATAATTTTTTGAAAAAAATTTTCGAATTTTCAAAATGTTGCACAGCCTCAAATAAAGCATAAATGTTTTCACATAGAAAAGACCGCTCAACCTTTCAAATGGTTTTTGAAAAATTGAAATCGGTTAATTAGGACGGCCACAGTAAATTTTTAAAGTTAACACTCCTTTTTTGTATTTTTAAACAATTAGATTACATTAGATTACAAAAATTGCGTTATCTTAGCTTCTAATGGACCAATTTCGATCTTTTTCTTTTTCATCCGATGTCTCGTGAACCAAGGAATTTGAATATCGTAATGCCAACTGTCTAATTTGCACATATTTTGTTATAAACAGATTATTATTTATGCATTAAATATACCCTATGCTATTGCATTTTTTCAATGAAAAAATTTGTTTACGTATAGGTATATTTCAATACTCTAAATATGAGTATATTTAGTTATAATTATTACAATTACTTAAATAATTTTTGTTTAAACAAATTAATAAAATATTTTTTATTTGGAAATTTATTTTTTTGTTAAATACAGATAAAATTAAGAAAAAATAGTACTTTAAAATTATCATTTTTGAAAAAAAACTACTTAAATTGCAAATTGATAAATGTAATCTAATTGTTTAAAAATAAAAAAAAGTGTCAACTTCAAAAATATACTATGGCCGTCCTAATCAACCGATTTTAATTTTTCAGGTAAATAGATGCTTTATTTAAGGCTGTGCAACATATTGAAAATTCGAAAAGTTTTTTATTAAAATTTTTTCAAAAAATTATTTTGCGAAAACTATAGAACCGATTTTAATGAAATTTGGTGTGTTGTTTAATTATACTTTAAAGTTTTTTTTTACCAAAATTAGAATGCTCTAGGAGCAATTAAAATATTTTTAAAAAATTATCCAAAAAACATTGTTATTTTGCCTTTTTTTCATCAATTATTGCTATTTTGCAACATCGGTAATAAATTTAAACATTTTTAACTTACAATATATTGTACAAAGTTCAATTCATCACATAATTTCTTTTGCAACTAATTGTTTAATTACTAAATGTTAATTTTATAAATTAATATGGTAGATATATGTTTTAATTGATCCAAACAAACGTATCGAAAAAATTTTTTTCAGAAAGTTGAAATTAAGTTGCCCCTTACGACTAACAAAGTAGGCCGTGCCAAACAGCGTTACAAACACATTGTCCCAGGGTCAGGCAAAAGCCGCTCGGGAATTCGCTCTTTTCACATTAAATAGAAATCACCTACGTCTCTTTGTTCCCAATATAGTTTTTTTTATAATGTTATTTGTTAATTAACTATTGATTTTAGAGACAATTAAAAAAGGATTACATTTTTATTTTCAGAAAGTTTTACATTGATAGTTTATGTATTAAACGCGCTAGCAGCAGTAAAGTTAACGTTACTGCACGGTCTGGGAGAAGGAGCGCCGGGCTCGCGCATGCGCGTGAGCGCCGCCCTCGTCGCACGCGAGATTTTTGAACATTCAAATAAAAAACATCGCGAGCGACCGAATGTAATATTTTGAAAAAATAACTACATTAATACAGTCACAATTAAATACAATTTCGAATGTCGAATTTGTGAACACTGTAAAAATACATCGCAATTCTACACCTGGTACGTTTGGCCCACATATCGATAATATATTTCGTAATATATTCCATTTCCTCCACGAGCGCACCTCACGCTGCAGTAAATAAAGGGCGACTCTCAGTTCCAGAAAATATCTCCAAATTTAATCAAGTTTCAAGTCGTGTAAGGAATACTGATAAGGGAACACAAAACGAATCTGAAATTAAACTGACAATTTTATGAAGTTATTCATTTCCCGAGGGCTTTTTGAAGACAAAATCAATCAAGCTCTATTTACTTTCTGGAACTTGTTTCGGTATTTTATACCACCACGAAATATATCTCATTGACGTGAAATAAAACCAACAAATACATAATTTTCGTTCGAAATTTCAACACTAAATGAAATTCCAATTGATGGATAAAGTAACTTTAAGTAAAAAACCACAAACACTACTGTGGTTGACATTTCCTTATACTTTGTCAAATCTAGCGGCAACTTTGGCCATCTCGATACTGAACTGCCACAGTTATTCTCAATCGCAGCTAAAACTACTATTGTTAATTAAAATTTAAGTACGAAATATAAAAAATGTATCAGGAAATTTCAATTATTTGCACATACACATGTCTGATCACACTTTCTGTCGTATTTCTCTTTTCTACTTATTTGTACACCCTGTATGATTAAGATCGACGAAGTTATTCTTGATCTGACAAAATGACGAATTATTTAATTTTTATAATTGGAAAAATGTTTTCGAAATAATTTCAGTAGGGCAAGGAAATAATTACTTCTGCAAATTAATAAAAGAATCTCAACAACGAAAAAGTACACCATGCAATATATCTTGCTATAAAAGAGGAAACTTTTAAAACTTTTTTAATAAATTTCAAACTTCGTATCTTATGTTCTCTCTCTGAGCATTGATATTTTTGCAACTGTTCCTTGAAGAAACTCGTAATCTACACAACTCAGATTTAATGTAATAAAATGCCGTGCTTATATCAAATGTTTAAAATTACCTATTACTTTTTTTTTATGAAATAATACGTTACATTTCAAATTATATAAGTCACGTTTCGAATAATGATATTTTAAATAAATTAAAATTCACGACATAAAAGTATATTTTTACTGGTGTTAAGACGTTTTTATATTAAAAAAAAATATTTGGTACAATTAAAAACGAGAGGTACGGAATGACAACAATTACAATTATTTGTAACCAAAAAGCCTCTTTTGTATATTCTCAGTTTAACTTTAAAAATCTCATTTTTAAGTCCCATTCACAAATATGAGGATAAATAAAATGTTAGTAATTATAGGCCTATTAAAGTAGGTATAACCAGCACCTGGTAAAGCATAATTTTTACGCGTTTTTGGGGACTCATTTTAGTAAAATTGTTAATGTTAAATTGAACACGATTTTGTTCCCAAATCCACTATCTTCTAACCTTTGCTTATACAAAGTTTGGAACCCCCCCTCTATCTTAAAAAATACTGCTCAAAAACAAAAAAATGATTAGGACAAAAATTGCAGGGTTTTGAGTGAGCAATCCAACGGTGACCTTGACCACGACCTTGGAAGTCATTTAGAGGTCAAGTTGAAAATTTTAAATGGAACCGTATACTTTTGACCCCGGAAATGGTAAGAGCGGAAAATTTTACGTTCGAATGTGACCATGACCATGACCTTCAAGGTCATTTAGAGGTCAACCTGAAAATTTTAAATGAAAACGTATATTTTTGACCCCGGAAATGGTCACAGTATTTCCAACAGCCTGTCTCCGAAGGTTTTCATCAGTGGAAAAATCACCGACATATTAGGGTAAAAAGTGAGCAATCAAACGGTGACCTTGACTTAGAGGTCGTTTACAGGTCAATTAGATTCAAATTACAAAAAAGTTGCGCCTTTTCAGGGTCATTAGACCTGATTTTAGAAAATGCCATCTAGCGTCCTTATTTCACAACAGAAAGAGCTGAAATTTGGTACTGGGGGATAAGAAGATACGAGGAATCCATTTTCGTCGAAAGAAAATTTCTACGGCCACTAGTTTCAGTTATGCAACATTCATTGTTTTTTTTTCTTATGGGCGCCATATTGAATTCTGACAGTAATAGATGAGGATAAAATTACGAACACGTGAATGTGTAATATGTACTACTATTTTATTTGAAGAATAAACCACAAAATTAAAGAAATTCAATAATTTACTTAAAAAATTAATAAAATCTAGTTGTTCTTGACGTAAAACAAAAATCAACAAACGTTTTGACAGATTCGAAATTTGCTAGCGCTTGCTGCCTTGTGTACATTATTACTAGAAGAGGGAGATGTATTAATTATGCATAAAAAATAATAAAAACGCGTTAGAAACTATTAGAAGATATCATCAATTATATCCAGAAAGACACCAGCCTCATCGAACAGTATAGACCACCCTGTATAATGAACTACACTACCGATACACTATTATTATTGGAAGGTCGCAGCACAATAGAATTTATTCTTGTAGTATAACAACCCTAGGTTCGATAAAAAACAATATATCGTAGTTGTGGCCAAACATGTGATCGTCATAAGGACTACCTACGTTGTGTGTATCCATTTTTAATTGACCGGAAGGCGCTGGCTACTAACTTTGTAGAGGGTATGTATGGTTTAATTATATAAAACAAAAGCAGAGTAAATACACCTAACCTTTATTTACATACAATTCAAATTAAACATGTGACAAATAGAAAGATCAACAAAAACATTAACAACCATTAGACATAAAAGGAGAGTGCCAGGCTCACCTAGAACTCCTGTGGGGAAAGAGCATGGCAGAGAAACCCACGATCGTTGCTCTTACCACCCAAATATAAATACAAAACAACCGCTAATCAAAGGCATAAATTAAGAACCTTTGCTATTGATAAATAAATCCTGTTTCATTTAATGTGTCACTAAATGTCATCTGTTAACCCCATATTAGTCATACACACTTCCAAGTAAAACTGGAGAGATTTGGTGTTAGTTAGCCGGCAGAGCCGGAAGGTACTGAGGACCCATAATAAGGAAGGCTACTCAGCTAAAGTTGAGATATTGGAAGATCCTTCTTAACATTGGAGTCCCATACGGGTGGCTATCCAGCGTAATCCAGATTCGTTCCGCACGGGCGAAAATGTTAGTAACTGCAACAAGGCTCGTATAGACGTGTGGCATAAAGTGGACACAAGAAATCAAAGAACATGATCTTGTTTAAAACAAGTTAAATGTGAAATAAAGAAGTCGTTATTGCACTATCTGGGCGGTCTCGACAAAATACATATTTGAACATGTCATAAATACTGAACAATCTTTCTTAAATAATAATTGTAACAATTTTATATTAGAAAAATATACGCCCCTAAGCGTAAGACAATGAAGCCTAAACATATACAGAATTATTATCATGAGACATCTATAAACATTACAATCATAAGATTACACAGAACAATTAACAACAAAGTACTTAAATAATATTACCTGCTAACTAATGACACTTTAACCAATTAACTTTTCACTACTTTGAACCCTGCCCGCCGATCGTCTTACTACCGAGCTCCACACTGTTCTCACTTCAACTGCTTATCTTCAGCTATTTAGGCTTCCTTCCAGAATTTCCTACCTAAGTACCTGTTTTTTGTGCTTCCTTCTACCGACCGTTAATATTACTTTTTCATTGTTATACAACACCTATGTAACAGGTGACCTCGAAGTTGATAAGATAAGTACGGTTTTGCACACTCTAAAACTGAAAAAAATTGCTGTAATATTAAGGAAACTATTATACAGAAATTATCGCTGTACTTCTAGGTACAATAAAGATTATAATTATTTAAAGGGACATAAGAAAACACAATGCCCTCTCAAGAATTTTATTCGTGCATATTCTTCGAGGGTACAGCCGGTAATGGGACGATGTTAAAGTTAATGGCTGCGAACAATCCGGCAGTTCACTTTTAAAATGTGTTTCTAATTTAATGTAGGAATAATGGCTGGTAAACAATATAATATTGTTTACTATGTTTAGTTATGGTACTCTATAAAATGATAAGAATACAGGAATGAAATAAGCTGTAGTAAATATGTAAAAGGGGCATAAAAGTCATTTTATGCGCCTTAAAGCCGAAATGGTTATGGCACGGTAATATACAGCTACGCGTTACATTATGTTGGCTGCTTTTCAGTTATCTGTAGCTTTATGGAAACGGTGTATTTTAAGTGTTTTATAAATAATAATAACGGCGCTTTTTTATAAGCACTTGAAAGAATTAAAATTATTACACATTGCCTTTTTTACTGCGGTTTTTAATCTTACATTCGTGTAATAATTACTCGAGCCGAATTAGAGTTTGAACGTGAAAAAATATTAGTAGACATTTTTTTGCACTTTATGATAATATCAAAAAGTCACTCGAAAGAAGTGACGCTAAGTTGGCAAATTGCACATAAGTTTTTTTATTTAATTGTTAATTAACTATTGGACGTATCGGACCGGGGTTTTGGAGATAATTAAAGAAAGGGTGTCAATGTAAAACTTTTTGGAAACAAAAGTTTAACCGTTTTCAAGACAAATGTCGTTTTATGATGGAAAACGTGAAAGCAAATGGCAACATGACAAAAAAATTATATTTTAAAACTAAGCAAATAAACAACAAAAATCACAACAGTTGTTCAAAATGGCTTCCTCCTATGGTAATACAGACCTCTAACCTATATGAGTGACTGACGTACCCGTTCGAAAATGCGGAGTGTTGCGGATCGTATTGTCCATATAATAAAAATACCCAGTACGGCAGCTGTAAGAGTCGATTTATTTTACGTATTTACTTTCAATGTATTTTCGGTCTAAGATACAGACCCCTCGATGTTGTTTTATTTTCGCACTTAAATGATGAGCTCCACTTACGAATAAAACTTATTTTCACTTAATGTAAAATGTAGGTGATAAAATCTATTTATCACCGAAGTAAAAATTTAATCATACCGAACTGATATTTGCACTGTACGGACACATTTTTGTAAAATCCTTAAAAACGAATAGCTCATAAATTACGTATATTTCAATGGAAACGGCTCTGAAAGGGACAGCTAGATATTAACCACAAAATAATGACCCCATATATCTCAACACTTGGTGATATTTGCAAGCATATACTTCTCGCTTCTAACTTCACGGGAATGTTCGATTTAAGCGAATATCTGGTCAAAATGTTCCACAACCTTAGTGGAGAATAGTTGAATTTCGGAGAACAGTTATGGATAAAATATATACTGTAGAATTAAATTTAAAATTATATTATATTAAATATTTCCGTCTTGCCGAAATTATAGAGAATTACAGACAATATCTAAAAATTTCTATGGTTTTAACAGAACACGTCTAGCAGGACTGTTCAAACCAATGTCTATTAAAGGGGCAATTTTTGTCAAACATTTTTGAAAATCTAAGCAAGTTAGAAACAATATCTATTTACTGTACCAATTGTATAAGTCTTCTTCAGGGTATAAGACAACTACATACATTCAAAATAAGGAAAAAATCATATTTTTACCTCGTATGTTTATTTTACGTTTCAATTTTCGTTTCCAAAGACGTTTCCACGCCTGTTGAACATACAGAAAAACGTATACGATACTATAAACATAATCACACCTCGCAGAATACTTTTAGGAAACTATTAAGTCATGCATTAATCACAATTATTGAGTATCTTTACAGATAACCTGCTGAACAAAACGGGAAAGGTACAATTTCTGATGTCTACATGTTCTTCGTGATCTTTCAATGCGAAAAATTAAAAGAAGTTGCTCTAGTTTAACATTACGCTTCGTCACTTCCTCTACAGATCTACTTGTTCTGTCATTGTCTTACTGAAAGTGCTATTTTTTGTCTATAAAACGCCAACCTTAACTTAGTTCGTCCCTTCAGTCGTAGAACTTGTGATAAAGAATTCACATTATAGAATTCAATCCGATTAAAACCAACTAACCTTGACAGCAATAATAAAGGCAATAGTGTACATATAAATACTCCAAATCAGGCGAGGCAGTCTATTATGTTTATAATGCACGCAAATGTTTGTTATTCTGATGCAATTCCAATTTTATATCGCCAATAAAATATCAATTTATTTATGTAGTCCAATAATATTTTAGTGCCTTCAGAATGTTTGCCCATTAAATAATAAACTTTATTTTATAGATCAGTAAAGTTTATTCACTAAATAAATTTAAAATACGGTTAAGTATGCTACTTCTGTCTACGGTTATCTAATGTTTATTGGTATATCGGTACGATTTTGCAAGCGAAATTTGTAAGAATTGTATCAATTGTTCGTTTTATAGCGCGAAAATCACTTTTTCTGGAAGAAAACAGTTCCCTTTTTTTATTTTACCAAAAGCTATTGAATTTTAAATTGGATTGATACAATGAAATAACTAAATTTCAAAACAAAAAACACTGCTTGACTTCATTTGAGAGGAATTTTGGAAAAAAATATCTTTAATTTATTGTACGTGTACAAAATTTTAATTTTATATCTCAAACGGTTCCTGGGATATCGTCAAAAAACTGAACAAAAATCTTTTTTTTTGACACCCTATATTTCCAAAACTGTGTGTTTGAGGACTCATGCCAATAAGAACTTTTTTTGTTAGAATGAGCTAAAAAATCACAACCGTTCATTTTCCTACATATGTTTTGAAACACCCTGTATATATTTCCATCATTATGCTTTCGATTTTTTTAAATCTAAATCTTGAAAATGGCGAAAAAATAGACTTTTTTGTTTATTAATACCTAGGAGATGTACTTATAAAGTTTGCCTTTCTCTATCAATTTTTACTTCAACAATTCTATAATTTCCAAAATTTTTCCGTGATTTTTTATAGACTGTATTCAGGTGAAAAATGGTCGTATCAGGAATTAAAAAAAAAGCATTTTGAAGCTCTAAGAATTAATTTTTCACCTAAATACAGTCTGTCAAAAATCACGGAAAAATTTCGGAAATTCTTTTGACCCTTTTTTTGCATTAGTTTATATTGCTGAAAAATTAACGCTTTCGCCACGAACTGACCTAAACGACTTTTACGGTCGTACACACAACTGCACCCTTAATGCGAGAATTATTCAAACGAGCCATCCTTATCCCTCATAAATATTCCGATACATCAGATAAATTCATAATTAAGAACTCGATATTAATGTAAATTATTAGTAATTATAGAGGATACCCTTTAAAGGGTTTAGAATTTAATTAAACTTAGCTACACACAAAAGACACCAAGAGCACACTTAGCAATAAATATATCATTTCCATAAGCCTCTTGGCAAACTTATTAAACAAACTGACAAAGTTTAAACTTAAACATGACAGGTATTTAAATTTAGGGATGTTGTCATAAGTTATTTTCGTAATCTGACAAGTTTAATTGCTGAAAAAGGACGATACGCGTCTCACCGTGTGTGCAGTATAATACGTTTAATTCTTTCGTAACTCCAAGAATTGAAAGGATATTGAAGATTTATGGTAACTTGTTGTAACGCCATCAGTTATCGAGATAACTTCGAGACACTTCGAAGTAACGAATGTAATCTGATCGCAGATCTACACATTTTTTAAGACAATTTAATTTCAAAAAGAGTCATTTCAGTCTCGCATTAATTAAATTTTTGTAAGAACTATTCATTGTCAGATTAATCATTTTCATTTAAAAAAAAGTATATTTCAGAAAACATACAATACTTTTCCGAATACATTTTGAAAAGCTTCTATTTTTCTTATTCTGCGATTTTATCAGCCAATCGGTGTTAGACATACTAAAAAGCAGCAAAATTTAACAAATGAAATGAAAATGCGACCAATAGTTCAATGAGTTTAAATTTAAGCAGTTTAAGCAGAATATGATCATGTTCTGAACGCTTATGAAGGGCAGCGGAGGCTAGCTCCGCTGTTCAGTTAAAATGCCGTATTGAAAAGATGGTACTGCCATTACACACGTGGTATGATATGAAGAGATGGGAATGTCCGAATACCTCGTCACAGCTTCATTCTGTTACATTTTCATTTTAATTTTTAGTTTATCGGTTTACAAGAAGTGTATATGAAATTATTTACTTCCGCGTTTAGTGACGGTACAGTGTATTCCTGTTTTCATTTTCAAGTTTCTGTGTGATATGAAAAGGCATAGAAATAGTTGATATAGTTATCGCCTTCTTTTTATCAGGAGAAAACGATGCTGCTGCAAGACGTTATCACACAAGATTATCCCAATCGACAGTAGTGAATAAGAAAATGTTCGCAATATTAGTTGAAGATTATGGGATCTTTAAACAGAACAGGAATTTTAAACGCAGTGAAAGAGGATCCTGGTAGTCAAAGATTAATCACAAGATTTCAAGTCATGTCATATACTGTAAAAATCAGGTGATAAAACAGATTATTTACTTATTTTTGTGTGTTCCATTTATAATTCGTCATTTACTACTCTTTGAATTTTCTGTTAGATTTCCTGTTCGGTACTGTTTATTAGACATTAAAAATTACACGCTATAAGAAAAATCTATAAATTTAATTTACATATTTTAGTTAAAATAGCGGGGAACATAATTCTTATTTCCGTAGGTTTGAGTAGCGCTTACACTTTTACAGGTTCTGCAACTTCTCCATACTATACTTGCATTTTTGTGATTTACATAGTGGTCTAATATGTGTGCCACAACCACGTATGTATACGCATCTTGCATAATGTGTAGTTAGCTTAACGCTACCGTAATTTACATAATAATACACGAAAGGGAATAGCCCTTTTTATTTCAGTTCAGCCCATTATATTCAAGTTGCTAGTAGTTTTGCTGAACCGTGGCAACTTTAGCTTCTATACTTGTCAAGATAATGTGATCAATTTTAGAATTTATCCTGCCGCATTTCATTTAGATAAAAAGAACTATATAGCAAAATCCTTTAGATATTCTTATGTATTATTATAAATCGAAATGTATAAAAAGTACTCGAATTTGACCTAAATTTCCGCTGTTGAATTACGACCAATATATAACAAAAACTTCATTAATGTTTCATATGTATATACATCGAATAGAGTGATTCACGTATACAAAGCGGAGAGAAGGAAAACAGAAACGCGAAATCAAGTAATAAACTTTAATATAAACTTTTTACCATAGCCAGCTAGAATTTGAACAAGTCTGAAATTCCGATGCCGAAGTTGGGGAAAGAGTAGTCGGGCAAAGGAGGGAGACGGACATAGAGAAATATATCATCATACAGAATAATGAAATTTCTCGGCATGGAAAATAAGATAGACTGTTTAATATCTGAAGGTATGTAGAATATTGAAAAATACATATGAGTCTGAAGCCCGAGCAAGTATAAGAAAATGGAAAAATACTGGAAAAGTTACTTGAAAGTTGTTCGAGGGAGGAAAATAATTTAATGTAAATAGAATAAGTTTTCCTCTAAATGGCTTTGAGATTCCGCATGGCTGAACTGCTAAATCATTACTTAGACTACCAATGCCTTGAAACTTCAGTTGTTTCAATTCGAATAATTGCACGAATATGTATAGGTGCAATTATCACAGAACTGGAAAGGTTTAAATAGTTTATCTTGATTAATACAACTATTTTTTTATTCTCATGTAAATGAAAAAATAAAAATAATAACAATTACCTAAAAAGCTAAATTAAAAACATATTAAAATATTTTTGAATATTTTGGTCAACGGCATATTACTTATTTTTCTACAGAAACGTTGCAAACAGAATATAAAATGCCCTCAATATGACCTCTTATGGCAATCAATGCAAAATTTGATACACGTATTTTTTTCTGATGACACAAAGAGAGTTAAAAACCGTAATTTTCTTTGTCTACCGAAAAACATACACCGAGCAAAAGATTTTATCGGGAGAAATAAAATATAAATAATGCCAATTAAATTAAATATTTGCAATGGGCGACTTAAAAAAAAACACTAAGACTAGACAAAAAGTTAATTTCTCTCAATCACATCAGGAATAAGTGCATATAATTTATTACTCGTTTTTATTATATCTTACAAAATGTCGATTATTGGCAATCAGCAATACGGTTTTGTAGATCTGGCGACAGTGTTTAAATAGAACAGGGTTAGTCAAAAGTATGGAAACCCCAAAAATCTCGGCGATAAAGCATTTTTGGGATAAATGGCGAGGACAAAAATCTTAGCATTTTCACGGCGCATCCGATGGTATCCTTGACCTTGAGGACAAGAACAAGGTTCAAGGTCATATGACGATCAAGTCGTTTTTTTAAAGGCGACCCTCCTTTTGGACCCTGCCAGAAATGGAAAGAGCAGAAAATTCTGCACTGAATGTGGCATTTACTGTGACCTCATGGTCGATGGTCAAGGTTTTTTATTTTGAACTATGGAATCAGAGGAAGTGACAGTCTTTGCGTAGATATCTGATGGTACTCTTTAGTGACCTTGATCTTTAGGTCAAGGTCGAAGAATATGTCAAGGTCATATCGGTTTTTGGAGAGCGACCCCTTATTTGCATGCTAGAAATAGGAGAGCGTAGAATTCTATATGATATTAAGAGCTTAAACGTGACCTTACGGTCAATGCTCAAGGTCAAGTGATTATTCAGGCTGTCATTTCTTATTTTCGATAATGGAATAGAAGGGACTCACAATTTTTTAGTGACTTCAAGATCAAGGTCACTAAGGAGTACCATCAGTTATCTATTTAAAAACTGTCGCTCCCACTGATTTCGTAGTAATAAATAAAAAATTATTTTAAAAATCAACCTTTCCATCTCCAGAATCGAAAACGACAGTTGAAATTTAAAGACGGACTTGACCTTGGCATGGCCTCGAACCTTGACCGTAAGGTCAAGGTTACCATCGGATGCGCCGTGAAAAATGTTAAGAGTTTTGGTCTCATCAAAAATGCTTTCCCGCTGAGATTTTTGGGGGTTTCCATAATTTTTACTAATTATCACCAATTTAAGTAATTATAAAAATCACTTTTTAACACAATTTTATAATAAACACAACTTTTACGACTCAATAAATAAATTTTTGTTAGCCAGAACTTTCATGAAGAATCGGTTAACTAATTAGGCAATTAAATTATTATTACAATTTCAGTGAGGCTTTCCAAACCCCATTCAAATAATAAATTATCAATTTTTTCCACAATAGTACACATCCACACCTCACATTGCACATGCACAGTAATGGCTGATGCTGTTCTACCCTACAAGCTCTCTTGACTGTTCGCGGGCGGCCATAGGCAAAGAAGTCATAATTGATTTTCAGGAATAAATTTATTTCCTAGAAATAAGGGACTGTGTTTAATATTAAATATTTAGTTTCGTTGGATAAATATACCTATGCACCTTTTGCAGAGGTACTAACGGAATATTCTCTAAAAAATTTGTGTATGTAAATAATTCTATTTTAAATTCGTGACATATTCTCATCGTAACAAAATTTTGTCGAATTTCTATGTATCTGAATTGCAGTATACTTCTCACACTGATATGAACTGTATCCCAATAAAATTGTTTTATTTTATTACTGCTCTATGACATTTTTAAATAATTTTAGATGTAGCAGCCCTGAATTACACTAAACAAGCCGCGATTGTCATTGCTTGCGGTACCTCTAACTTCTACGCTTTATTTGTGCACCGAAGTGACAAACTACTAAAATCACAAAGAAACATTTTGTAGAAAGTTAAAAAAATTCATACAGAAACGGACAGTTTGCAACCAACTCTTCAGATTTCATGAAAATCCAGATCGGTCTCATAGAAAATCATTTATGTAGATGTGGCAACAGACCGCCGTTTTTCCGGGAAAATAAAGAAAATTTTCATGGCGTCGCGCAAATTTCCAGCAAACGATAAAAGACTGAGTTACTGCAAATTGCCACCACAATCGAATATAACTTGTACTGAAATGTAGTTCTTTCAGGACGCGGTTTGCATTTTATTTTCGCCGGCCATTGCTTATACGGGAGCCAATATTTTATAATTTTCTACCATATCCAGCAGTTACTCACGTCTGTGCGGGATCGAATACATTTTATATACATTTACGGCGAGACTGATATATGCGTTTCATTTAATAAAATGTATTGCCGTAAATTGCTGAATACAACAAAAAACCGCTTCAAATATTTGGAATTCCGCACAACGCAACGGTTATATGTCAAAATGATAAAAGACGTAAAACGCCAGCGGAAACATCTCTGTTGGCAAATTTCTGGTACAGTAGCGACCGAGATTTTGCATGGAAAAAAAATTACGTTCTTTCTGTTCTCGCCTTATCCAAGGTGTCCAATTTTAATGTACCAGGCCGCATAATTTTTTTAAATTGACTTTTATAAAAAATATTTCGAATAAAAGTTATCAGGTTTCTAGGAGGTCAAATTATGGTGACCTTGAAGTCAACTATCAAGGTCATGTCAAAGTCAACCGTGGTTTTTTAATTAAACATGGTTGACCTTGAGATTACCTTGATAATTGACTTCAAGGTCACCATAATTTGATCCCCTCGAAGCCTGACAACTCTTGTTGGAAATATTTTTCACCGCTCTGCTTATTTCTTGAGATATTAGCCTGAGAATTAAAATGGAACAGACAAAGTTTAGCGCACTCTGGCGATAAAAAAAAGCATTTTCAAAAAAATTTTTCATACAAAAGTTACGTATTTTTCCTGAAGAATACTAATTTGCATTAAAATATATGGATTTCCATTTAAGAGTCAAGGTTGCCTTGAAATGACCTTGATAATTGACTTAAAGATCAAATTCAAGGTCACCATAATTT
Organism: Anoplophora glabripennis; assembly: GCF_000390285.2. Classification (NCBI taxonomy): domain Eukaryota; kingdom Metazoa; phylum Arthropoda; class Insecta; order Coleoptera; family Cerambycidae; genus Anoplophora; species Anoplophora glabripennis. Next base: position 444,482 of record NW_019416223.1, on the reverse strand, counting down.
TTTCAATAACACTCAATGTTACTTATTAAGGAATATGTATTTGAGTATGCCCTGTTTGTATTACTTATGGAAAAAACAATAATATTTATAATGTATTCTAACAGAACTCGTCAGATATTTTACTATTAATACAGAACTGTTATAGTCTTTCCGATATCAATTGAAGAACTAAGACGTTGACGGTATGTACCAGGTTCGGTCGCTGACGCAGCAACTCGGCATTAAAATATTTGAAAAACTTGTTCCCATATTTATTTAGCCATACCCATATGGAGGTGGTAGAAATGTATACGTCCAGTTGAAGAATGCAAGCGCGAGCAAACGAAATCTAACACAACTGCATTGGGCTACTGGGCAATAAATCTCAGTTTTTGACAAGTGGTTGACAAATTGCCCGGCAGTGCAGTGCGGCAATGCGGAATTTGGTCTGATTTAGGTAATTTTAATTTTCTATAGGCACCTTCTATTAATCATTTATATTACAAATGCGAAAGGGAGAAATAATATTATTACAACATGGCATTTTGGAGACCTTAAGAAACGGAACAAAACGAAATTTACCATCAATATAATAAAATTGTTTGAGGACATAAATAATTAATATATGTTGTTGGTTAAATGAACATATAATATAAATTTTCTACACATTATATACAAATTGTTATAATTTTTTACCTTTAGCTGAAAACTTTTTTAGGGACGCCTACGAGTCATTAAATTTTATTGCCAGGCGTTTTTTGCATGTTCAACAGACTTCGGAAAGACTATACTAAGTATTATACATAACCTAATATTATTTCATTTGTAGTACTCACAGAAAGAATATAATTGCATTGCCAATGTCCGACATAACTGCTATTAACTTTAAATTTACTCCAAGTATTTTACATTGAAGCGGCGTAAATGAAGACGTCATTTTTATGTAATAAAATTTTCCCGTAATTACACTTCAGAGAGTAGAGAATGTGTATTACACGATTACGCCGAGAAAATGAAAATCAAATATTGATTAGCCTACTTCCAAAGCAATTCCGTAAATAATGAGAAACTTAACGATGATATTATAATTAACCATTAAAATTTGATTAGCGTCGGAGGCGATTCTTTTAGGTTCGATTTGGGGGGCATTAATAATAATAGCAAATATAAATCTGAATGAAACAATTTCGTTGAAATAAGCAATCACCAGAAATCCTCTTAGTCACAATCCCGAATCTGCAGATATACATATTGCCAACTTTATTATACAGGCCATTAAACAGTGGCGTTAGCGGAGATGGGTAGATGCGGACCAGATTGTAGGGTTGAAATCGAGCTCGTATTTGTTTAGTATTAAATAACATAGGAAAACGTTAAACACGTAACAAAGGTACATCGTTAATACAGGGTGCAACAAAGAGTAGATCCATCCAGGAAGTGACGAAGTGTAACATTAAACTACACTGAAAGAAATGCGTTTTATTCTTTATTAGAATTCTATATACCATTATAAGACCATTGTATACTATATGTGACAGTTAAACAGGTGAATATTGGATATAAAACGCGTATTGCTAGCACAGTTGTATAGTGACTATAAATCTTATTCTTTATTAAATTATTGTATAACTAGTATACAACGTTTTTTATACCTTTTACGAGATAATAGCAATAACTGTTATTAAAGTGTTCCATATCCTTATTAGAACATCTAGTACTGGTTATAAGTTTTATAATAATAAATGTATTAAACTGTTGTATACTCTGTATGAGTTAAAAACGTATATGTCATTAAGTTTTCAGAAATTTTATTGGATAACTGTAATTACAAGCTAAGGTTCTAATGTAAACATACATAAAACATACTTTTAAGCACTAAAAATGATGACAAATTCGCTCCCAAAACTGTCCAGTTTATTTTCTTAGCAACGATGCACCCGTATTTTCTTGTATTACATGAAAATTTGCACTATAACTCTTCCACCTTAAGAATGAAGCAACCCCAGAAAGGTTGAGCTTCTTTCCATATAATTTTATTTCCTCTGGTTGATTGACTTAATACCCATGCTTTTCTTTGTCACCGTTAACCTTCTGTTCCTCCATCTCGTGTAAAACTTAACATCAGCGATTTCTAATGGGACCTACAAAATAATTTTTAAGATTTAGACAAGATTTACATTTGAAAAAACAAAACAATTACAAGCCATAAAACAGTTAGATACTTACATAATAATTTTCCATTTCACACAACGCGATATGATCATGTATCCCACAAAACATGTGCTATACTGTCCATTTTCATCAAACTAGACGTGTGTAAGTCGATGCACAGCGGACTGTCGGAAATTTTACGATTGTTGTATTTTCTCTTCTTGAGTAAAGATAATAAAGACGTTGTGGTTTTGTGTGTTTATTTTGACAATGATTGACCATGTATGGACAATAAAAGTGGACTGTATAAGATAGTTGAGTACCGTTGTGCTGCATGCATAGCATGCTACTGAAATCTTAGAAGGGAAGGGATGAGCTCGTACGGCGAACCCTAAATCAGCGGCTGGAATAGCCAGGTTTCTTATTGAGTCAGCGCACTTCGGTCTCGGGTCTGACATATGATTATTATTACAAGACTATGAATATAACTTAACAACGATCATAACCGATTATGCACCGAGAGGTGACGATCACTTAACCATTATAAGATGCGTTTTACACGTTAAAAACGGAAACATATTCAGTATAAGAACGAATAATTCTGTTAATACAATTGTTATATACAAATTCGGATACTGGTCTTTATACAACAAATCTTCCCAACTATACAGCTGGAATATAAAGTCTATAACACCTAATAATGTATAAGTAATTCATTATAACTGTTATTTCATAGATGCATAAGGTGTATTAAGCACCTTCCAGTTAAACTGATTGAATAATGAGTATGGAGATGATTGCTTTATTTTAATAAAAGTTGAATATTGGTTATAAAAGTTTTAATATGCGCTATATACATTATTCTAGATAAACAGTTTAATAAGCCCATTTCTTTCAGTGTAGAGCAGCTTTCTTTAATTTTTCGCGTTGAAAGATCACGGTGAGGTACCTTACCTCCCTAGGAAAAAAGCGATTTCGAGATATAAATGCATATTTTATGAACAAATAAATAGAAATATTTGATAAACATTACATTTTATTAATTATTACGAATGAATATTTATAGTAATTGTATAGTTATTACATTTAGTAACATTTATAAAATCTGGATAATTATTCCCCTCGCGTTACTAATTGTCACATTTTTCTCAAAATAATTTGCATTTCAGTCACCGGAGGCTCAGTATTATCTGACTGATTAATTAAAATAGCATGATGCCACGTACTACTAGAACCTGGAGTTGAAGCGGTTATTGTAAAGAGTCCTGTTGGCTATTTTATTTTTGTTACTTAAACTGTCAGCAACATAACTTTCTGCAATTGTGGCTGATTTCCACCCACCATGTCTCTCGGCTGCTAATACATCAACTCCTGTATTAGCCAGTAACGTTGCCGATGTTCTTCGGAATGAATGGCCTGTATATGTTTCAGGATGTTCTAATTTCGAAAACTGGCCAATCTTATTAGGAATCATAGAAACGGTATTCTTGCCCACTGGTTGGTTATAGCATCTACCTGCTTGATAGCGCATAGAAAAGCGTGAAATTTCAGTTTTAATTTCCAATCTAATCTTGATATATTTCTTGAGAATTTCTAGGTGAGAAACAGGACCCAGACAAGAAGTAATTATAAGATCATTTTCCAACACAAATATTATTTCACTAATAAATTTCATCCACCTTTCACGTTCAAACAAAATGGCAATAATAAAACCTTAATTCCTAAAATAAAATTTTACTATTAGTAATTATTCCAATAGAACTTTTAGAGTACACCGCAGCTCGACGGAAATGTAATTTTCCTATGTAGTATTTAAATCTAGCTTTCAAAAGAGCATGGTCGCACCGCTTTGTTGGTTTAAAAATCGGAATTTCTCTTCACAGAAAAAAACAATCCCCCTTTTTATTTCCACTCCAAACAAGCCCGCAATGTCGCCGTCACAATTATTACAATTTAATTAAAATATAAATATATAACTCCATATCTGTGCATAGTTAATGAAACAAAAACAACTCCCCTCTAATGTAAAAGCAAGTAATTCCAATTAAAGATTATTTGTGTTCTGGAATTTTAATTTTCTCTTCAATTATCCTTCCTCCTTCACTTCATCAGGTCCTTATTCGAGTGGATTTCCCTCTAACTTCCCATCGGGCTGCAATTTGCGATGTTTAAGTTTCACTATTGTAATAACATAGGCGTAATTAAGGTTGATACTGCTTCCAATTGCACATTAATTTAGTAGAATAATAAACGGAAATCATTTTAAAACAACTGTCCAGTTGTACCCGATTGAAGTACATCGTTTTTATCCGACAAGAAATATTGAAAATATGTTGCAAAATACACGAGATTTATAATTGCGTCCGCATTGCGACTTTCTCTTAAGATACAGATTTCAATATATGTAGTTTTTCTGTGCATATATCTCTCGCAAAAAGAGAAATTGAAATTCTATTCGATCCAAGTTTGGACTCGGATGACTCAATACGTTTTAATCAATCGTAAACAACATAACTATCTGTACTTATTCTGTGAAAAAAAAAACAACTTCCTTTAGGCCAGTCAAATTGTTGGAAATACCTCGTTTTTTGCCAAAATTTAATTCAGTAAACAGACACGTAAAAATTGCGAAAAATTCCGTAGAATTGAATGAACTATTTTACCCCAGCTGAATGTTGGGGCTTTATATTAAAAATGGCGTCCAAAGTTTCAAAAAACAATTTTTTTCATTACCTAAACATCAGACAAAGGTTATAGAACTTTTTATAAAAAAAAATTTTGTCAATTGATAAACAAACGTATTAGTTATTGCAATCGGTTAAAAATCACATTTTTTAAAACTTCTATATCTTTAAAATGAAAAAAGATTTTGTTAAGAAACATTCAGAATATGTAGTCCTTCGCAAGTAGAATAAGTGCGTCTTTGTAGAATTAGGCCAAGCAAATAAGATTTTTACTCGAAAAGAGTCCTATCCGCGATTATTGTAAAATTGTCTAAAGGAACATAATATAAGACTCATCTCGTGAGTCAAAAACTTTTATTAGCTGACTTTTCTATTTAAACAAATAAATGAGAAAAATAGTTTTTTCACTTTGCAGGGAAAACCATCAATTTTACCGAAAAGCACAGCACAGACAGCTTGTAGGGAGTAAAATTATCTACAAAATGTGACTTGTTAAATTAAAATCGGTTAATAAACAAAAAAGTTATTGCAAAAAAAACAACTTTAGAAAATAATTTATGAATTTTTACTTTAATTTTAGATTTAAATCGTAATTAAATACCTAACAAAATATTGAAAAAACAAGTTTACTTTGCCTCAATATGTAAAAAAAATTTTTTAATGAACGATAGCTTCATTTATTTATTTAATAATAGTAAAATAATTCCGAAATTGAAATTTTAATTAATATTTTGTTTAACAATAATTTTTGTGATATTTTTGTAAATTAAAAAAAAAATAAGTAATTAAGTATAAAAGATGCATTTTTTCTGCGGTTTTTCTACATTTTTGAATGCAATTCACGGGAAATCGTAGTTTACGACGTAAACTTTATTTTGCGAAAAATTCAAGTCTTCATTTTTATAAACAATTGCGCTACGATTTAAAAAAAATTCTTATCTTGGCTCCTGTTGGTCGTAGTGCTTCTTTTTTTAAAAATTTGTATATTTTTGCCAGCTATCCATTGTATCTATTTTCGTTGAGGTAGCATAAATAGCAACAATTTTATTCAAATTGTTTATAAGCGAAAAACGCACGGTTTTTTAATGCACAATTTGAGAATGTTAATGTCAAAAAAATTGTGATATTTTTTAATAGGTCGCTTAATTATGTCTTTAAGATTGCAATGACGCTTTCAGAATCATGTTTGGTTGAAAATTAACGTCTTTACAGAGGCTTAAGTTCATAACTTTTGGAGCCTCCTTTATAAACAAATTTAATTGTGCGAAAACTATTGCACCTACAGCGCCCACTTTTGGCACACTGTTAAAGTATGACAAAACCCTCAACTTATCATAGGTTTTAAAAAATTTTAACAATAAATGCGATAGTTATAAACAAATTGAAAAATGGTCACTTTTCTTGTTTTTTTGCAATAACTTTTTTGTTTATTAACCGATTTTAATTTAACAAGTCTCATTTTGTAGATAATTTTATTCCCTACAAGTTGTCTGTGAGTCACTTTTCGCTAAAATTGATGGTTTTCCCTGCAAAGTGAAAAAACTGTTTTCCTCACTCATTTGTTTAAATAGAAAAATTAGCTAATAAATGTTTTTGACTCACGAGATGAGAGATGTCTTGTATTATGTTCCTTTAGACAATTTTACAATAATATCGCAGATAGGACTTTTTCGAGTTTCTCTTTTGTTTTCGCAAATTTTCCTGGTGTAAATTGCAATTGCAAAATATTTGATAGTTCTAGCAAAAATTGAGTTTTTCCAAAAAAGAAACTTTTTTCAAGTTTCAATAAATCGAGGTAATGCGATTGCTGGGTGGTAGAATAGAATCTCGTGCAAAAAATTACCGATGAAACAGGATGTTGTGTTTCAATGTAATCTAGATCTAATTGTTTTAATTTCATCGAAATTTAATTAAGCACAATTTCTAGCCACATGGCTTGCAAACATTTATGAATGATCTGTATTGATCACATTCTACTTGGTAGCTAACACCTTATGCATCGGTGCATAAACACCTCAGTTTTTAAATCTATTTGCCTACATGACACATGATTAAAGACCATTATTGCTAGATTAGATTATTAGATTTATATATCGTGGTGAAGAGACGGAAAGCTATAAAATAGCAATAAAATTTGTAATAACTTGCTCGTTAGTATACTCAGGCAAATTGTATAAATTATAAATGGTAAAAATCGTTACTAATAGTGCATTTATCAGTTTTGTCATCAGCTTTAAGTGGTACACCTACTCGTAGCGCGGTACAAAGTGCGTTTTACTAGTTTATTCATACATAAAATTGGTTGAATTAATGTGTATAAAATTGAAGTTTTGTACAATGTCATATTGAATATGAATTAAATTAATTTAATATTAAATATAATATTTCTTGTATTTTGTAGTTATTCTTCATGTTCGGTGTACCTGCACAAGCGAATCATGTTTGAACTTTTCTAAAAAACTACTAGATATTTAAGAATACCTTAAACGCAGTTAGATATATAATCAAGAATATGGGTATATAAATTATGTATAAAAAAAGTTAAATTTAAAATAAATAAACTTCTTGAGAAAACTTGTTGAGAACCACTGACTTCACTGTATCATTTGTTGTTGATTAGCTACCTACACACCTGTATTACATATAACTTTTTATAGAAAATAGGGAAAAAGTCAAATGATAAGCATCTTTTTAGACGTATACAGGGTGTATCTAAATAACACAGAAAAAATGTAAGGAGCGATTCTCTGATGAAAATTAATAGGGATCTTTGGTATAAAATTATTTGAACGGATGGATTAAAAAAATCTTAAATATTTGTAATTTCGAAACATGACTTTCAAACAAAATATATATATATTCGCTATTGGGAGTTTTTAAAATGTTGGAAAAGTTCGATTTTTGGAAATTTAGTTCAAGGTACTTTCCACCAATTATATTATAGTCATAATTAGATAATTAATAGCCAATTTCTTAACTTATTTTGCATATAAACCTTTCATATCGCAATGTGAAACTGGCATTCGCTTGATTCAGTTGACAATCATATTTATTATCGGTCTCGGGACATGTTCGAACTTTTTACCGATTATTAAATATCTATTAATATTTCAAAAAAGCGCGAATTACGTGTAGGCGTTGAAAACGCTAGCAGAGAAAGGCAGGTACATGTTACAGAGAAATTATAAAATGTATAAACGAAGCGAGGCAGTCACGAACGAGAAAGGTCGTGATTTGTATAAAATGTGTGTTATAAATATGTTTCGCTGGAAGACAACCGGAGTTAGTTTAATTTAAATTTATATGTATATATCCACTATTCCAGAAATGCTGAGGTCTCGCTATTGCGATCATGAGATCTTCAATTTAGATTCCGAATTTAGGCTCTTCCTAGTTCGTGATATGTCCTGCATTTGTTGAAGCCACTATTGTTATGCGAAAGGCATGGGCGGATCTTTTGTAATTTGATCAACGGATATATTTAGTGTCCCAATTTCGGCTTTGCCTAATTAGTTAACAATTTTGCTGCAAAATTATGTTTGTTGTTAATTTATGCTGAAATAGTCATTTTATTATATAGGGTGTTAGAATGTGTAATGAATGGTGTAAATTTAACAGACGATAGAATACATTAAAAACAAAAAACCTTATATGACATGGGTCCTAAACTCAACTATTTCCGAGAAAAAAATTATCAAAGTCTCCAACTCTACAAAGGTTCGATTAATTAAGGAATATTGATATAACTGCGTACATAGAATACCATAAAATACATATAATATTTATCATTTTACGCTTAATTCTAAAAAATAATTAGCGTTGAACTAAATTTAAAATCCGATAAAATTCATATCGAGCAATGTGACAACGGCACGGCAATTAACACGAGGTATTAAACAGTCCAGCAACCAGCAATACGCAATTCAGTTGGTATCTGGAATTTGACCGTGACGGGGTGTTTTTTGCGTACTACTATTTCCTTTACTTGAGGTGTATCACCTTGTTTTTTAAAATGTTTACCATACATGATTATTTTCCAGCGAGTGCGCGAAAATTGGATCCGAAGGATATGTTGTAGTTTGTTTTGTATAGTTGTTACGATGTCAATTGGAACCTGTAAATCTTAAAGCACAGAACCGTATGCACTTCTCCTTCTTATGCTTTGGCCATGGTGTGTCTCGTAATTTATACTCGAATAGCAATTCGGCGAGTCCGGTATTGGTAAACTAGTATGCCTGATGTAGAATTGACGGCAGTGCGCTAGTCATCAAAGCAAACCTGTATTGGTCCACTAGGTCGTAAATATTTTTTTTGTATGGTACACGGGTTCACTTAGCTTTACCGCTTTGTCAGTGCAGTGCAGAGCATTGCTTGGCGGGGTATGTTGTTGGTATAATACGTAGGTATTATTATTTATTAGTTATTATTATTTGTTCATATTGTAACCAGTAAAGGGTAATAGTTATTAAAATAAATGTTATATTTAATTTCTTTGAAGCAGAGGTACTGAGGAAAATCCTTAAATAGTGGAACCGGTTTTTGGCGAAAGTATCGAAACAAACAAACAAGTTTAAAAACAAAGATTTACACGTAAAATGTCAACGTAAATATATATATGAATGTTTGAAAATTGAAAATAGTGAACAATGTGATAAAAAATTTTGGAAACGGATTACCGAATTAACTAAGATATCCAAAGGATTGATCACGGTACAAAGAGGAAATGGGAAAATACAAAATTAAAGAAAATTGACGATTTTACCAGATGTAATGAGGCGCACAATTTATAATATGTATAAAGAAAATAAAGTTCCTACTTTAAAAATGATTCGAGATAAATTAAGCGATTATCCTGATTATAATTATAAATCTTTAGATATTTTACGACATGCTTTATTACAATGCGATTTTAAACATAAAAAACTTGGTAATATAGCTCGGAATATAGTATATCTAGTCGAGACAGGGCTAGATTTTTCTGAATGTTAAAATGTTAAATGTTTTTGTGCGGTTCCAATTGAGAACGTAATAACTATAAAAAATGCGTTTAAAAATTACTGAATTTTGCTTTTTGGTAAGTCCCTAAATTATTTTTACTACGTATGATTATTTGGAAGACGTGAATCTTTGGGTACTTTAATTACATATTTTTCAAATTTATAATTTAATTAAAAGTTAAGTTCCTGTTTTAAGAGCTTTATAATTACTAAAATTCGAGCTAAAATTTAAGCACCACAATATCCTCGTACTACGAAATGCATACAATTTATTTTATTTATTTAAAAACTGGAAAACAATAGGCCCATTCAGTAGATTTTTTTTGCATATTCTAAACGTTTACTCTTCAATTAGTTAGTATGCCAAAAATCAATTTTTTTGTTTCAACGAGATGTGTGAAATAAATTAATGAAAACAGATCGCGGAAAAACGCTGAGCAATCATTGCCTGACGTCATAATACCGGTACGGGCGACTGGCAGAGCACTCCGCTCGCGCTCGCGCTCGTGCTCGCTCTCATCGCATTCTGTGTTAATACATACGGTGTGCCGTTCGCTTGGCAGTTTCGTTAATCATTGTTTTTATGACTAAATGGGTCGAAACCGAGGATTGTACAAATATTGTATAGTTCCAGGCTGCAAAAGTACTTCAGGATCGAAATATTTATTTAATTACCGAAAAATGAAAAGTTATCCACGGTTTCCCCACCCACGGTATGCAACTCAAAACCACATTCGTTTTTCTTTGGTTGCCCGTCTAGGGGGTTGTAAATATTATTAATTGAACATTTAGAACAGAATTATAAAATTTATGCCGAAAAAAAAATTCTACCCCATCTAAACATACCCATTCACAAAAATTTCGAAATACGTTGGCAAGAGGGACCTATAAGTAACTCAGAACCACCCTCGTTTTTCTTTGGTTGCCTGTCTAGGGGGTTATAAATATTATTATTTGAACATTTAGAGCAGAATTTTCAAATTTATGCCAAAAAAAAAATTCTACCCCATCTAAACGATTCCGTCCACAAAAATTTCAAAATTCGTGGCGAGAGGTACCTATAAGCAATTTATTTAAATAATAATATTTTACAACCCCCTAGAGGGCAACCAAAGAATAACGAGGGTGGTTCTGAGTTGCTTCAAATACTAGTCAAAGTACTACTGGCACATACACGTCGTCGCATACATCCACAAGTACCAAGTCTAGTACGTTGGGTACATTTGTACAAAAATGAAACGCAAAAGAAAATGTAGAAAAGCGAATCATTTACGTCATTGAGAAAAATCCGAAAATGTATTTAGGTATTCATTCAAGTCATTCTATGTTTATAATAAATATGTTGTGTGAAAATGCATTTCAACAAGACTTGATGTATATCTCTTATACAGTCTCTATTTATACACTTAAAAATATAGGTATATAATATAGGTAAAAGTATAGCAAATATCTACACATCTCTCCGACTGCTTGCGACTTGATCGCCGAGTGGCCGGTGTCGTCATTAGCTGTTCTCCCGCAGTGTTGACCTTTTTAAGGGTCTTACAAATTCAGAATTAAATATATCACTTATTATTAATCGTATTGACCTAATTTTTTAAAGATATATTTAAGTGGTTAAATACTATCAGAAAATGAAAGAAAAAGTTTAAAATTATATATCACTGAATGGGCCTATTGTCTTGAAATTTACTAAATGTTTCACAATAATAGTTGTTTACATTTTTTCCGTAGGACAAGTCTGCCGCGTGCACACGTGGTATGCACCAGCTGTGTAGCGTTAAGTTAAGCGCTGTTGTCACGTTTTGATAAAATTCCCCAATGTTAATACTCGCTGTATAAAACTGTTAATCTTACGCCCCTGTAATATACAACTTTTTTTGTTCATTTATGATTACTCTATCTCATGCTGAGGTAATGGCAGTCAAACTTCTTACACCCTGCATTTAAAATCTTGTGTGTCCCATGTAGAGAGTGTAACTGTAAGCGGGGGTCAGTTTTTGGAAAAAAATAATTAAGAAACTTACCCATCAATGTAAGTCGACCCTGTGCATCTTGTGCACGTGCGCGGCCAGAGTGATTCGGACTCGCTACATGCGTGAAGCGCTTCTCTAATTGGCTGACGTTCCACGTGACGTTCACACTATCAAGCAAATCTGACGGTAGTTCAAAATTTTTTTCAATTTAAAACCTAATGTTTTAGACCATCAGTAGCTTGATAAAAATAGATCATTTTTGTGCCCTCTATCGCCCTTTTCAAGGACGCACTTATTTCAGGGACACCCTGTATATACGCTTTTTGAAATAAGATTGCAGTTTTCTAAATCTACGGCTTCTGAATTTAAATTGACTATCTCTGAAATGCATCTGCATCTACTTAGGTATGAAAATAATTCCCGAACTTTTCCATATTCGTTCGCCTTACAAAACGGACCATACGGACCACGACACGTAAGCCCCAGAGCATCACATCGACCACGCGAAATTTTAAGTGTACTTTTCACGACCACCGTGGGCAATGAAAACGAGGTGTGCGTCTGGCGGTCGGAACTTGGTACAGCTCGGCCTTGACATTGGGTCTGATATCAGGGAAATAGGGTCAGCGAGGAAGTGTGTAGGATCGGAGGTCAGGGTTCTGATCGTTGACCTAGGAGATTCCCAGAGTTTATCCTGCCATTTTCACCCGCCGCCGTATAGTCAACAACCGACGACGGCGTTTGAGAACGGCAGGCTCGTAATAGTCCGGTAGTTTCGGGGGAAGCGCCGGATTTACGATCCCTTCGAATAAATAACTAATGATCCAAACCCTACAACGCCTGTGAGCTTGGGAAAAATGAATTGAAAAATAGCATCTTCTTAGATAACAAATTCCGTCAACGTCAAACCAATGAAGCTTTCGAGCTGAAATTTTTACCACTTATTAAGGGTGTAAAAAGCCTCAAAAATCCTGAATTACAACAAGTGTCTGTGATGAAAATTGCATTAATTATTAGCAATTGAAAAAAACGGCAATTTTCGACCATTTTTGAGCTCTTGTGCATAAACAAATTATCGGAATTTAATGGGACTTTTTTCATTTTATACGCTTATTTAATACCTACCTTTTTTGTATAAACTTTGTTTCGCTATGAATAATAGCTTTTTTACGTGAGTCAAAAAACCACTTTTCCATAACTTTGACCACTGTTAAAACAAAGTTTCCCAACTAGCCTCGAGTTGATTTTTTGATATTTTATTTATAACAAGTTTCCGAACAATATTCCGCAGAGAAACTTCTAATAGTATTTTTTTCCCGAAACAGTCTCTTTTATGTCTATAATGACTGGGCTAAATATGTTCATTCAGACATACATATATCATCAAATACCACAAAATTCACAACTATATCACAAGTATTTAAAAAATTTATAATATAGAGTTATATTCAATTAGGCCCCGCACGAATAATGAGTTCATACCCTTTCTGGTATTGGATCTGTTCATATGAATGTTATTTGCACTTCTACTAACGTACTCATGAACTTCATAATTAAACCTGATGAACTGACTGAAATAATTTGGCATCAATCCCTTGATTAACTTGAAGACGAAGATCATTGCAGAGAAAGTCAACCTTTTGGTTACTGATTGCCACCGTAGCATCTCCTGTATGTGGAGTATAGGAGTACATCTATTACAGTTCAGAGTTAATCTCATACCGCGATTTTGAAGTTTTTGAAGAGAAGCTTTACTATTGTTGTCTAATAGAAAGAGTATTGCAGAACAATATTCAAAATGTGGCTGAATGATACTATTATAGACCGTCAATCTTGCTTTCATTGCCATCTGGGACGATATTCTTGATAAGAAAAACAACTTTTTAGAAATATTTTTCTGTATTGTTAAAAAGTGTACCTTGAAAGTTAAATTTTCATAACAAAACCAGTCCCAGGTACTTGAATTATTTCACAATTTCTATATTTTCATTCTCCATACTTAATGTTATATTATCTTTATCCATATTTTTTATCCTATTATGTTTAGAAATTATCATAGCCTTGTCTTTTGTACATTGACTCGTATTTGGTACACTTGTAGCTAAATCGGAGTACCTAAATGTCCTCATTATTGAGCGACCCCACCCCATTCAATGACTGTCGTGCGTTGTCTTTGTCTATTCCCATCATCCCCATTAAGTCATCTCGTGGCGTGGTGTATGGCGCGTAGTGATGGATAAGTGTCTGTTAATCCGGTTATTTTGGTGATAATTACGTTTAAATACAGTGGTTTGATTATAATAATTAAAAACAATAATATATTGAGTCTCGATTAATATTTGGTTAAATAAACGGATACTTAGATTGGTATCTATATTTACTTACGTATCTGTACAATATAGGTTATGGCAATCTATTCGTCTAATCAGTTAACCAATTCCTTTAATCGAGATCTGAATGTCTCTAAAACCAATGGGATAGCTTAGTAGTTTCTGACTGTAATATAATGATATTTAAATTAAATTTTAAAGAGAATATAATGCAAGTCGAAGTAAAAAATTACGTTTAGAGAAAAAGTCAACTCTTAATTGGTTTTACTTACTCAGAATAGAGTCAAAAGTCGCTCACTTGATCGCAGAACCTTAGATTTGAGTACAATTGACTCACTTCTGTTGCAAAAGTCATAAAATTTTAGTTGTAGTCATACTAATAGAGTAAAAATTTGACTTAATCCGGTGTGGACAGAAATTGTGCATTATTGAGTAAAATTGACTGAATTTGAGTGAATTTTTTTTCATTGTATCTGATAACATACCTAATTAAAGAACTAAATCTAAAATTACGTAAAACTGTATCTTCTCAAAATGCAGCGACTTTTGTCTTCGTTGCGTAATACATTTTTGTGTCTGGTTTTTATAGTTTAACCATAGTAGGATAATATTCGATGCAAAGTAATAAATCATTGCCTGTTAAGGGATCCAGTGCAATACGCTTTTAAGGGATTTAGAAATTTAATAATTTCTTTAAACATTATAAAGGGAGGAAGGGATCAGTTCACGTCTGGCACCCTTGTTTCTACAAAAATTCATTTATCCTCATAAACTATTTATTTTAAATGCAATTTATTATAAATCCAATTGATTTTTTAAATTTCACATATGTACTACATTGTACCTCCGTACGCGCCACTGTTGTTTACTTGTTTTTTGGAGGTGGTATCTGATTTACGACCAAGCTCGTCAGGTTAGTATTTGACGTATAACCGACCACTTCGTACACTCTATGTACCTGGACGACTACAGCTACTACCAGAACAGAGTGCGTATGCAATGGTATTTCAGATTTTACATTCAATTACATTTTAAATTTAAAATAGTTCATCTTACGCCTCCTAAAAATGATGACACGAGTTTTCTTTGATAAAAAAACGACAAATGTTTGCTCTACTTTGCATCGAATACGATCCTACTATAGTCTCTTTCATCTTTATTATATTTATTTTCTAATTTACCAATTTTTTTTATTGTCTTTTTCGGAATTAATAATACCAACCACAAAATTTCCAACATATTTAATTCTCTCTTATCAAAAAGAATTCTGTTGTACATTCATGACTGTGGTGGGTATACTGAAAATGTAATTTATTTTATTAATTTTTTATATGTATCTTTTTTCCTGAATTCTAATACTAAAAAAATTTAAATGAATGTACAATTTTAAAATTAGATTAAGCAAATCAGAAAAAAACATTCAGAAAAACACTTTACATTAATATATCTACATAGGCTTGATGTCTTTGAATCGTGCCCCAGAATTTTTTTTTGAAAATTTGGATAATTTTTAATCACAAATTAAACGTTATCAAAATATTCCCGCAAGAAACATTAAAATATTTATAGCGCAATCAAATATCCACTTGTAGATGGGTACAGAAAAATTTTATTGTAAGGACTTAAGTAAAAAATCCAACTTTATTAACTAATTAAAGGAATTACATATGAAATATATACTATGGACATAAAAATTCTGAATTAACGGCTTCCTTTTTCTAGTCTATCAAGTGAATGATACAACTATGATTCTTAATAAAACACTCTCTGGAGATAAGCTTTTAAAGCGGCAACAAGCTAAGTCCAAAACATAAATGTCAACCGAATTAAAAACTATACGATCCGAGAGGCAGAAATACTACTATAAAATATAAGCACTATTAATAAACGTCTAATAACATTCACAATAACAAATAGGCACTTTGTATATTTATTTGCTGCATTCCGAGCTAATGTTATTTCATTAGAAATAAATTATAGGTGTTAAATCACTGGAAGTTCCAAAGAAACAACGACGAGAAGTAAGCGAAGAAGTCTGCAGACAATTTTCGGTGGTTGAAGCATTTTGACAATTACGGAAAGCAAACTTTTCAAGACATCCAAATTTAGAGCGTGTTTTTAATGAGAGTTTTCAAGATATAAACTTGTAATGATACATGAACAGAACGTGATTATTTGTTTTTTTTCTCAACAATTGTGCAAACGGGAGGAAATAAAATTGTTTGAAAGATTTAAAGTATGATTTTCGGTACAAACAGATATTTCATAACACTTACTTTTTTGAGATCCCTCATTCTTCTGAAAAACGACCTTCAAATAGGATTGTTATTTTTTAAAGTAACATTCAATTAAAAGTTTTCAAGTTAAACAAATTCTATATTCTATAAGATGTTCTTATCGTTTTTCGACCAAAAAGTTTTTTCGATGCAAGGAACTTGATTCAAAACAAAGGTAAAAAAATAAGTATTTAAGGGATTTTCTCTAAACTTGAGATAACTTTACAAATAATGGATATTTTCGTGACATTTTCGTTTTTTTTTAACCTCAAGTATACCAAGATTTCAAACCGCAGCGATTTTTCCTTTAATGCGATCCGAATGATGGAAATTGTCACTTTTGCAAAAAAATCAGTTAAATTATAAATGTTGCATCTTTTATTCATTTTTAAATTGAAAAGGTGTTTTTCGCAAAAACCCATATTTTTTCATCAAATTGAGAAAAAAAAAAGAAAAAAATTGCATGTAAAGGTGTCTCAAGTTTAGCGAAAATCTTTAAATAACCAGTTTTTTACGTAAACTAAGTTTCTTACATCGATATTTTTTTCATGCTGTAGGTTTTTGTTTTAAAAATTTATTCGGTTCATGTCTTTTTTTAGGGGGGAACGACTAATTTTCGCTAAGTTACAACCTTTTGAAAACCACCTAAAAATGTAGGATTTGTTTTATCCTTTAATTTTTCTGATCGCTATATTTAATATCGCCATCATAGTATAAAATAATTTCAAATATAAGTTTGAAGAAATGCGACTTTTACTAACAAACTTGAACTGCGTCACCATTATTTTTGCTTGTTCTAATTTCAATGATGTAGGGTGAGGTTATTCAACATACATACATAAGTTTTTTGTTATAAAAGTCCATTTCGATCCATTGGAGAAACATAACTAACCTTTGTCAGTCATTAATTGTTGAATTATATAAGAAACTGTAGGCACTAAAGCAACTTGCAATTAAAATTGTAATTCCACAGATATTATCACATATTATTATTACTTCGTGAACAATGTTAAATGTAACTATGAATTGAATTGTTGTTCGAAGTATTTTACTGAATATAGCCGCGTTAATTTTTTATATAAATCTATAATTTAAAGTATAAACCCATCAGGTCGTTACTAATATATAAGTATATTAAACTATGAAGTTTTGTTGGCTTGTAGATTTGTCCACACCTTTATAGCGTCCCATTAACAATGCGTTATCACTTGAACAAGAATAAAATATTGGTTATTGTTGAGTCAAGTTTGTATAAGGTGAAAGTGCTTTGAGGAAGTTTATATTATATACCGTGTAACAATAAGCAATTTAAAGGTAGATATTTTATTGAAATTATTTCCTAGAGTTACTAAAATATACAACAGATGTGTTTAACTTCGCTTCTTAACGATATATTTACCTTAAGGTTGTTAATCAGCATTTAGTTGGAATTTTTCCTCACTGATTTGGAATGGTGCACATTAAAAGCGACTGAGGAAGAAAGCAATGTTTCGAAACGTCAGCATTTAAAAAATCATCTACGTTTTGATTATTTTTCCTTTTTACATTCCGTCTCCTGTATGTTATATTATTTTTCACATCCTTTCGAGAATATATTCAACTCTATTTCAGCCTCTCTAATTATTTTAATCACATATTATACTTGGAAGTTCTCAAGACTAGAACAGCATTTATTTGCATGTAGATTTATGTTTGAGTAAGTAGTAATTGGATTATTTCAACTCCCATTGAAGTGAAGATAAACAAATAAGGCGCATCTTCATTTTAATCAATACTATCTCGTATGCTTATTAAACTTAAAAGCAATTATCTTCCACAACAATTTATCTACCTAAGGTAATACAACATACTAAAATTCAAAATAAAAAATAGTCGACGACATATTAGATATATAAATTTTAAATAAGAAACAAAACATGAAGTAGAGATTAATAAGCTTGACAAAAAAACTACATCTAAATTACATTCTTAATTGTGAAACCTCAAATCTAACGGTAATTTTTAATAAAACTTTAAACAAAAACTTAAAGATTCAAAATCACATTTTCTCCTTTTCAAACTCAACACAATATATCTGGTACCATGGTATATCGTTTTCTGGAAGAGAGGTATCATCAGCATAAAAGTTTGATTTATAGCAAGATCCGAAAATTTCAAATTGAGAAGCATAAATCCTAAAGAATAATGGACCCAAAATGGACCCCTGTGGAACGCTATGAGTCACAAGTTAATTAAAATATTTTTTATTATTACAAGATTTCAGAAAATCCAGGCGACAATTTAGAAATAAGCTCCTTTTTTAACAGATGGCAAAATTCTAAAAAAATAGCATTTTCTAAAATATGCGGCATAATCGTAAAAACTTCATCCACATCTTCAAAGTTATGCTCCTTGATCCATCTAACAATGTGCAAAATTCTAGGCAAATAATTTTGTTGGGCTGCTCATGATTAAATAATATTTTTAGTAAAAAACATATATGTTTCTTTTTTGTAAAACGGGTAGTTCAAGAATTGTTTTAGATTTACAAGTGCATTGTTATCATTGTAAATTTTTTAAATAAAACGAAAGATACCATTTTCTTATAAATATATCAGACTTTACAAGCAGTGATTTCTAAAATACCCAGTGGGATATAGAACAATGGTTACGAAACAAAAACTTGTTTTTGGGTAAAATAAGAGTACTTCTTCCCTAAAAAATATCTCTTTGTAGCAGCTGTTGTTTTGGTGATTAATCTTTTTCAAGGGTGATAATGGGACAGCAGGAATGAAGGATATTTCTTTGGATAATAGCATTATTTAACAGTTTCAATATATCAGGTGTGAGATTTTGTATTAAATATATTTAGACATCACTTTTAATTTTTATTTTGGTGATATAATCCATTCCGCAATATTAGTAGTCAGGAGTATAGTTTGTAAGATATCTCTTTTGCATGCCTAAATTTCTGATATCGAAGAATATTACTTGACTTCATTTGAAGTGATTTTTTTAAATTATTTTTTTTAAATTTGTCTGAATTATTGAGGTTTTAGAAACGGTATTTTTCGTTTTTTATTTCTCATATCCGCAAAAATAATTTAATTTTTACGAAACTTGGTGAAAGTATACCTTTCTGTGTCATAAATAACCACAATTTTTTTTAGACAAAAAAAATCAAGAGGTTTCCGAGATATTCATTTTTTGCGGTCGGAAACACTTTTTTTCAAAGAAAAAATCATCGTGCAGAGTTTTGCCGGTGATCATTTTTTCGTTTTTATACACTTTTTGTTGAAATAAAATCTGTAATCACAGTTCAAAAACATGCTCAAAAATGAAAAAAAAAAATAAAAGACGCAACAATTAATTTTTCAGTAATTGTTGATAATTTGCTTAAATAAAAAAAAAATCAAAAATTGATTACACCACTCAATTGTATGGAAAAAAATAAAAAAAAACTGTCTCATTGTTTGACCCAAGACTTTATTTTTGTACAGTATTGCTATAAACATCTAAGTCGAATTACAAAAACACATTTTTTATTTTTTTTGGTACTTTTGAGGATGTTTTTGAACTGTGATTAGAGATTTTTTTATTTCACCAAAAAGTATGTCAAAACGAAAAAAATTATCACCGGCAGAACTCTGTATGATGATTTTCCTAAGTAGAATTTTTCTTTGAAAAAAAGTGTTTCAAACCGGAAAAAATAAATATCTCGAAAACTTCCTGATTTTTTTATTTAAAAAAATTTGTGGTTATTTAAGACACAGAAAGGTATACTTTCATCAAGTTTCGTCAAAATTAAAAAATTATTTTTGCGGAAATGAGAAATAAAAACGAAAAATCAGAAAAAAACCTGTTTTTCGCATATTTCTCGGAAATTTTGAGGTTATCTTAAAAGTGACCTCTTCAAAAGTTGTACAAGTTTGTATAATCTACAACTTTTGTATTGGAAACTTTTTTGTTTGATGTGAACGTTCGCCAGAAATCCCAATGATACAATTTTTCACAACGTTTCAACCCCCCAAATCAACCCTTCGCCACCTCTGCTCACGCATTTATTTTTTTTAGGTTTATTTTAAGCCCTTTTACCATTTCCACTTATCAAAATCCATGTAACAATTTTTTTTCAATTTTGACTCGGGTAATTTCTTTCAGTATATTAGTAGGTGTCACTAGTAGCACACTTGTAGTTAACTGTTTCCACAAGCCCATGTAGAGCCCATTTATAATTTTTTTTTTTTTTAATTTTGAAAACGGAATCCCTTTTTCGTAAAGTCTTACAATCAGTCCCTATCGATATATGTTTATAACTACATTATCAACAGCTAAATAAACAGTTTTTTCAATGTAATCGCTTTAAGGTTTTTACGTCTAAAAACCACTACAAGCGACCTACTGTGAATGGTGGAAGGCAAAAGCTACCGTAGTAGTACCGGACTACGACCGGAACGTCAGGATTTCGGGCAAAAAAAGGACGATAAGGGTTTCATTCACTCGCTCCTGGCGGCGGCTTCGGTGGCGGCGGGCGGCACGCCCTGGTTTCGGTTCGGTGCAAGTGTTGACAAATACTATGAGCCCATTGAATCGGAGTTCTGCCACGCACAACTACGTGCCTAATGTTCTAAAGCTGAGACTCCCGGATTCTTCCGAGACCGTTATGCAAGACTTTTATGTCTGTTTGCGGAAAATAACGATGACTCGTTTCACTGTGCAATCGGTATCGCGTGCACCACCGACCTGTTATGGAATATGTTATTGGATATTAATACGATATGTAAATGACTTTATGCGCAAGAAGTATAAAGTTTAACGGGAACATATTTTTCTGCTCAGCATCTGTTTGCGCATAAAAAATATGTAAATTATTAAAAAAGGAGAAATTTTTTTCAGTAAACCGATCAGAGTTTATAAAATAAATTAAAAACTTTATTTATAATATCAAAATTGAAAATAAAGAATATTAAAAATTTAATTTGATAAACGAAAGTGCTTCTGTAATAGAAGCTTTTGTAGTTAACATGACAGTACTTTTTGCATTTTAGAAATTTTCATTGCTATTATGGTAAAATAGTTAGTATTATTTGGTAAAATTTTATTGATAGTAGTTTTTATATACAGGGTGTCTCAGGTTTTAAAGGGGAACATTTAATACGCCATAGAAGTAGTAAAAACAAAAGGAATACTTCATATGAACTTGCATCATATTTGTAATGCTGGGTGTTAAAATTAATAAAAAAAAACTTTTATAAAAAAAACATTTTTGTTTTCAAATATCTGAAAATAGGCTATTGATTATGTTTTAAAAAAGCAGGGTACTAAGGAACTACAACGTTGATGGGTTTTTATTGCATGAATCGTTCAAATGGTTATTCAGAAAGAAAAAAACGCGAAGTGCTATTAAATTAGAGTGGAAATTGGATATAGGGGTGAAAATGCAACCCTTACTGTTTTTTGAATATATCTCGAAAACGAAGCAAAATTTGAGGAATAGGAAAAATTTTGTAGCTAATGAGATTTTCTATCGAAATAGCTTATTTAAAAAAATTAAAAAATTTATTTACTGGAGTATATCTCGAAAACGAAGCAAAATTTGAGGGTATTGCATAGAAAAATTTTTGTAGATAATGAGATTTTCTGTCGAAATGGCTTATTTAAAAAATTAAAAAATAATTTACTGCAAAATATATTAAAAACAATTTAACAAGAAAATGCAAAAAAATTCAATTTTTTGTTTTCTTTACTTTTATGCAAATAACTTTTTTCTGAGCATTGCTTCATAGAAAAAAAAGTATATAAAATTTCCTACAAAATGATGGATTATAAATTTTTTTTCGATTTATGTAAAAAACATTTTATTAAACTTAAATTAAATTTTTTTATATTTCAAAATTTTAATTATCATATTTCTTCAATAATACTATCAAAATGCATATCAATTTCTTCGTCGGCTTCTTGAAGAACATCGTCTTCTGATACCTCTGTTTGTTGAGCATTGTCACAATTGACAATGCGTATATTTTAATTGAACAAATAGAAATTTTTATAAATTAATATTTGTTAATTTGTTAAAAAAAATAAACTATACACGTTCGTATAACGTTTATTTATTATTGATAAATTAATTTAACATGTCTCTATTGATTAAAAATCAATTGCATATTCAAAATAAAATATTAAATCAATATCGTCATAAATTCAGTAAAAACCGAAAAATATGGCAAAGTATGAACGACCATAACTCAGTCTATTTTCATCGAAAAAACTTTTACAACCATCATTTTGTAGGAAATTTTATTTACATTTTTTTTCTATGAAGTAATGCCTATAACTATCTCTGCTCAGAAAAAAGTTATTTGCATATAAGTAAAAAAAACAAAAAATTGAATTTTTTGCAAAAAAATTGAATTTTTTGCATTTTTTTGTTAAATTGTTTTTAATATATTTTGCAGTAAATAAATTTTTTAAATAAACTATTTCGATAGAAAATCTCATTATCTACAAAATTTTTCCTATGCAATACCCTCAAATTTTGCATCGTTTTGGAGATATACTCAAAAAACCTTAAGGGTTGGATTTTCACCCCTATCTCCAATTTCCACCCTCTAATTTAATAGCACTCCGCGGTTTTTTCATTCTAAATAACCATTTGAACGATTCGTGCAATAAAAACCCATCAACGTTGTAGTTCCATAGCATATGACATAATCAATAGCCTAAAGACTTCTGGACCGATTTTGATAAAACTAGATATTTTAAAGAGAAATTTAACCTCGCCAGTTTTTTTATAAGTTTGATACAATTTTTAGATTGATTATTTAGAACACAACTGTATGTATATTTTCCAATATTATTATTGGTAGGATTTAAGGGAAGAACATAAACTGAAATATGTAATTTCTTCAAAAATCCTATCCAAAAAGAACTCTAAGCACGCGGGTATATTAATGAGGAAAAAGAAACAAGATTATACAACGAATATTAGCGAAATGATAAGGTCACAGACAACCACAACATCCAGGAAATTATTTGTATTGATCGTGCTATTTCTCTAGAGAAATCTGAGTTCAAAGAGCTGATTATGCTGATGGTATCTGCGGAAAAATATATGATTTAGTCACGAATACAAAAACTACATAATTCGCAGTTTATTCATCTATAAATAATTAGATAAACAAAGCGGATAATTACAAACCTGCAGTAGTAGGAAAATGGATATGTAGGTCTGTTAAGGACCGATATTTAGAATTCAATTCTGTTGATTTTTTTTATATTTGCCACTTCTGCTGTTTCGGCTGTTACAAATTTTGATTTTATAGCTACATTTTATAATAAATAAAATAAAAACATATTTTATGGGTTATCCATCCACCCAATTGTTTATAAAAAATGAATTACGTGTACTTTTCCATAGGCTTGCATACTTATTTATAAAATACAATAAAAATTTTAGTTTTAGACTAATATTTGCTGAAATGTCAATATTAAAGAAAATGTATGTATCGAAAAACAATAATTCTATGTAAAATTGATTGAAATAAGACAAGGAATTAATTCGTAGACTCTGTGAAGACAACAATGTTCTGAAATAGCAAGAGAGATCTAGAAACAGTTTGACAAAAAAGAGTAAATCTAAATATTGTCTCAAATTGCTTGGAACATACAGTTCAGTATAACGCATACATATACCCCAAACCCAAGAGTGATCAATTCGAATAAAATTTGTTTCTAATAAATATCAAAAAAATCAATAGATACTTTATTTTGAGAGGTGTTTTATATTCAAAAAGAATTCAAGCAAATAACTAGAAAGCTATTATTGACTCTATACATAACTTGTTTAATTTTGAGCTTATTTTTCAGGCGAATGGCTTTGTCATTTGGATATTTTATTTCTACGTTCATTAATTACAAAATATTAACCTTTTTTCTTCTTTATCTCTTGCTTTGTAGGAGCGTTTGTTTTTACAGAAAATAAACACCTAAGTTGATCGCAAAATGTGAAGGAATTTCTCAGCAAAATTTTCATAGCATTAGCCTTAGCTAGGAATCTTTGACTCGTCTCTGTTGTTCTCGGGCTAAACTCTGTGGGGCCAGACCCGCTATCAACACGCCTAGGCTCACCCTACTGATCATTTTGATCTTTGTTGTAGTTGGTTGACTTAAAATAAATGTATTATAGTTTATTACGTATTACAAACACTGGTACGTTTTACAATTTGATTGTAAACTACCAGGAATGGTGAAAAGAAGATTCTATTTTAACTGTATTGTATATATTTACTATATTTTGGAAAATTTCTACTTATAAACTAATGCAAAAAATTAAAGGGTCAAAAGAATTTCCGAAATTTTTTCGTGATCTTTGACAGACTTTATTTAGGTGAAAAATGGTCGTACCGGGAATTCAAAAAAAAGCATTTTGAAGCTCTAAGATTCTAGTTTCTAGATATTTTGTTCAAAATTTTTTAGGAGCTACGGTTATCATGCAATTCTAAGAACTACCACGACAAAAAAAAATTTGCAATTTTTTTTTCCCTTAACTTAAATTAACTAACTAAATAAAACTTAATAAAACTTAAACTAACTTAACTAAATTTCCCTTAACATGCTGCCGCAACTTTTCGGAAAAAACATGTTTGTCATCTTTTACACGAATTTTAGAAAACAGGAAAAAAGGGTAATTTATGTTTTTTTAGCAAATTGACGGCTAAATTAGAAATATTCACGAAATGGGTAATATAAAGCATGACCTTTACAGTTTGATATACTCAGAAGAACCCTGTGAAGTTCCATCTCGATCTAGTGATCCGTTTCTTTGTTTCAAATAGTCAAACTTCTGAAAAAAATTAAAGGGTCAGGTTTTTTGACCTTAAACACTTCATAATCATGATTAAAATAGGGAAATTTTTTTTGAGGTTTTCTCAAATTTTTACCGCAAATAACGTTTAAATTGATAAAAAAAAATCGAAATCACTTAAAAACAGTATTTTTCAAAACTACCCTTTATCTTCCCTGAAAAAAAAAAACAAATTTTAAATTCTCGATGCGACCATTTTGCACCTAAATACAGTCTGTCAAAAATCACGGAAATTCCTTTTACCCTTTAATTTTTTGCATTTGTTTATAAACTTTCTCTTCCACTTTTACATAATTCAGGTAATTTTACCAACAACAAAATTGTACCCACTTAACAATAACCCTGTTAACCAGTTCTTTCCTTGTTGTGTATCTTGAAGGTAGCGCCAGAACAGTGCCGCCCCGAAAGAGTTGTGTTCGAGGCCATCGCCAATGAAGCGAACCTAACGCGTCTAATTCACTGGAAGCGTATGGTATGTTTCCTTTTGCCCACGCATTAACCTTTGAGAGCTAAAAGGACCAATCGGCGCGGAAAGAGCTTTTCCAACGTAAAATGAACTATAAAGCATGTTCTTTGCCTGGCAAATATGATTACCGACTAGTCAATGCTTCAAACATTGTTTATTTCCCCACTTTGTGCACGCCCGCTTAGCTTAATTCCGTCAATAAGCTTGGTGTCCTTAAACAGATTTTTTAAATTTCATTTTGCCGGAAGACGAAAATAAAACGGGTGAAAGTACTTTTATAGTTTATGACACGATTACGCAACAATGGATTTGAATTGGAATGACTAACTATCGAGAGTTCATCATGGGTCATCACTAGACATCGGAAACTTTGGCGACAATCGAATAAATAAACAGTAGTAGTCTATATAATGTGGCAATAAGGTTTGAAGTAGCAGAAATAGGCTAAATTTGTGGTCAAGCCGCTCTACATACGTAATACATAATGCTACTGACCGCCATAAAAACACGTGCCATACACGAGCAAGCAAAACGTCAAACTCTGTCACACACGCATAAACGGCAATTAAATGTACGGCTAACGTCTTGAATAAATTGATCGATGCGAAGTTTCAGATAATGTTCACGTTATTGTACAATGAAGCGGATAGGAATATTAAAACTCCGAATGTCTTAGATATGCGCCTGTCGGCAAATGCTGACGTTCATTTTCGTTTTTTTAATCGCGGATCGCTTTCCTTACGAGAAAAAAAAAATGTTGTTAACTTTTGCTGGTACTTAATATTACCTACTAAACCTATATAATTTATAAATTCCATGTGAAGCGTTTAGCGGCACTTTATTGCGGACATCCCGTATATCTAGACAGATAAATCGCATCATCAAATTGATGTATTCACACGTATTTTTAATACGTTTATGACGTATTATGTAAAAAAGCCTTTCCTATTAAGGCCCGCGAAAATTTCCTTCTATATTCTTGAAAAGTTGCGGTATTGCTCCACAAATATTAACTTACATTTTCGCCACATAATACCGAAATTATTCTGACAGTCCTTTAGAATACATTACATTTTTGTTCATTTAAATAAATTTGAACAGTAATTTAAATTTGAATTTCGTAAATAAGCGTGGAGGATAAGGATTGATGTAAATTGGAGTGGCAGAAGCAGGGCGAAAAGAGAATAGAATAATGTGAATATTAAAATTCAAGAAACAAATTTTTCATTTCGCCGGAATTTCGATAAATTATTTCTCATCCAATTTATTCGCCGTTAGTAAACATTTGAATTTTCGTTATTTTGCAAAAGTGTTATTTCACGTTTTTAAAGTACCTTTCACGGAAAACTACAAGACAAGGATAAACAGGATTATGCACTGAATCCATTCCAAGAAACTATGTTCAACTCTTCACTTAGATTATATGTCAACGAGAAAAAAAATGTGTGATAGACTAGACGTACGCGTATGGCGGTGTACGTTTTTGTGGTTGCTGAAACCGAATCCAGTATGACGAAGCTCGTTTTCAAAGTTATTTGAAGGTCAACTTATGTTTTCTGATAGTGATACAATTTCTGACCTCGGATTCTGAAAGAGCGGTATATTTTACGTTCGTCGACGCGGTTGAGTTATTTTTGCATTTTCAAGATCACTTGAAGGTCAAACTTCCCTCTCCAACTTTTCAGGTTGGTATCTCATCAGAATAGCGCGATATCGAGAATATGACTTCTACAGAAGTTGTTTGAGTCATTGGGGAGCACCAAATGTTGACCTTAATTTGACCTTGAAGGCTATGTTCAAGGTTATTTCATGGCTAACTCGTTTTTTGAAGGTAATACCTCTGAATACCATAGGATGGATTATGATCCTCGCCACACATCGCCTTCCTAGGCGGTGTCACCATCTCCAAAATATCCTGAAATAGGAAGATTTAAAATATCCTCACAGTGGAACCAATTGTGTTAAGTCAACCGTTGCCACTTTTCTGCCCTCAAAATGATGAAAACTGGATCTCATGGATACATCGTACGTTTTTGGAGTTGCCGAATCCGAATCCGGTGTCTATTTGACGAAGTTAGCTCATGTTCAAGGTTATTTGAAGGTCAACTCTTGTTTTTTTATGCCAATATAATTTTTGTCACCGGATTCTGAAGGAGCGAGGAATTTTATTTTATGAGGTCATGCTCAAGGTTATTTGAAGGTCAATTTGTGTTTTGGATGGTAATACAATTCGGAATCTGAAAGAGTGATAAGTATATTTTATGTTCGTTGACGTGGTTGAGTTATTTTTGCTTTTTCAAGATCACTTAAAAGTCAAATCACCTTCTCCAACTTTTCAGGTTGGTAGCTCATCAAAATAGCGCGATATCGAGAATATGACCTCTACAGAAGTTGCTTGAGTCAATGGGGACCACCAAATGTTGACCTTGATTTGACCTTAAAGGCCATGTCCAAGGTTATTTCAAGGATAACTCGTTTTTTGAAAGTAATACCTCTGAACGGCGTAGAATTGATCATGATCCTCGACATATATCCCCTTTCTGGGCAGTGTTACCATCTCCAGAATACCCCGAAGTAGGAAGATTTAAAATATCCTCACAGTGAAACCAATTGTGCTAAGTCTACCGTTGCCATGTTTATGCCTTCAAAATGACGAAAACTGGATCTCATGGATACGTCTTACAGCCGATTCTAGTGATTTTAATCAAAATTACCTTCAAGGTCAAACTCAAGGTCACCGAGTGGTAGTCCTCGATGATCCAAACAAATTGTACAGAGGTAATTTTCCCGATATCTCGGTGTAATGCCGAGACACCAACCCAAGAAGTTCGATAGGGGAATTTGACTTTCAAAAGACCTTGAATATAAAAATATAACTCAACCAACTTCTGGATCGTAAAATGTCTCGCTTTATTCAAAATCCGGGGTCTGAAATTACATTAAAACAAACAAATAAAAGTTGACCTTCAAATAACCTAGGATGCGAGCTAACTTCGTCAAACGAACACCGAATGCGGATTCACCGACCCCAGAAATGTATGGTCTATCACACATTGAACTTTTTCGTCGTGGGACTATATTAATTTTTATATTAATCATTACAAGTATAGAAACATATTGTTTTAGTTAGAAATTAACAAGAACATCCAAATAATTACACACATTTCGAAAGGTGACTGAAAAAACGAATTCTAAGTACTCTCTTACAAACCGTATTACAAAAATTCACAAATGACAACATATCCGGGCACTTAAGAAAATATCAGACGAAAATAAAAACTGTATATTCTGGTATCATTTTCATTTATATACTTCTTCAAATAAAGCCAGGGCATTAAAAAGAAAGGAGCCTTTTATCGAGCGTCTTTGATTCCCTTTAGTTCTTCTGGAGTAGGATATAATGCATAAGATAAAAGGAATAATAATAAAAAAAGGATCCGAATAAAAGAAATTGAAAACCACTTTGAAAATCCAAAGCTCTAAGGACGAATGGATATTTGTTTAGTGAAAATAGGAATGTGGGTATTTATAACACAAGAGCTTTATATTTAATTTACTTTCTACAAAATAACGGCACAAAAATATTAACATATAGATATAGGCATTTTGGTTAATGAAAGTATTTATTGTATCATTCAAAAAAACAGATTGACGTAATGATTCTTTGACTGAGAGATTATAAGTTCGTCGAAACTTAATATACAATTCGCCCATTTATCAGCGGAATCCTCCGGCTTCCCACTAGGATTCATTTGTCTATTAAACTGACATTCATGACACTATGCAGCAAATCATCCAAAACTTATTAGGAATTTCCCAGGACCTGCTACTGAAGATAATTAGAGAACAATATATAATTTCTCAATAATATGTCCATGAAAATAAAAGCAAATGAAACTAGAAATAGTTTGTTTAAGCAAAGAATTCTTGCAATCCTTTTCTATTCTTCAAATTGTGATGGCGTATATAATCTCCGATTATAATTTCTACTGGAAAAATATATAATTTGTTCATTATAAAACAAATTTTTTACAATATAAATGAAAAAGTGGACTTTTCTATCCCGCCTTAAGATTAAATCCGGCAATGTCGGATTAACCGGGATGAGAGTAATTAGGCAAAGTATCCAAAATCAAATTTAACATTAATTTTCTTTTCTACCTATATCAAACAAAGTTGGATCTCCCCTGCAAAAACCAAATAATCCTCGAGCATAACCCCGCAATCATTTACAAGGATAAATAATAAGTTAAATTACTTTGTTAAATTATCACAAACCTATTTAGATTGGAAGGGCGCCTTATCCAACCCCGAACCCTCAGTCAATTTGTATTAAAGGGATTTTCCCTTCTGTCATTTCATATTTCTTTATACAACGACTTAATCTAAGGCGAATGGTTGAACGCGAAGATGTATGAAAAAGAAAAAATACATTAGGTGCCTTCCTAAAAAATGAACGGTTAGTTTTTTCCCGTTATTAACGCGATGAGTTGGTAAAAATAAATTGTCCTGTCGGCGATAATAATGAAATTTAAAACCTTCGCGGGACTTGATAAATAATCGTCGCCCAAGAAATAAAATTACATGACCATGATTTCGCTAAGGACAATTCATATGTGCTGAAGAGGCGTCTTTTTGGACACTGTGATGTGCGGATTTCAATTATGATCTGCAAAAAAAATCCGAGTTTCAGTTAATGTACTGTGAATAGAATAAAAAGAATACAGTACTGAGACGCTGGAATGATAACCAGCTTATCTCAATACTTATACAGGGTGTTTCAGGATTAAGTCGACAAACTTTAAGGAGATATTCCTCATAAAAAAAAAATAAGAAAAAAATCAAGTATAAATTTTTTTCCAGAGACGCTCCATTTTTGAAATATAGGGTGTTAAAGATTTAAAAAAAAAATCGAATTTTTTAAATAACTTTTTAATGAGTCTGAGTCCCCATAACTCCGCCACTGGTTGCTTACGGGACTTCTACTTCTATGGAAAAATGGTATCTTATAAGAAAATGTCTCATACCAAATTTGGCTTAAATAGCCTTCTTCATTTAGAAGTTATTTAAAAAATTCTATTTTTTTTTTTTAATCTTTAACGCCCTATATTTCGAAAATGAAGCGTCTCTGGAAAAAAATATATACTTGATATTTTTCATATTTTTTTATGAGGAATATCTCCTTAAAGTTTGTCGACTTAATCCTGAAACACCCTATATACATATAAATTTGAGAAGAGATTATCTCTCTGAATGTGAATATCCGCTGAAAACATGAAATGAAATTAATATTTTATAACGTAACTGTAAACATACAGCGTAAGCAATTTTGTTTTGACTTCAACTCCAAAAGTAATAAACTTGATTACGTTTTTAATAAAATGAGATATGAGTTTTAAACATATAAGTATTAGAAATAATATTAAATCTTCTTCTAGAGGGTATACAAAATGAGAGATAGTAACTCAAGGAATAGGTAAAATTTTATTCAATTTTAAATTCAATTTAGGATGTCGAATCGAGTCACACTCTCACCAGGCACTACGTCCCGGCTGAAGAACTGCAAATGTCGCGGGTGCACGTTCGTTCGCAGTGGATTCCGGCAAAACTGCTGTCGCGGAGTCCGGTTCAGTGTCATCAACTTTTGTAGCGTGACGTTGGCACTTCTGCCTGATCTGGCTATGTCGTGGTAGCTATTGGTATTAAACTATACATAATTAGTACACACCCGGAGGCCTGTTGTGGAGTGGATTTTGGGATGGACCCGTCTTGAGAAAATTTCGAAAGGTCGGCGAAATTTTCGTTTGCTCCGTCTCGCATCGGTGATCGCGGGGAAAGCCTCGATGCCATCATCCGATGAAGCGTACGTCTAGGATGTTTCCGTTTGAAAATTGAAAATTGGAAACATCGGTGAATTTTTTGAGTCAGTTTTTTAGTTTTTTTTTACTTAGACTTGGTTTTTAATTTACTAAATATTGAGTGCAAAAATAAATCACTCATAAAAGATTAATAGATACACGGTGTTGAAATTAATTCACGGGGTGGGGGCTCCTCCTATCCTGGCTGAGACCCGCCAGATGAGACCCGCCGGCTAAGGCCTATTCTCTTGGCGATCACGCTTTTCTGGAGCATCTAACGGGCCTCTATCAACTGTGATCGAGACTACAGAAGCAATATGTAAGTGGTGCCATCTTCACGACGCTATTCAAATTACTCGAAATTAATATACGAGTACATTTAAACCATATAAATAAAAATTTGAAAATATGGGAAATGTATCTAGATAGGACAATAATTAATTATTATTAGGTCTACTGTTTAGACCTACTATGGTGGTAACTAGTGCATTCCAGTTAAACTCATTGAGTAATGAATAGAACGACAGGTGTTTTTTTTTTTCAAATAAACGTTATATATTTGTTATAAAAGTTTTATTCACATTATTTTTACAGAAACAGTTTTATAAGCCTTCAACAATGACAACATTTCTACGAGAGAAATAATGCACACCGAAAAAACGATAATTAGAACAGAAAAAAAAAGTTACATTCGGTCTTTATCCTTCATTCTGTATACAAGTTCCATTCTTCTCCGAGATTTTATTTCCTCGGCATCTCACTTTGCGAAACAACCAGCGTAATCGTCGGTTTAATATTGGAAAGGACAAGATTTTCATGCCGACTGCAAGAAACTAATTTGATAAAGTTGTGCAATACCATTACATCACTTACATAAACGTAATATTTAAACCCGGAATTATTTATTATTGCTCTATATTTCACAAGATAAGGTATATTGGATTTTGCAGGGTGGATAGAATCCAATAAGTAAATACCAGAGGGTCGTTCTTTCCAAATGAAATGTGTAATTCACGTTGAGTTGGGACTAAATTTAAATCCCCTCCTGCCCCACTTTCAATTAAATATAATGAATTACTCAACAGAAATGGATCGTTTATTTTTTTAAGTGGGCTTAGTAGAATTTGACATAGAACGAAATGCATATGGGCTCAGGCACACCCAGGTATTTGGATCAAATAAGCAGATTTTTAAATGAAATTATTTGCGGCAAATGTTATTTTATTTTATTCAAATGTAAATATGTACTTTCGTCAAACTATGTGAAATATTTGCTGTAATCTGTAAGGGGCCAAAATTCATGACTAAATTCCTGACGTGACAATATTGCGATTTAGACAAACTCTCCTTAGTCCAAAAGTTGATACTTACAGAGTTACAGGGTGTTTAATGCAAAATATTATTTTAGTCTTTTCTTATTTATTTCATAATAAATGCTCATATCGAGATGAAATTTTGGTGTTAGGGGTTTTCTGGGGCGAGAGATTGAAATATATGCATGGTTTGCTTGTAGCTCATAGAGAGCGCCACCTGCGCTAGGTCGAATGCGTTGAAAACGACAGAACTTTTTTATATTTCAAAAATATAATTCTCAGGTAGCAAATTCTGATTTTACAACGTCTTTTACACAAAAATGCTATACTTTTTGATAGTCGCTATCTTGCACCGTTCTCAAGATATTTAGCTTTGGTAATTCGAGTAATCAAAATAAGGTACGAATGTCAAAAAGAACAAGAGTTTATTTCAAATTATAAATTGTGATGAACAATTGAATATCGAATATTACAATAAATGTTCAACATGTCCGCCTCCAACTTCAATACATTTATTAACGCGTTTGTTCAAAGACTGCCGTATTTTAAAATAGAGATTCTTGTTACGAAATGATTCGGCGGCATTTACAATTTTCTGCCATAGCTCTTCGCGGGTGTTTATAGTTTCTCTATAGACAACTGATTTCATGTAGCCCCAGAAACAAAAATCCATAGGATTAAAGTCAGGACTACGAGGAGGCCATAATATTCGACTCCCACGACCGATCCAACGATCCGGAAAAATGTGGTCAAGATAGTTCCGTACTCTGACAGAATAATGAGGGGGAGCTCCATCTTGCATGAAAAATAGATTTTGCCGTGTATTCAGTGGTAAATCGTCGAGGTAGTCAACTAAATGGTGCTGCAGGAAATCTAAATACAAGTCACCATTTAGATTTGGAGGAAGCTCATGTGGACCCAAAAGGTGATTTCCTATGATTCCGCACCAAACATTTATCTTAAATTCATGTTGGAAGTGACGCTCACTGACTACGTGAGGATTTTCATTATCCCATATGTGCTTGTTTCTAAAATTGAAAATTCCTCGACGAGTAAAGGTCGCTTCATCAGTGAATAGTACATTATCCAAAAATTCCTGGTCAAGGTTTTGCTGATTGCGCATAAAATGAGCAAATTGTAATCTAGCTGGTAAGTCTGCTGCTAAAAGATTTTGCACGGGTGTAAAATGGTAGGGATATAAATTTTCCTTGTGAAAGATTTTGAGAACTGTTGTTTTACTAACACCGGTTTCTCTAGCTACCTGCCTGCTGCTAACTTCTGGATTTCCTGCCACTCTTACTAAAATTTCTTCTTCTTG
Organism: Anoplophora glabripennis; assembly: GCF_000390285.2. Taxonomy (NCBI): domain Eukaryota; kingdom Metazoa; phylum Arthropoda; class Insecta; order Coleoptera; family Cerambycidae; genus Anoplophora; species Anoplophora glabripennis. The sequence continues at coordinate 410,292 of NW_019416223.1, read as the reverse complement.
GTGAACTGTAACAGTACGCCCTGCGTTGTCTCTTTTAGGACGAAAACTACCAGTTTCTCCAAGTCTATTAAAAAGTTCTTGAAATAGTTTCCGATTTGGTTGCCTTCTATTCGGATACAACTCTGAATACCGACGAAGCGCTCGACGTCCAACATAATCTGATTGCGCATAAACGCAAACCATATCGCGCATTTCTCCATTTGAAAATAAATTATGGCGTGGCATGTTATCTCGCACTACGATTTAGATCATAAAGTAAAGAATACTTTTAATAAGGCACGAATAATACTGTAATATTACTGACAGCACTAAGATAAGTGGAAAATGTCAAAATTGGATTTTAACATAAGCCTACTTGAAAATTTTTGCCGATTTGTAATTGAATGCAAATACATTGGAATTTTCAATGGCAAATTTTACGAGAACGGTGCAAGATAGCGACTATCAAAAAGTATAGCTTTTTTGTGTAAAAGAAGTTGTAAAATCAGAATTTGCTACCTGAGAATTAGATTTTTGAAAGATAAAAAAGTTCTGTCGTTTTCAACGCATTCGACCTAGCGCAGGTGGCGCTCTCTATGAGCTACAAGCAAACCATGGATATATTTCAATCTCTCGCCCCAGAAAACCTCTAACACCAAAATTTCATCTCGATATGAGCATTTATTATGAAATAAATAAGAAAAAATTTAAATAATATTTTGCATTAAACACCCTGTATTTCTGTAAGTATCAGCTTTTGGACTATGGTGAGTTTGTCTAAATCGCAATATTTTCACGTCAGGAATCTAGTCATGAATTTTGGCCCATTACATCGCGACCACCCTGTATATACGTGTCCCAAAAGTATGGAAACCGCACAATAACTTTCGAAAAATGCATTTTGACGAAAATTGATTCAGACAAAACATTTAGGATTTTTCCCTGGATATTCAATGGTGACCCTAGATTTGACCTTGACCTTGACCTTCAAGGTTATTTCAAGGTCAAGTGAATTTTTTCAAATGGGATGCCCTACTTTTGACCCCGGAAATGAAAAGAGCGGAAAATTTTACGTTCAGATATGTCCTTGACCATTTTCCAAGATGGCGGATCAAAGATGGCGAATGCGATTCCAAAAAATTAACCGATTTACGCTAAATTTGGTATAGGGGCGGTTTTTGGGGTCGCTGGCTACGAATCTGAAATCTGTTTTTGAAGAATTTTAGTCCAAGATGGCGGACACGATTTCAAAAATAAACCGATTTTTGCCAAAATTGATATAGTGCGGTTTTTGAAGGTGAAAGTCACGGTCAAATCAAGGGTCACCGTCAGATAGCCAGGGAAAAATCCTACCACGTTAGTTATGGTCATTTTTTTGCAACCCGTTGTTTTCAAGACAGCGCGCCAAACCATGCGTGACCTTGAATTGATCTTTAATGACCATCAGAGGTCAAATTCGGCAAATGGTCAAGGACATATCTGAACGTAAAATTTTCCGCTCTTTTCATTTCCGGGGTCAAAAGTAAGGCATCCAATTTGAAAAAATTAACTTGACCTTGAAATAACCTTGAAGATCAAGGTCAAATCTAGGGTCACCATTGAATAGCCAGGGAAAAATCCTAAATCTTTTGTCTGAATCATTTTTCCTCAAAATGCATTTTTCGAAAGTTATTGTGCTGTTTCCATACTTTTGGGACACCCTGTATAATTAATTCAAATCTTTAATAGTTTTGAAATTTATTATCTCACTTTAGCTACATTATCTCTTACAGTTCATCATAAACTGCAAACAGATTTGTTTCAAAACTACCAGTTCCTTAAAAAATATATGTATATTTAAAATTTAGTATTAATGTAGGAAATATTCAAGACAAATGTAGCATATTATAATCAAACTTATGTTTTCTTGAAAGAAAATTGTAGCAGGTCATAGAATGGCGCAGGTGGGAAGTAGCACGATAGATGGAGCCACTTACACTCTGTCTATACACATCTCCTTGTGAGTAACGACACTAAAGCAGCTGGATCGTTCTCAAACCAACCTGGTTGGTTAAACTTACGAACGATCCTAGCTGTTGTACTAGGTATTGTGAGATTGAAACGAAATATCTTTTATTACTGAGAAATATTTATATCCAAATATAATCTTAAAATAAGAATATACAAGCATTTGACCAAAACTATTCAATTTTGTATGAAACAAACGAAACATTAATATACAATGCAAAACATGTTTCTATAAAATCTATGTGATCATACAATTAAGAATAGAATTCAGATATTTATTTTTAATGCCGCCTATTTTTAAAGTAAGAAATTATATTTTTGGGTAGAAATTTAAAGTATTTAAATAAATAAATAATTTTCTTGAGGAAAATATTTTTGTGCGATACCTTAAAATCAAACGTTGTACATTTGAAGCAAGATTTTTCTTGCGTTTAATAAGGCATAATCATGCTCCTAGACAAGTCTAAAGCAAATATTAAGTAACAGTTATACAGGGTGTAGCATTTATATCGACTAAAATTATCTATCCACATTATTGATAATAAGTGAAGTAAAAACATATGCCTAATTTCACTAGAATATTTTCTACTTCTTGTAAACTTTGATATTTATAGTGCCGGCATTTTTTCTTTGTCCGATTAGTAATTGTTTTCACTTTCATGGCAATCCCTGGTTATTATAATTGTTAGTTGTTTGATTTTTCGAAGTTTGGCAACCTATAAAAAATACTCAATAGGCATTTATCGTTCAAATTTGGTATATGGGTATTTTGATGGGTGTTGAATAGCCTGGTAATATTATATTTTTGATAAAAAATGCTTAATACCACCCTTTACAAGATCGTAGTAGGCCAGGCTTTTGTTACATCAATAAAATGATTAGTAGAATATAACCTCCCTTCAGGGTACTATTTGTAAAAAAAGTGGCTTGCGGAAAGTCCACAGCCTTCTCACATTTCCAGAGGTGTTAACCTAAAAAACGGGACACACTGTATATGTATAAAATAATAAACAACATAAATATAAATTTAAATAATATCTCCAAGACAAATAACGAAATAAATTTCCAAGTTTAAATGGATACTGAAAGTGTGAAGAAACTGCATTGCTATATTACAAACAAAAAGGAGATTCATAGAGGAAAGGAACATATCACAAGTTCAATAACCGACATTAATTTTAAATTTCTAACTTCGAAGTATGGAAAATATATTTCAACATCAGTAGCTTTGAAACGGAGTTACAAGTTAGGGGGTATTTGCAATGTATTCCAACCAGAAATTCTTGTTATCCCTAGCGCTAGCTATTAAAATCAATGGATTGTTAAATACCACATTAATTAAACTTATCCATTAAACTTTGTTAATATTGTATTACAAAGATTCATTTCGCAGAACTCATGTTAAATTGTTTCTTCCCCAGTAGATAATCTTGTTCCACGCCAAAAACAGGGCATCATATAATCATAATTAAAATACTGAATCGGAAACAGAAATATTGTGTTAAAATTGTGCAAGAAACAACATTATACAGTGTGTATCAGCCAAATGGAATAAATTCAATAATAAATAAATGGGGGCGTGTTCAAAAAAACGCTCCGACACGTCGATTGGTATTTTTAGTTGCGCATTTTTTTTTCAACCAAAACTTTTTATACAGAGTGTCAGGTAATAGTGATCAATACCAACTTTCTTATTTTAAATGCAACACCCTTTATATTACAATGTACACTGGTACACACTGTATGTATACATATAACAATGGAAGTTAGCTGAATCGTAAGAATAGATGTAGTATAACAACCCCTGGTTCGATAAAAAAAATAAACGTAGTTGTGGCAAAAAATATGTGATCGTCATAAGGACTACCTACGTTGTGTGTATCCATTTTTAATTGACCGGAAGGCGCTGGCTACTAACTTTGTAGAGGGGATGTATGGTTTAATTATATAAAACAAAAGCAGAGTAAATACACCTAACTTTATTATTTTACGTACAACAGTCTTCAAATCAAACATGTGACAAATAGAAAGAACAACAAGAACATTAACAACCATTTAACATATAATGAGAGTGCCAGGCTCACCTAGAGCTCCTGTGGGGAAAGAGCATGGCAGAGAAACCCACGATCGTTGCTCTTACCACCCAAATATAAAAACAAAACAACCGCTAACCAGAGGTATAAATTAAGAACCTTTGTTAATGATAAATAAGTCCTGTCTCATTTAATGTGTCACTAAATGTCATCTGTTAACCTCATATTAGTCATACACACTTCCAAGTAAAACTGAAGAGGTTTGGTGTTAGTTAGCCGGCAGGGCCGGAAGGTACTGGAGTCCCATACGGGAGGCAGTCCAGCTATAGTTGAGATTTCGGAAGATCCTTCATAACACTGGAGTCCCATACGGGAGGCAATCGAGCTTAATCCAGATTCGTTCCGCACGGGCGAAAATGTTAGTAAATTCAACAAGGCTCGTATAGACGTATGACATAAAGTGAGCACAAGAAATCAAAGAACAACCTAATCATGATAAAACAAGTTAAATGTGAAACAAAGTAGTTGCTATTGCAATATCTGGGCAGCCACGACAATATATACATGTGTAAAACAATGAAGGCTAAACATATACAGAATTATTATTATGAAACATCTATGTTTTTCGGACAACGTAACCAGGACAAAAACAAGTTAAATGTGAAACAAAGGAGTCATTATTGAAATCCCTGGACGCCCATGACAATATATATATTTTAACAAGAAATAAATAAGGAGCAATCGTTAATAAAGATTATAATAAATTTTAACTTAGAAGAATATATGTCCTTGAGCATAAAACAATGGAAACTAAACATACAAAGAATTATTGTCATGAAGCATCTATAACCATCACAATCATAAGATGTGATGAAGTACTTAAAGAATATTACCTGCTAACTAATACCAGTTAGACACTTTTATTTTCCACTACTTCTATATTTTTCACACTACAACCATCGTCTTACTTTTCACTCCGCGCTGTTCTCACTTCCACTGCCTAACTTCAACTCTTTCGGCTTCCTTCTAGAATGCCCCACCTAAGCGTTAGTTTTTTACGCTACCTTCTACAGACCGTTAATATTACTTTTTCATTGTTATACAACACTCATGTAACAGGTGACGTCGAAATTGATAAGATAAGTACGGTTTTGCACATAGAAACAAATAAAACAGAATAATAAACTCAAATCCATTAGCTATTTTGTCCTTTTCGTCAATTTGACAGTATACTGACCTCGACACAAGCACTGGAGAAACAAAAAACTGGTTTCGTATGGACTTCCTCTATCGAGATGTAAATAAGGCCTGTAACTGACGAACATTATACTTAATTACCTTTCGATTGCAAATTAAACATATAAAACTGTCACGATTGGTCTGATATCAAAAAAAAAGTAACATCGTTTTGTTATTTGATATAATATCTGTCGAGTACTCGACAGTAATCTGAAGGTAATGGCTGGATATAGTTAAAACGTGTGCGAATAAATGCAGTTTCATCAGTTCTCGAGACAGATCATCATTTACCTGATGAGAAAGATTGTGTACTGAAAATAATGAGGTATGAAATCGAGTGCAGAAAATTACACATTTGAAGATTTAAGTACACTAACAATTAAAGTAGATGCCGCTGAGTATAAAAATCATGAAGAGGAGTGAAGAAGGGAACTAAAGAATTATATATAATTAACATCATCATCGTCATCGCTGAGAAATTTAGATGTTTCGCAAGCAGACGTATGTTGGTGGAATATCTGTTTTGCTTCACTAGAACGAATAGAAACATGAAAGCCAGATAAGAAATCGGAGTAATAAGCCAAAAACATTCGTTAATAAGTTAATAAGTCATAAGGAAAAACGTCTTCAGAATAGAAGAAAGTAGCAATAACAACTATCAAACGCTCACTGATTGTTAGAGTTCGGGGTTTTCGTCGGCTAGTCATGGGCGTGTTTGTCATAAACAAATAAATAAACAGGTAGGTATAAATAAAAATAAATAAATTTGCGTACTTTATCAACGAAAGGTCGTTTTTTACCCTTTGACGCGTTCGACATTACTAAAATATTAAAACACGTATACATCAAGCAAACACGAAGCCAATAACTGCCGTTATTACCAGTTTCGTACGATGCGCTGCAGCGAAAGGTCGATGCGACCGACGGCTATGATCATCCGACTGAGTCCGGACCTCTACGATTCTGAAAGTTGTGGAAGATAAGATTACATGAACTAATTATTTAAATCACATTGAAAAATTGCCATTAGAACTATTTCTCTAGATTAAATAAGTACCGTAAACGATTGTTTTAATTTGTTCCAAAATGGCGGTTTGACATATGTCAATTTGTGCTATTTATATAAAAAAAAACTGTCAAAACTTAATTGTAGTATTTTAGATAAAAAACAATGAGGCATTGCTTAAAGAACTGCTACAAAATATGTGATAATTGATTAATTACATAAGAATATACCTACTGTAAACTCAAACTTGTGTCCCACTCGAGTTGCCTTTGATGTTTTAACCTTTTCCATATTTTTATTCGTGTTTGACAGTTCCATTGGCATATTACAAAGTATATAAAGCTGTGATAAACTGTTTTCAAAGTCTGATTGAAATCAATCAATAAGATTTCTATCATTGGTAAACTGTATCACTCACACAGCAAAGTAAATCGTTGATGTAAATTAAGGAACGTACCGGACCAAGAACTGATCCTTGTGGCACTCCTGCATTAACACTGAGACATGTCTACGGATTTTAGTTGGAAACTTATTAGCAACTGGATAATAATAACTAATTAAATAGTAGAAAAGCAAATGAAGAAAAACAGTTGTAGATTTTCTTTCTTACGAGAGAAAAGTACTCCAATCTATTTTTTTTGTATATCTTATACAAGATGTTTCCATTTTAATGAGCAGATTTCAACAGCGTATAGAGAAGGTAATTTTAAGAAAATACTCCTCAAACCTCTACATTTTCCAGATAGTGTTTACAACACAAGTTTAAAAAAAAATCTTTTTTTCTCGATCTTCTTGTGATTGCAAAGAAATAATATATTTTTGAGTGAAGGAAATATTTGTTGAATTGCTGTCTACAAATGCGCCTATATTCAGGTGGGTAGATTCATCAGTGGCGTACCTGCAGGGTGTATTTTAATATTTCCTTTAAAAAAATAATGTTATGTCAATATTGTATTCCCCCCCTTATTAGGAAGATTATATTTATATTATTATTTAATTTTTTTCTTAGGTTTTACGGCAAACTTGAAGTTAATTGAGAACATCGATGCACACTGCAACGAATTTTCATTATTAGGCGGCTTTGGTTACTATTTAGATTGTCAATCATTTTACAGAAGTCAACAATTTTTTCGTTGTTTATTTCAATAGCTTTAAAAACTCTTAAGCAGTTTTGGTAACTTTTTGAGTAACTGAGGAAAAAACGAAATAGTTTTTCATTTTAAAATATATATGTACCATAAATGGTGGTATATTGTCATTAAGATATGGTTAAGTAAATACGTCGCTGGTATAGTCTTTCCGAAGTCAGTTGAACATGTATAAAAAACCCAGCAATCAAATTTAATCCCTCTTATTTCTCCCTTTCGCAATTGTACTATGAATGATTATTAGAATAGAAGAAAGTAGCAATAACAACTATCAAACGCTCACTGATTGTTAGAGTTCGGGGTTTTCGTCGGCTAGTCATGGGCGTGTTCGTCATAAACAAATAAATAAACAGGTAGGTATAAATAAAAATAAATAAATTTGCGTACTTTATCAACGAAAGGTCGTTTCGAGAACATCGATGCACACTGCAACGAATTTTCATTATTAGGCGGCTTTGGTTACTATTTAGATTGTCAATCATTTTACAGAAGTCAACAATTTTTTCGTTGTTTATTTCAATAGCTTTAAAAACTCTTAAGCAGTTTTGGTAACTTTTTGAGTAACTGAGGAAAAAACGAAATAGTTTTTCATTTTAAAATATATATGTACCATAAATGGTGGTATATTGTCATTAAGATATGGTTAAGTAAATACGTCGCTGGTATAGTCTTTCCGAAGTCAGTTGAACATGTATAAAAAACCCAGCAATCAAATTTAATCCCTCTTATTTCTCCCTTTCGCAATTGTACTATGAATGATTATTAGAAGGTGCCTATAATAAATTAAAATTACCTGAATCACACCAAATTCCGCATTGCTGCACTGCACTGCCCGGCGACTTGTCGACAACTGAAATTTATGACCCAGTCGACCAGTGTAACAGTACGTATTGCTGTTTGCCCGCACGCTCATTTTTCAACTGGGCGTATACATTTTTACCATCTGCACGTTTAGTTCGACCAGACCTGTATATGGGTATGGCTAAATAAATATTAAAACAAGTTTTTCAAATATTTCAATGCCGTGTTGCTGCTTCAACGACCGATGGTACTATCTGTCATCCTCATGGTTTTTCAATTAATATCGGAAAGACTATAACAAATATTTCCTCCACGTAAAAAATAGTCTCGTTTTCTATTCACAAGATAATCGAAAAAATCAAATGTATATCGAAAAGGAAGAGATTTGGGGAGTGTGTTCATTGAGAATATTTTGCTCAAAATCACCTTTACACACTATTGGAAGTCCTGCTAGTTATAATGGAAACACCCTGTAGAATACCCAAAATCATAGCCAAAAGGGTTGACCATCCGTATCGTACGTATATAAATGTTGAAGACTACCGATTTTTTTTGTATTTGAACCTTTTTAAGATAAAAATACCTGCGTCCACGAAAATTGACAAACTTATTTACGTACGCGTAAATTTCACGTGAAAACGTTCAAGTAAACATCTGAAAAATTTAATTAACGCACACACACGCGCGTATACGCGTGTGTGACTGTACAAGGGAAATGAAATTATTAAGCTCGGCCGTTATAAAAGTTATAAAATGAAATTTCCGGGCCACAAAGCATGTCTGGGGGAGATGATATATAGGAACGCATTTTTTGCGTACTATTTATAATGGAAAGAATCAATGTTTGTGATCGGCGTTGCCAAGTCGCCGGCTGTCGCGGAATGCGCCCTCCGACCGGCAACGCGGCCTGCCGGGATCGATGCGGCCCCTCTGTGGAGGCAATGGTTCCTCCTCGGAGATGTTCGATGGACCTCGTGCTCTCGGCGGGGTGGCCCTCCCCCCGCGGCACACACTCGGGGTCCGGGAGGCGGCCGCGGGACCCCGGCCTGGCCCACCGCGCTCCGACCCCATCTCTCATACAGGTTATTAAAATTTATAATAAAATCATATTCTTCTTTGCCGTTTTTATATTCTTTCATAAAGTAATAAAATTGAATACGTTGTACGGCCCACCTACCCTCTCTTAACGGAATACATTAATATGTTACGTTTTCGCATTATTAATTTTATCATAAATGCTCGTATCTTATCACAGAAAAAAAATAGTAGTCCTGGTTGACCATTGGTTAAATGTAATATCATTGATACAGGGTGTTCTCTAAGTTGAGTAATTTATTTTAACAGCTGGTATATCTCATAAAAAGGAGTCAATTTACCAAAAATCGTTTATATAAAAGTGGTCAAATAAAGCAATTAACAATTATTTAAAAAAATTGAAATTTAAAAACTTTCTAATACAAACCTGACTTATTGTAATTTTCGACCACTCTGTTGTAAAAACATAAATTGTTTGTTTACTACTGATACTGGGTATGTCTTTCTTTTTGTAGTTGCACGATTTTGAGTACGCTTTTCGATTTGACAGTGCTAAATAATTCGTACAGTAGTGCGTGATATTATTTTTGATTTGTGAGTGTCTTGTACAATAAAAATGGCACATGAAAACAATGAACTATTGGACATAATATTAACTTACAGGGAGTATCAACAAAATGTAACCGCAGCATGTTGCTTGTACGCGGAAAGTTTTCCTTTACAAAATCATTCGGCTGCGTGTATGTTCGTAAATTTAGTTATAAGACTCCGTGACACAGGATATTTAAAGAAACAACGAGGAGGTCACGCCATATCCAGACCCATAAAATGTAAAAAAATAAGATCTAAACCTTAAAACCTAAGTCCAGAAAATCTAATTGGGTTTGGGTTTTGTTTGTTTAGGTTTTGTTGGTTTAGGTTTTGTGGGTTTAGATTTTATTGGTTTAAATTTTATGGGTATTGTGGGTTTAGTTTAAAAAATTTAGGTTAGGTTTTTTAGGCTTATGGTTTCAAGAATTTATGGTTGAAGAGCTTACAATTAACTGGTTTTAAGATTTAAACATTACTTTTTTTATATTTGCTAAATATTGTTCATATTCTGTGGTATCAAGTATGGGAAATATTTCTGATTGTAGTTTGTAAGAGTATTTAAGATGTCGCAAGTTGAGATCTTAATGTATCGCAATAATTGTCGCAGTGACATAAGAAAGCGGACATAATTACGAGTATTTTAAAAGAATATATCCCAATTTGGACAACTTTTACTACTTCGCACGGAATTTTCAGCGTTTTCACCCACTGTGTGGCGTTACGAAAAAATATACTAATACTATGAAATTTGCATCAAGACAATGAGTAAAATGCTTTGCTTTGACGATCAGGTGATGTTTAATATGTTACATCGTTAACAATTTTATCAAACTTACAAGTAGATGATTGTCCCAATGTCTTATATTGATAAATTTCAAGTATGAGTCCAGTCCACTGAATCAATATCCAGTCTTAGGCTGTAAAAACATTGAAATTGATTTCAAACTTAAAGTACATTCAATAAATAATGACTTACATTTTAACTTTGAGGAAAACTACTATGCACTAAGAACACCTGACTATACAAAACCTGGAATATGAAATTAGGGATCCAATCTTGACCTGACTATAATAATTTTCATTGAAATAAATATCTAAAAACATGAAATAATAAAATTTAGGTGCTTAACTTTCTGGCAACGCCGCATTTGTCGTATCCCTAAAAATTATTTATCAAAACATTTATTAAATCAAGTGAACTATTATTTAATAGAATCTTGCGCTATATTTTCTTAATTTAAAAAAATAAACAAATGTTATCAACCAATCAATGTTACAAAAAAATACAATTAATTAACACAATTAATTAGATATTTTATTATTGTCAGCAGAACCATTTGCAATTCATTTTGTTATTTTCAATTATAAACCGCCACCAAAAAAAGCAACCCCAACGACAATACAGGGTTGTTCGAAAGAAAAAAAAAGAAAGAAGTTACTTCGTTCTTATGGCAACTTCGTCACTTCTTTAGTTATTTTAATGAGAATTGATTTAGGAAGCTTTTTGGAATAGCCGAAGAGGAACATTTTTTCTTACCCAAAACATAGAAGAGGTCATTAAGAATGCCTAACGCACTCTTTTGTTTTTTTGTCATATTTTTTGGCTGATCCAGATTTTGATAAAACGGAGTTGTATTGTATTTTGAATAAATTTTAGCGACATGCAACATATACCAGCTTTTTCATAATTTATTTTAGAAAAAACAACAAAAAAAACTCCTAAAAACCTTACTATAATAATTTTCATTGAAATATCTAAAAACATACATAATTTTTTTTTGAATGCCCGTAATTTTTTGAAGAAGCAAACTTGACTAAAGTAAATTAATTTAAATTTTCATTCAAGGAATATACCCTATGGTCTACTCATCTAAGATATAAACACTGATTAAGGAAAGCAAACTTACATAATATTTTTAAGTTAGGTTTCTTGATTAAATTAATTTCAAGTTTCCAACTATCTAGCTATGCAAATTATATCTAGCCCCCACATAACAAGGCTGTTGATATTGCGGGAAATAACTACCCTATGGGCTACATGTGAATATATTCTGATCTCATATTATCAGTAATTCAGTCTTATTGTGATTTCGCGTATTCATATCTTCTTCCATTATGTTTAAATTTCCTTGTAGCTGTTTTTCACTTCTAGCTATTATTATCTCATCATCAGCAAAGACTTCGTCAGTTATCTCAGCTTTTTCTAGGCTTTTATATCCGACAGTTTGGTTACTTTTCCCTCACACTTTTTGGATGTTGTTATTCATATGTACATTAAATAATGTTGGACTTAAGTCCTTCTCCCATATCAATGTTCTGACTTTTCTGTTTTTTTCTATGTAAACTGAGTTGGTTTATGTAAATCTTGAACACTCTTATTATTACTCTGTATTCCTCTTTCTCTCGTACCCTTCCATACTAGAGACTGATTCGAACACGTTCTCTAGAGATCTTTGAAAGCTTGATATACATTTCTATTTTATAGTTGTATCTTTTCTACGAGCATAAATTGTTTAATTGTAAAGATATGATCCTGGGTACTCCTTCCAGGCTTGAATCTAGTTTGCGGTATAAATATTTGAGGTTGTGGTTCTAATAGTGATTTTAGTCTATTCATATATCTTTACAATAATATTCAATAAGGTTATTCTTTTGTAATTACTCCATGATTTTTCATCCTTTCTTTTATATACAGGTGTTCGATATTTTCTTGCAGTACCAAGCTTTATTTGGAATTTCCTGTACCTCCAAACCTACTTTTCCAAGATCTGTATCTCATTTCTTGCAGATTTCCAGGTGTCCTACAGTTTTTCATGTACCTACAAACTACCAAAAGAAATCATAAGTACATGTACTGCGTTAGGTGAACTTACTTACTTTTTCTACTGAAATACGATTACAGGAAATTTTGTTAACGCAAACAAATTTTCAAAAATTCCCCAAAAACACTACACCGCTCCATAAGAATTTTTGACAAAAGTTAAACCCATTCTTTAGTAATGTAAGAAATAGACTGCAAACCTAAGCTCAGGTTATAAAGGTTGGATATTTACATAAGTTTCGTACAGCTGTGGACAGTAGAAGATATCTAACGGAAAGTTTTCAGTTTATTGTCTACAGCTGAAATAGGAAACGGACAATTCACTTACAAATAAAAATCCTGCGCTGGGGTATTGAACCGGCGGCATGTACTACTGAAAACTGACTGAAAAAACCTCGCAGTCGACCCTCCCGACAAAAACCCAAACAGCACGGGATTAACTTTCACCCAGAAAACAATAAATGCAAGAGGAGGATTGGGCGACTGCCACGGAAGAGGAGATAGGAATGTGAAGTGGCGGCAACGACGGAACAGCTGTCTGGGATCTCTCCGGGAAAGAGAGCAGGGCGCCAAGGGCACCACCTGTTCGTTCACGGGACAACCGAACGCCGTCCCGTCCTTATGACCTCCGGATGAGGCGCCGCGATGCTCTGGTCTCTTTGCGGACGACCCTTGCGGGTCGGTTTTAAGCGCCTCTGGGATGTGCCCCACATTACGGGCCGGAATAATTTGTAACCTGATAGGAGCGGCTTTTAAAATGTCCATTTAACTTATCCTGATAATGACATACTAAAGGGGAAATGGAATAAAGGTTTTTTTTTCACTGGATTCGAAAGTGGAGTGAATTTTAAAAGACAATTATAAAGATGACAGATCTAAGGAAGTTGGTAAAAACATATGGTGATGATTTTGCCGATTTTATGCGGACATATACGGATTTCCACTTCCTGTGTTTGAATCTCTTATTATTCTGCACTGAACTACTGTCTGTAAGAATGAACTGTGACATCTAGCGGTAGCCAAGACTAGTAAGAAAAATGAATGAATGAATGAATGAATTAATTTACTATGAGGATGATATAGTGAAGAAAAATGAGATTCATGAATCGAAAGTGTAGTGAATTTTAAAAATTTAAAAGAATTTTATATACTGTGATGATTTTGCCATTTTTTGCCTTATTTTTTCGACTATTATTATTAAAATCTTTTATTATACCGCATTGAACCACTCTCAGCGAGGCATGAATTATTGTAACTTTATAGTGGCAGACAAAATGAGATACTGAAGAAAAATACAGGGAGTGATTCTTACTTGAATGGAGAGAATTTTAAAATCTCCATAACAAAAATTTGTTTCTAAATCGTTTTAATGAAAAAGTATGGTGGTGATTTCACGACATGCACACTGAAAAAAAAATAATTTGGATCAAATTAGAGGATAGTTTCAAATGGAATTATTTGCCGCAAATGTCATTTTATTCTATTCAAATGTATATACTTTCGTCAAACTATGTGAAATATTTGCTGTAATCTATCATTTTTCTTGGAATTTATATTATGTATTTGCAAATATATATGATTTAATTGAAATCTTTTAGTGTAGAAATTTATTGCCTCGGACTTTATCTACAATATCTCTTACAGTTCATAATAAACTGCAAATATATTTGTTTCAAAACTACAAGTTCCTTAAAATATATATGTATGTATGTATATTCAAAATTTAGCATTAATGTAGGAATTATTCAATTCAAATGTAGCATATTATAATCAAACTTATGTTTTCTTGAAAGAAAATTGTAGCAGGTCATAGAATGGCGTAAGTAGGAAGTACTACGATAGATGGAGCCACTTACGCTATGTGTATACACATCTCCTTGTGAGTAACGACACTAAACCAGCTGGATCGTTCTAAAGACATAATGATGAGGACCATCAATAAGTCCCAAACCGACCTATGTCTGGTTTGTTAAACCTATCAACGATCCTAGCTGTTGTACTAGGTGTTGTGAGTTTGATACAAAATATTTTTCATTAGTGAGAAATATTTATATCCAAATATTTTCTTAAAATAGGTATGTACAATCATTTGACAAAAACTATTCAATTTTGTATTAAACAAACGATATATTAATATACAATACAAAACATGTTTCTATAAAATCTGTGTAGATAATAAAATTAAGAATAGAATGCGTTTAACCGTAAGTATCGAATATTTATTTTAAATGCTGCCTATTTTTAAAGTAAGAAATTATATTTCTGGGTAGAAATTTAAAGTATTTAAATAAATAAATAATTTTCTTGAAAGAAGAAAATATTTTCTTGCGTATATAAAACGTGCAATACCTTAAAATACCTTAAAATCAAATGTTGTACTCTTGAAGCAAGAAATATTTTTTTTGCGTGTAGACTTTCTCTTTAATATTCAAATGTATTATTGTTATTATTATTACTGTCAGTAAGAAAGACAGGCAATGAACTAAATAAATTAGTTTACCATGATGATACCGTACCTACTGAAGAAAAATTAAATAGATTTCTACTCGGTTCGAAAGTGGGGTGAATTTTAAAGTTTCTAAAAAAATCAGAATTTGTAGTATCTTTGCCTCCTCTTGGCTCACTATTAAAGGTTTATGTCCTAAATTTTGTTGATTTCTGAATTATCTTAGAATAATGGACTTTTTTTTATTAAATCTCAATTATTATAGGACTGCAGTTAGTGAGACTTGTATTATAGGCAAACTAAACAGTTTTCATTAACTATGATGATAGAATCCTAAAGAGAAAATGTTTAGAAACTGGAACACATTTTAAAATTAGCAATAAAGTGACCAAACTAAGAATGTCTTTAAATCGCTTTTGGTAGTAAAAAATATGGTGATGATCTTGCATATTCAAACTATATCGACTTTCTGGTAATGTTCATACTTTTTATTATACTGCATTGAACTTGTGTCAGTGACATATGAATCTAGGGATTGCGTTTCAATACCAGTATATAAGAATTAAGTACAATTACATAATATCAGTTTAAAACATTTGTTTAACTTAATTTAACTGAAGAAAAAATGGAACAAAGGTTTTTTAGTAGCTTAGAAAGTGTAGTGAATTTTGCTCTCCTAACATTCGTTATTACTCGGCTGAATTTATGAAGTACTGCCCTGTGGTTCTGAATACGCAAGTCTGAAATTACTACGAAGTGAACAATAAATTATTAGCATTTATTTAAACAAATTGGCAATAATCACCAGCAATCGTCTAATGAAGGCTAACGAGGACAATGAGTGTAATTGCATATAAAAACGCAGTCTACGGGCCAATTATATGCATCTGATGGAACTGTTTCCATTAGTTAATTGCCGAGTATAAAATGCAGGAGCACATCACGGTTCCGTGCTCATCTTTAATTAATTTCATAATATTCCTTGTTTGCCTACGATTATTGCATATTATAAATACAAAGGAACTTGGCGGAGTGTATGCAAAGTAAATTATTAACATTCATAAATGAAATCCTCCCAAGTTTTAATACCCGACTTTATTTCGTATAAAATTTCCATTCGTTTCCTCTTCTTTTTACATAAAATTGCCTTCTTTTCATCCCCCTCTGGCGCATGTACATTCTCTGTTACCTACTCGATATTGACTGCTGCACCCAGTGGCGTCACCGTCGCCTCTGCAATCCCCAAGCATTTAAAATAGTCACAAAAAATAGTCTGCGAATTTTTGTTAGGAAAATGAAATACCCTAATATTTCATCAGTTTCAGTAATGTAGATTAGAGTTCAATTAGCATATGCATTTAAAAACACACAACTCAACGTCTGATCATTTGTTTAGCCAAATATTGAATTTAAGTCAACTGCAAATCGCATTTGATTCGAAACAATGAATTTAGAACCTTATGCAAGCATTTATAGTGGTTTGGTCTTCAAGTGAGGAGAAAAACTCTAAGTAGCATGGAAAACTTTATTCTACTAATTTCGCTGGTAACACGAGACACAACCGAGCAGGAACTAGGCTTCAAGACTTCTGGTTCGTGCCTCGAAATGTTTCCGGTTTTTATCCTTGTCCCCAGGTACCTACCTCTATCACCCTATACTAATTAACACTTATCCGGGTCATTACCTACTCGGTTTGTGCTTATGTACCCTAATAAACAACAACTAATTTTCGTTTACAGCCTACTTATTCTAATCTCATTTACTAAATACATTTATTTGGGATAATTTCGGATAATTCAAAGTATGATTTATATGGCTCGTAAATTCCCTGAAGGCAAAATATATTTATTGGGTAAATGTAATTATAGCGTACCGCTACATATTATATCGTATTGCGCATGCGTCTGTCTGCTGGAAACTGTTCTGGATTGCTCTAGGAACAAAGCCAATACATCATATTAGGTTTAAGGTCTATGAGTTCTAACTCCAAGTGGCTAGAAAATTATTACATAACCTCGATTACCTCAATTTTAAAATAGAACCTGTCAATTAATTAATGTATAAAAACGAAACTATGTTCTGTCAATTATTTTGTGCTATTGTACTGCTCCCTTGCCTCCTCTAAACGCGCCCATGCCTGTCACAAAATAAAAAATATGGCGATTTAACGTTACGATCTTTTATTACATTGCACTGACCTACTGTGAAAGAGATATAAATGGTGACATCTAATGGCAGCGCTCCAAGACAAACAACAAAAATAAGGATTAAGTAAAATTAATTACTTGTATTGTAAATGGTTTTCCATATTGCTCATGCATTTTCTACGTAGTTCGCTGACTTTCTTTTGTATATATTTGCGAATCCTTTAAAGCGGTGGGTACGCCACTGCCCCGGTATCTGTTTTTTTCTATTGCAAGTACTCATTTTTAAGGACTACATCAGTTACTGCCGCCGGCATCAGTCACTTTTCACAATTAAAACGCCCTGTTTTTCCACGGGGCGGATGTTATTTTTAGGCGTGTTTTATTTATTTTTATATTTAATCAATAATCGCCGTGTCGGGATGTACTCCGTCTCGCTCGGGGATTTATTCTGTACTCCCGGGGTGGCGGTTGAATTGAGAAACCTGTTTCGAACCGTTACTTTAAATTCTTATAATACGCGCCGAGAGAGATTTAAGGTAACTGCTCTTTAACATTATACCTTTAATAAAATAAACCTTTGAATTTATTACGTAAAATATTAAATATTAAGACTGTGTAATTTGTACCCTTCAACGGCTTGTTCCTCGTTTCATTATATTTAGAAAATAATTTTATAAATAGGTTAAAGGAAAGGGGAGAAAAGTGGAATTAATACACATTTCATATTTTACCACCAGCTGTTTACTCAACGGGAATAGTAATAAATAAACAATTTAAATGCATTTTAAATCATGTTAAAGTAAGTTAGGGGCCTCATTTAAAATTATTTCTATACAGGGTGTACTAAAAATTTACTTATCTCAATATAAAAGTCAAAGCTGTGCAAAACCATACTTATCGTAACATGTTAAAATATATATATTGTCGTGACTGCCCAGATATTGCAATAACAACTCCTTTGTTTCACATTTAACTTGTTTTATCATGATTGTGTTGTTCGGAAAACAAATAATAAAGCATTTCTTGTGCTCACTTTATGTCATCTTGTTGAATGTACTAACATTTTCGCCCGAGGAATGAATCTGTAAAAAGAATAATTAAATACAAAAAAAGAATTGCTAAAACAGATCTTCCGAAATCTCAACTCATAGCTGAATTGCCTCCCGTATGGGACTCCAGTACCTTCTGGCCCTGCCGGCTAATTAACACCTAACCTCTTCAGTTTTACTTGGAAGTGTGTATGTCTAATTCGTGTGAGATGACATTTAGTGAGACATTAAATAAGTCGGGTGTTATTTATCATTAGCAAAGGATCTTAATTTATACCTTTTGTTAGCGGTTGTTTTGTATTTACGTTGTGTTAATGTTTTTGTTGTTCTTTCTAATTGTCATCATGTTTAATTTAAGACTGTTGTACGTAAATAATAAAGTTAGGTGCGTTTATTCTGCTTTTATTTTAAAAAATTAAACCAAACTTCCCTTCTTTAAAGTTAGTAGCCAGCGCCTTTCCGTTAATTAAAAATAGATGTATACAACGTAGGTATTCCTCATGACGATCACATATTTCTGGTCTCAACTACGTTTATATATTTTTTTGATCAAACCCGGGGTTGTTATACTACAAAGCCTACTAAAACATAGGTCATTGATGGTAATCCCATGAAACCATATTTTAATACAGCTCTGAAACTGATTTGGCTATGTAGACTTCTTCTATGGAGTATACAGGGTATATTAAGTGATATAAAAAAAAAATAGTGTATTTTCTTAATATGTAGTTCCAGAACAGATTATTTTGAAATTTGGTTTAGTAAATGTCACTGTCAATTGCTACTCTCCTGCGAGAAACCAGAAGAATACTAAAGAGTCAGTGACACCAATATGGTGGCTTATCTTTCCAAAGACTGGGTGAGGTTGACCTTTCGAAAGTTCCAAGGGGGTATCCAGTTAGAATTTTCATAAAGTTTCGTTTCAATGGAGAGCTACTATACCCTTACCACTATAAGCTCTTCATCCTGGATGACGAGAAATGGATACGTTTTTGTCAGTGGCTGATTATAAGGATAGATGACGATCTTACTCAACAACCTGTTAAAAGAAGCAGAAGATACCAGGAATGATTTTCTATCAAATTATGGAGAGGAATTTGCAATGGTACTTTATTGGAATTGCAAGAACTCAATGATCATATGAACGCAAATGGTTACAGGGACTTTCTTAAACACCATCTTCTTTATGGAGACTATTGATTTATCATCGATTTGGTCATGTGAGATGGTCTCCAAGGAGTCCCGACTTAAATCCACTAGATTTCTTTTTAAGGGGATTTTTAAAGCAATGGATTTAATGCGAAATAGAAAACAGTTACAGGGACGAATTATAATCGTATAAAGGGTGTTAATGTACTTATGTCAAAAATTTAAATGGGTGAAAAAGGAGCAAAAACTGAGTTATCTGATGTCGCAAACTTGTAACGGAAGCTTAAGGTCATAGAGAAAAAAGCTAATTAAAAATCTGTTTAAAACTGTTTTGGAACTGCTGAAATACATGTATTTGTTCGCGGCGAGTACTTACAAAAAATTCTGTAACACTTTTTACGAGTTTGTAGGTTTCTTATGAAGCCGGACTGTATTCGAAAGTCAGTTTGTAATACATTGTTGTAATGATTGCTGTACTGTTTTTCAATAGTGCATTTAATAGTCGTATTTTCAAGTCTTCTTTTGAAAATGGCGCATTTATTTAGCAATCACGAATATTATATGTTCGTAATTTATGGCGAAGCAAACGATAAGGCCCACAGAGCTTGTCAAGCGTACCGTGCAAGATATCCTGAACGACGCGGCCTCGAACCGTGAACATTTGTTGCTGTATCGCAAAGAGTTTTGGACACTGGTGAAGTATAACCGCGTCGAGGTCCCAGGGCGACCACTAAGAATCTTAAATGTCGAGATGATTTTAGATCTTGTCGACGAAGATCCGCATCGTAGCACCAGAAATATCGCACAGCAAGTAAATATTAGTTTAGACAGTGCTTCGCATCTAGATATTTTGCAAAATCGCTTGCCGGAGTTATTGGAAGTCGTGCCATTAAATGTTCGGTAAAATACGTACCAACTGCGACATCGTACTGCCGGAGATTGTAATACGATTCGAGAGGACGTGGCAATGTTGCAACGCGTGCGAGCGAATTGGATACGTCGCGCTGAAGCTTGTGTGCAAGCAAATGGTGGGTATATCGAACATCTATAAAAATCAGCAGTTCTCAAAAGGTGACTCGTTGCAATGTTGAGGTAGGTCATATTTTAAAACTACATTTTGCTCAACGCAAATCCGTGATTTACCTCATTTTGACGTAACAGACATATGGCAAAAATATATGATATAAGGTCATTAACACCCTGTATAACGAATTATTCGTCACTTGATCACTACGAAATTTTGATATTAAATATTAGAGTTTAGTAAAAACCATTTATCTTTACCAAAATGGAAACATCAACAACTTAAATCAAGCAAATACTGAAAAGAGGTCATATCCTGAAAACGACGCGGTAAATTAAAACTGTTATGCAAAATTTCATGTCCGGGAACATATTCGTGACATATGGCCGTGGAGCGAAGGATCCTTATATCGGCAGGTATATTTACGTTTGACACATATCAGCTACATGCTTGTTCTAATTAACTGTTTTCTAAGTGTGTCACTGCATGCTGAAACTATCAACTGTATGCAAGTTAATTTGCAGTTGCGTCGACTTGGAAGTTTGCTATTGAATTTGGTAATATCGAATATACTCGAATAAACCATACAGCGAGTGATTAAGAAAATCGGAGGTAATCAAAACTGTTATTGTATTCGGAATTCATTAATAGTTAGTTGCAAATTAATAGAGAGAGAAGTCCTAATTGATTTTGTTTCAAATTCACTACTCGAATTTACTAGTTTCTGAATTGTTGCAAAAACTGCAAATTCAGAAAAAAATTCTTCATTACATTTATTTACACTTTAACTCCATAATATAAGGGCGTTGAATAAGTGTGTACAAAAAATTCAGCACTGCATTCTCTGGAAAATTTTAAGGGGGATGTTTTCACAAATTTTTTTATAATTAGAGCCTCCCCTAAAATGTGACAGTCTATTAAATAGAGATAGTTTAAACTGGTTTAGTAAACTTAAAAAAAGTAAATAATAATATATAGGTAGGTACACTGTACAAAAATCGGTGTTAGTGAAAGCAATAAAGGTTCGCAGTGATCCCTTAAGTGAAATTATTGAGTACATTTTCACTCAATAATGGGCATTTTGACCTTTTACTCATTTGTGATAATATTTAAACTAAAACTGAGTACTTTCACTCAAATATAGGTACTTGTTAAATAAATTCTTCACGTAAACTCGTATTTGTTGCACTCCTATCTAAATCAGAGTAAATGTCCGCATTAATGAGTGATCTCATTATAGTAAACCAGGAAAATGAAAACAATTCCAGTAAAACATGATTTTATAAGTATTATAATTACTCCAAATATAATTTACAATAAACAGTTTTTGAAAAAAATTGAAAAACTCAGTTTACACCATCCCCCTTTAGACTGTAACTTTTTAGGGGAGGCTCCAATTAAAAACGTTTGTATGAAGGAGCCCCTCCTAAAATTTTACAAGCAATGCAGTCCTGAATTTTTTACACACACTTACGCGACACCCTGTACCAGTATTTAATTATACAAGTCTACACAATGTGATCTAAACCAAATACTATATACACCAAGTGCGAAAAAACACGGTTTTTACATCACAAGATAATTTTTTCCACAACACTGTTCCACCATGTTGGAACCGCCATCTGGAATATATGACCTCAACAACCTCAACCGTAATATCAAAACTTCATGCTTTATATCAAAGATATTGGATCCACTATTTTAAATTTTGACCTCAGGTTCGTAATCAGCGACCCGAAGAACCGAATAAATTTTCTATCTTTGTGTCTACACACTCCTGATGCACTCAGCTTTCCAATATTGACGTATATGCCGATATAATTAATTTCAACATATTCGAAGATATTCGAAAACGGATTTTGAAGAGTAATATTTCTTGACGCCATAACTAGTTTTTGGGATAATTACCTCGTGATAGCATAACCTCAAATATAGCAAAAACCATGTTTTTCGCACGTTTAGGTTAGGATATCGCAAAAATATGATGTGATGGAGCAATTCTGAAACGGATTTGCTACAGCACGTCAAAAACGAAAAGTATGGCTCGTTTTCTCGTGTAAAACTTTGTCTGTCTTAAAAAGTGATTTATCAACATAGCAAACACTATTTTTAAATAACTTTTTAATTTGTACGTCTCTTCTCGGCTTCGACAGATAATAATATGCAGTTCCCTCCTACGCACAAGTTCTTGTTTTTACAGTTACTTCTTGGGGTTTGAATTATGGTTAAACATATTACAATTATTATATATCAAAAATCAGTATAAGAGTCGTTGCACGCAATCGAAATTGCAATAATTATTCATATCCATAGTCCGAATATTATTCATCCACAATAATGACAAATTAAACTGTATTTAAAATTTAATTAAAAAGCGAATAATTTTGAGAGCCACGTAATCTATCATGGAAATATTTAATATAACAGTACCTTGAATTTATTTTCATAAATTTGAACAACCGTGTGACGGATATATTAATTTTAAAATGATTAATAACGACATAATAACTAGTTTTCAGACTACAAATGAAAATTTAAATATAATCAATAACATAATCGATGAATACCTCAAAAAGCCGTTTAATAAATGGAATGTATATTTAGTTACTCACCTAATGATGCAATCAATCAGTATCAAATCTGTAACAATAGGATGGATGTTAGTGAAGAAAAAAATTAAATAACATTGAAAATAAGTAGGGTTCAACTTATTTCATCTGACCTGTGAAGGTCGCAAAGGCAAAAGGTAAAGGAGTACTCAACAAAATTTCAAATAAAAATACATTTAAAAGTAGCAGGTAATATATCACGGATTTGGATTGTACTCTAGGCTTTTCAAAACATGGATATAGGTGTCTCACTGAATACATCTCATTACATTTTTCATCTTTGTGTTTTGATTTCCCCTCTTAAAACGAAGCTGCTTGTTCCTAGTTCTTTGTCTACGGAAAGAATTTAATTTCTGCAGTACATTTTACATGCAGGATAAATGTATGCGCGATATGCACCGTTTTTAATTGTACATGTGTTAGAGACAGTTTGTCTGTTATTTAATTTACAGTTACAGTTTGAATTAAAATTGCGCTGCAAGGAGAAACTCTGGATTGTAGTCTTTCATAATTATACAACGTGGCAGTTATAAAAGCAAGGAAAGATTCGCGCTGGGGTCACGACATATGAAATGGAAATATTACAATCGAATCTAATATAGGAAAAAAGTCTCAGCATATATTGGGAAGATAATGAAATTCTGAAAATTACATCATTTTCAAAAAGATGTGCTAATATTTACTACACTGTGACCTATTCAAATACTGTAATCACGATTTCATTTTATTTTTTGCCTCATAATGCTTTTCACGTTCACATCACGTTATTATACTGTTGCCTTAGGGTGAGTTTTGAATACATAAGTATAAATTGTACTAATATATTGCTTATTTTCTACGTAGATTTTTTTATTACGCTTAATGTCTTTAATAAAAATTATTTTTTGCTCCAATCCGGCATTTGCAATAATGTCATGTATCTGTCATGTATTCATCTGTGTTCATAATAATAATTGAAACAACAATTTTTAATTATTAAATAAATTTTTTTTACTTACTTGAAATTTGTAAAAATGTGTTGCTTAAACAATGTTTATTGTTCATTACAGACGTTCTGAAAGCTACATAAACTATATAATGTCGTACGTAGTGTTCTGTGAAATGTTCAGGTTAGAATTTTTTTCTTGAAAACTAGGTTCGACCGCACAAAAATAACTTCAGAACCGTGATCAGCACCCTCGAAATTAGGGGAGTAGGAAGATTTTTGTTACGATTTGGGCATTTTATGCTATATTAAATAATTACCTTTATCTGCTCCCACTATATTAAATACACTCTTAATACACTGTTTTAAGGAGGTAAGTGGATTTTACCGTAGAAGTGGAAGTTGCTATCGACAACGGGAGTAAGTGAGGTAACTTACCTTCCTAGGAAAAAAAGCGATTTCGAGTTATAAATGCATATTTTATGAACAAATAAATAGAAATATTTGATGAACATTACAACACATTAATTATTATTTTATTACATTACATTAATTATTATCAATGAATATCTATAGTAATTGTACAGTTATTACATTTAGTAACATTTACAAAATCTGGATAATTATTCCCCTCGCGTTAACTAATTGTTACATTCATCTCAAAATAATTTGACCGCTCCATTTAGTCACCGAAGGCTCAATATTATCTGACTGATCCATCAAACCAGCATGATGCGACGTACTACTAGAAGCAGGAGTTGAAGTGTCACTGTAAAGAATCCTGTTGACTATTTCATTTTTGTTACTTGAACTGTCAGCAACATAACTTTCTGCAATTGTGGCTGATTTCATCCACCATGTCTCATGATTGCTAATACATCAACTCCTGTATTAGCCAGTAACGTTGCCGATGTTCTTCGGAATGAATGACTTGTATATGTTTCAGGATGTTCTAGTTTCAAAAACTGTGCAATCTTATAAGGAATCACAGAAAGGGTATTCTTGCCGACTGGTTGGTTGTAAAATCTACCTGCTTAATAACACATTAAAAAATACTGGATCATACATAGGAAACATTTCTACAATTATTATTATACAAAACAAATTTTAACAAAGAACCGTTATATTCTATAATTGTGCGCTGGGCGATGACAATGCTGTTTTAATTTCCATGTCATTCGTTCCCCCACGACGTAATATACTACCGTGTTGATCGCCTCGTTGCCATGACAACCGCCGTAAATAACGCTATGAAGAGAAGCGGAATACAGAGTGATTTCGGTCCGCGTCACTTGCTTATACTATACGTTGTACGTAGACAATGTTTTTATAGAAGGCGTTCACCGCGCAACTATTCTGTTTATTTCTGCGTATAAAACAAACAAGATACATTTTCAATATAGAATTATATCTAAATTATAAAATTTATATAAAATTAAAAATAATTTTAAATTGCACAACCAAACGGAAATTTTATGTGAAGCTGTGCGTCACTTGCGTCACCTGACAAGCCGCCACTGGTCGATTTGAAGGTACAAATGTAAAATTTCCAAGATTTTCGTACGACCGAGACCAGTCCGTTGATTATAACATTTAAAGATCCCCGAATTCGTGTGCAACAAAGTGCTGTGGATTCTGACAGCGCTGGATATATCGGCCGGGGTGATCTGGTGAGCCGGGACTGGTTTTTGAGACAATCGCGATATGGGTCAATTTATTACCGGCCGCATCCAGACCAGAAATGGCAAAAACATGTGTACTTACATAGATAACGCCTAATGAACCAATCCGCACAACAAAAACAATAAAACCCACTACTTTGTGTCAGGGCAAATACAGAAACTCGTTAATACGCCCCTAATATACGGCTGATTGTTCTATATATATATACACCCATAGATAAACGATAAAACATTTCGTTGTAGTTATAGTTAATGAATAATGCCAATTCCAGTCGGGCGATATAATTTTAAGCCGCTGGATTTATGTAACTTATCTAAACGGCGCTAGGATAGAAATGTAGGGCGTGTACTATATCAAACGGCGTTTGAAACTTTCAGCTGGAACACACTAAAGGCTACAGATAATTCAAGTTTCATGAAACTGTAAATTAGCAGCATGTAGAATGAACAAGTTCCTCGAATTTTAAAGCACAGTCGAAGCTAATGAAAATTATTATTACAAACAGCATCAGCGAGCAGAGTTACTGTGAGTTGTGTTTCTCATCTGAATTTATTAGATCCCTCTGAAAGTTTCCGTTTAAATTAATATTTTCGTGCTGAAAACTAGTAACCGTACCCAATTCTATACATGGTGTATTCTTAAACCGACATCATAACAGTTCTGTTCACTCAATTATACAATATTTGTTGATAGAACTTCAAGAAAAGAACAAGCCAACAAAGTACTGTTATCGGAACAACTGGAAACAATTTGATGGCAGGAAATTGTGGTAGCTCCATATACAGGGTGTCCCAGAATATGCGGGCAATATCTCGGATTTAGAAATGGGATGTTAAAATAACATGACAAGTTCCCATAAAAATTCCCCCCTGAAGAATGCCCCTGAAAATCTATTTTTTTGAATAAATTTTAAAATACTTTGTGTAATTCTACTATTTTTTAATACGATGGATAACAGATAAGACTTTTTAAAAATTGACCCATGAAAACAATTTGGCTTATTTGGTTTGCCAGGGATCGACTAGCTGTAGCACAGTAATGTAATTTTTTTTTACACCCTGTATGATAAAGACACAAATAATGAGCGTTCAAATAAAAACGTGGTCAAGTTGGTTCTGAAAATTTGGACGTAGGGCGTAGCGTATAGCAAATGAACTTAAACGTCATCTGTCAAAGCGCTATATCGCCGCTATCAATTTGAACATTTTCGTTTTAAAAAGCGTTTAAAATGGTGTTTTCTCAAGAGCAAAAAGTGTTTATCATAGAGTCCTACTTTAGAAATGGACGCAAGATTGATGGAATATGGAAGTATTTTATTGAGGAATGTTTCATAGAATTTCAAAATCAATTTCCCGGCGTTGTTGAGTACAAAATTTTTCAAAGTGCGGTTCAGCGTTGTGTTAATGTTTTTCGTGAAACGGGCAGTGTAACAAGAAAAGAAGAAAGCGGCCGACCTAAAAAGCGGACTGAAGAATTAAAAGAAAATGTCCAACAAATAATGAAAAATGCGCCAAGAACTTCTGTACGTGTTTTATCACAAATGGTGGGAGTATCAGTCGGTACCTGCCACACAGTGTTAAAAAAAGATTTGCGTTTGTTCTCCTATCGTTTAACTTGTTAGCAAGAACTTCATGAAGTTGATTTTCCGCGACGGGCTGTATTTTGTGAATGGTTTTTAAACAACTACGGTGAACTTCATAATATCACCTTTTTTTCTGATGAAGCCTGGTTTCATTTAAGTGGTTACGTAAACTCACAGAATATGAGAATGTGGTCTTCTGAAAAACCAGATAACTTTTTTGTCGAGGGCCCTCTACACGCTCAAAAAATTGGAGTTTGGTGTGCTCTCAATCGAAGGAGGATTTATAGACCTATTTTTTTTAATGGTATAGAGCGCAAAGGTATAGAGAAGAAATTATCGCTCCTGCTTAACCAGCTGGAAGAAAACGAAATTATAAACTTTTACTTTCAACAAGATGGCGCAAGGGCACATACGGCAGGCGAGACGATGAATATGTTGAGGGAAGTTTTCCAAAATCGACTAATAAGTCTCAATGCTGAACATGAATTTCCACCGAGGTCATGTGATATTACGCCGTGTGATTTCTTTTTGTGGCCTTACCTTAAAAACACTATTTTTGAACTGCCTATTCCTGATTTAAACCATCTGCAGGCTCGACTTATAGACAAGATTCGTGAAATTAACAATACCCCGAGCATCTTAGAAAATGTCTTTAATTCTTTGAGGAACAGGTGTGAAAAGTGCTTGGAACAAGGAGGGGAACACTTTCAGCAGATGCTTTAATTTATTGTTATAACAAGGAGGGGGACACTTTCCGCAGCTCCTTTAATTGTTTGTTACTGTTATCACGATTATTCTTTAAAATAAAGTTATATAGTCATTAACGTTATTGAAACTGACAGCTGCTATACAGCTCGTTGAGAAATGAGGTTAAGTTGGTCGCTATAAGCTACTCCCTACGTCCAATGTGTCAGAGCCAACTTCGACCACGTTTTTATTTGAACGCTCTTTAGAAAGGACCTTAAACAACAAAAAACGTATTCTTGGTTGATATCGATAAACTGTTTTTATTACAATCGTAAAGAGAAATAAACCGATGAAATTTACATTCTTTCTGTGCAAAAAAACACTTTTATTTACACTTGCTTTTCCCTTTGTTTTTTTGGTTCTATGGTTGTTTTTTGATATTTACCGATTTAAATAAAAATTACAGTACCTATCTAAGTCTCCCATAATTTGCATTTATGGGCAGAAGAAAATCCACATTGTGTCGCATCATCACCACCAGTTTGTACCCATTAGCGTATGGGCTGGAATCATCGGGCAACATTTCATTGGACCATTTGTATTGCCTAGAATGTTAACTGAGGAACTTTAATTGGAATTTCTCCAAGACAATTTGCCAAGAGAATTAGACGACCTACCTTTCACAATACGACATGGTATGTGGTTCATGCATGATGGGACACCACCCCATTTTAGTCTGGCAGTTAGAAAACACTTAAACAGGCAATTGGAAAATTGTTGGATGGGAAGAGGAGGACCAGTGGCTTGGTCTCCTCGATCCAATAACATGTAATTCGTAGACCTAGAGAATGCATAATATTAGAAGGACCTCAAGTTGAACCGACATAAAAAATTATGTAATAAAAGTCAAATTAAACAAAAAATAGTTTTTCTCGAAAACAATTCATTTTATCGATATCAACTACGAGTACTAGTTAGAGTGCCCGCCCCTGTATTTTTCGAGATTTTTAGTAACTATGTCTCCCATTCCTCCGTCACTGGTTGGATATACTACAAGTCAATTGAGTGATTTTTTAGCTTTAATTAGTTATCTGATTAGTCATAGTTATATTAAAGTCGAACATATTCGGAGGTATTTGCGCCAATGTCATATTTTTTAAAAAATCAGTGGATTATTCTTTGCGATCTAAAGTGATTCGAGGAATGTCATGGACTTAGAAAACACCATGTATGATTTAAAACATTGATTGGAACAAAGCGGTTTTCTATCTGAAGGAAAAAAAATAAAGGCGTATCTATTACAAATCTTGAAATGCAAAGGATTAAAATTTCTTTGTAGCTTGGGACTTAAGATTGTCAGGAACTTAACAAGCAAATCTGAAAATACCATAGTAAGTACAGCAAAAAATACAAATACCACAAGAGATACAAGTATCTTAAGTAAGTGGTGTTTTCTCAACCGGAAAAAGGTTGTCATGCTAATGTGTTGTGCTTTACATTAAATCAGCCCAAGATGTACAGAACCGTACTTAAAAAATTAATAGTACCAATCTTGTCTTAGTATCCTTTATCATTTATGTAAATGATTTAAAAAACTGTTAGCTAGTTAAAATTTTGTCGGTAAATTGCTGAGGCTAATGTCTCGACGATATAGGTCAATGACCCAAAGGTCAAAAGTGACTGGATATGAACGGTCAAATGATAAAAGTCAAAAGATAACGGGTTTTTTGAGGTAATTTGCTGTTTTTGGAATATTCCAATTTAGAAGTTAGCTATTCCGAGGAATTTGGCCGTATTTAAAATTTTCCTAAGGGATTTTCAATATATTTCTAAATACTTATAAATTTTTTGAGTATTCTGTAGTTTTCAAAATATCAGTGGCGTCGGTATTCTCAGGTGTCTATGGTTTAGGTTTAGGAGATGCAGCTCCCAAAATTAAAGTGATACATTACGGTCGGATGAATATCAAGTAAGCAGGGTAAAAAGGGGTTAATTAAATGAGGCGCAGCGAAACTATTCCATTGGCCGAAACTAATACACAGCGTAATTTCGTAATTTCATCATAAGCGTCTCCATAAGGGCAACTCGATTAATTTTAAATCGAGGTTAAACGGTCCAACGATTCACTAATTTGCGAAACGAAAAGGGACCAGACCCTACAGACGTAATTAAGGGAAATAGGAACACGTTATTTCCTTATCCTCTTTATTTCGTGTCACTTTAAGTTTTAAGGGGGATAGAAGAAACATTCAAACTTTCGTCCGGCCGTTTCGATAGGGAAGTTCCGGAATAAAGTTGAATCATTTATTAGGAAACGTGGGGCAATCTTTTCCACAGTTTCGAAATTTAGGCACAAATAAAAGTTATTGCTTTCATTATGATAATGAACTGCAGTAAAAAATCAACAACAAAAAGCAATTTTGTGTAGATGTTTTGGTTGCAAGCCTAGTTCTGAAATGCGCAATTCAGAAAAAGAGCGCAATATGTAGAAAGAGATGAAAATGTGGGTAAAAAACAACCCATAGTTCCCCAGTACTTTGCCACTGCGCATCGTACCCTCAGGGCTCTTTGGTTTTTTGATAGTAAATGCCAAAAAACGATCACCACGAAAGGAAAAGTGTCCTTCAAAAGTAGGAAACTTGAAAACTTATTAGGTATGTTCCTGAAGAACACACATAGTTTTATTAGAGGTTTCAAGAATGTATTCCAATAAAGACTGAATTATTTTTATTGTATAAAGGAGACAAGTCTTTTGAAATAAAAATCGTTATTTAGTGTTGTATAAACGTGTTGTTAATACTGCATGCTTTCAATTTTGCCGTCTGCTAACTTTTATCTATACATATAAAGAAACTTGATCAGGGTTATCATTATCAAGATAAAATAATTGATTCTGTATTTGGTACAATCAGTCTATCGAGATCTGATTTTTCTTATCCCTAAGCCAAAGAATTCTGAAATACCATGGCGAATTTTAGCCTACAGCGTTTCTCACTATCTATTTATTTTTCAGCAGATTTCTTCTTCGTATAAAGTCTACAAGTCTAACAGTCACCTTTGATTGCCTTGCATTTAAAAGAAAGGTTTACCAAAGAGACTGAACTTCAGGAATACAAAGCACTCACATCCCCAGTTGTAAACCTGGCAGATTAGATTCTTTATTAATTTCATATTATAGTTCAGTTGATAGTAGTGTCCAGTGCCGATAGTCCTGTGACCTCTAATGAGCCTGATTTCTCTTCCGTTAGGAAACATTCAGTGTTTCCTTTGCTTCAATCTAACATAGGTTTGAGTCTCAATATTCACAGTCTTCTTTACGAATCTACTATATGACACTTTAAGGAATGTCAAATGGTACCTCTAGACATTTCAGATCCCTTTTCTCATTTACTTTTTCGCTTCCTTCAACGCCTTCATGTCCTGGTATCCAATGGAGGCAACTGTAACTTCATTTAGCAACTGTAACAGCCTCAAACAAATTTTGAATACACCTTGGTCATGTCTTCATTGTAACCTAACTATCGAAGAATATGTAGATTCGCTTACGTAAGTTCTCTATCAAACTCTTACAGTGAAGATTTCAGCTTGAAATACTGTAAAGGAAGGCTATAGTTTCTTTGCCACCTGAGCCCCAATTATACTAACAGATTATCCATTTCAGAGGCATCCGTATCAGGTTCCACTTTTCCACTGCATTGTATATCGACTCCTATTCGTCTCTATGGAGGTTTGTAAACAATCTGTCAGATCGCATTTCCAAAATAAAGGACAGTAAGATCCATTCATGATCTTGGAGTGTTTCTCATTACAAGGTGCGATCTTCCATTATTGTTCCAAACTGATCAATTTTTACTTATTTTTCCATTACAAGACTTTTAAGGCAACTGTTGACGATAACAGAAAATTTCTGAACTTTTCCTGTTACGGTTTGTTTGACTTTGGGCCACCAGATCATTATACCATTAAGCCTTGCATCTAGAGTCAGATGAGAATGCTACATACTGTGTTCCAATATTACTCTTTTTAATATTTTCTGATGGTGTTTCTAGAATTATGATGACTAAAACTCTTTCTGCTCCAGAAAGATATAAACATAGATGAATGAAAACAATTACGTAACTTAATTGTAAGACCAATTCACTCTGGCTTGAGCGCTGGCCGCAAGGATGTAAAAACGGGCCCCATTACTTTTTTTTAGCCGCCATTAAATAATGTGTGCGATCAATGTCAATGGAAGAAAGTAACTGTTTTTATTCGTCATTAATAAAATTTTAAGGACTATGGAATATGGCATTTTTACGGCGTCGTAAAGTTCCTTGAATGTTTAAGACTAGCCGTTATCGTAAATTTTACTATTCATCAAGAAATATTTTTCATTATTAAATTAAATGTTTGAGCGGTAGTAATTTAGTTGCTGCATATTATTACGGATGCCATTCTTTACTGCTATTAATAATTTCAACACATATTTAGATAAAGAAAATGTACAATAAATTCTCTGTATTTATGTACAAAAAGCGCATTTAAAAAATGTTGTATCATCACACTTAACTGAAAACGTAATTTATAATTATTGATTACGTGTTGGTATGTTCTGAAATGTAATGAAATTATAAATCAATTATCCTTATATCATTAGCTTTCCTAATATAAGAACGCAAAGTGCAGCTATGCATGTGTATTAAGAAAAAGTGTAAATCAGACTTGATATCAGTTGGAGTACTATTGTGGTAGTGGCAAGACTATACTTAATGTAGAACAGAAAACTGTTAAATTAATTCGTTTAAATAATATTCTATACTCCGCGGTCGAAATTATAGAGAGTGACTAAGACATAATATAAAAACACTATTACCATAATGCGTATAAAATATAAAATTATTTTTATACGGTTCAATATTATTTATCTTTGTGCCGCTCGCTACGCACATCGATAGAATCTATACTCGTCTATAGACTAAGTTACACTAAACGTCGATCTATATTCTATCTCTGTCTTTTGCACTTGGTAGGGAATAGGGAAATGCTCTTTTAGTGGGTGTAAACGGACTTGATTTATCCGTCCTGAGAAACGTCATAGCATAAGCGTGGACGTGGGGTCTAATTCCATTGCTATAATAAATTTATAAATTAAAAAAACACAACTGGGACGTTTTAAAATGCTGTAATAATTAAAATGGATCAAAGTGCCGGTTATAGCAAACCGTAAAAAAATATTAGATGTTATGTTTTATTATCTTTTTTCAATATTTTCTATATCTTGTTGCCTTTTACGCAGACACGCCAATAGATTTTCGTTCCCGGCACGCTTCATCCCCCTTACTAGTCCAAAAGCTAGCGATGAGTCACTCTCTATAATTTCGACCGCGGAGTATATATTATTTATCTTTCATGTATAATTCAAAAATGTATATTTTACTCTAGACAATATGTGTAATTTAGTTAGGTAGCTAATACTGAAACTATCTCACAATATTGTTTTATCTCTTGAAACACGTTTTTCAAGACGTAATGACGTAAACTACTACTCTAAACAAATTAAAATCACTAGTTAAAGAATTTCTGAATTAAGAAACGAAGAAAAATGTTTTTAATTATGCGAAAAATATTACTGGACCACCAAGTAAACGGGGCAAAAGTTGCGACGTATTAGAAATATTCTCCAAATATATTTCCCTTTAATTAAGTACCTACGTAGAGGCAAATTCATACATATTTTCTATGATAATCAAGATTCAATTAAAGCTTTAGGCACACACAAGATAAATTCAAAACTGGTGTGGGATTGTTTACAATGCTGACTGAACTGGCCACCAACAATACAGTCAGACTGTGTTGGGCGCCAGGGCACAAAAGCATTTGTGGAAATGAGAAAGCGGATGAACTTGCTAGGAAGGGATCCGAGACAGAGTTCATTGGCCCGGAGCCCTTCTGTGACACATCTGCCAGTGTGGTTAGGTTAGGTTCTGGGCAAATGGACTGAGACAGAACACAGGAAATAATGGACTTCAAGGCCAGGACATAACCATTCTACGGAGCTCATGGAGTATCCTTCGAAGGAAAAAGCGAATGATTTACTGAGCTTGAACAAAATCCGGCTCAGGAGAGTGATAGGACTCATAACGGGACATTGTCACTTTAGGAAACATCTACATAAGCTAAAGCTTGTGTAGACAGTCCGGTCTGCCGAGGATGTGAATCGGCGGATGAAACTTCTCTGCATATCCTGGGCGAGTGTCCGGGATTTGCACGTAGCAGAATGGCGCTCCTTGGGAGACCCTATTTGGAACCCAAGGAACTGAGAGAAGTGTCAGCAAGGAAGCTTTTGGCCTTTGTAAAAAGGACAAATCTACTTGCTGAATAGGACTAGTAGTGGGACGCACAATAGGCCTAATTAGGCCGCAGTGCTATGGGACTTATTAGGACCAACCAGTAGAAGAAGACGAAAAAGTACCTACTTGTTTTGGGAATTTACCGAAAAATCATTTGGATGTTTATTACAAATGCATCCAAACGTTTTTGAAATAGATATGTTGAAAAACGAACTTAATATTTTGTACAGAGACGAACAATTTCGTAATTTAGAAATTCAAAAGACAGATATACAGGGTGATTCACAACTTATCCAAAAAAAATAACCAATGACCTAGTGTGTAATATTACATAAAGTTTTTCGAGTGTAGATGAACATTTAAAAAAACAACCAACAATAAATTCTTGTAA
Organism: Anoplophora glabripennis; assembly: GCF_000390285.2. Classification (NCBI taxonomy): domain Eukaryota; kingdom Metazoa; phylum Arthropoda; class Insecta; order Coleoptera; family Cerambycidae; genus Anoplophora; species Anoplophora glabripennis. The sequence continues at coordinate 375,608 of NW_019416223.1, read as the reverse complement.
TACTGAAACGATTAACAGAGCCCAAAAAAAAAGATAATCGAACTGTGACACGAAAAAACCATACACTAAACAAATGTTACTTTACGATTATTCTCCACTTTATTTTTTCTGTGCCACTTTAATCGAACCTGCTGCTTACCCGGCAACAATTGTTGCGAAAATATAAGCGTCTTCCTCGGTGTGGTAAATTTACAGGTTCAGAACATGGCATACGGTTGTCACTCGATTGAAATCTTCCACCTGTCAGTTACTGTTTGCCTACATTTTGTTCCCCTGTTATCTCCACACCGGATTACAATACATTTAATTAAACTTAATGTACCTGCTATGCAATTTGATTATTTGCGAAACACTTGAGAGCGAGCAGATATATCCATTATTATAATGATTGCAATTAATTAAGTGGTCGCCTAATTAAAAATGGCCAGTTCTGTTATTTGCACTGGTAAATATTGAACTGTTCATATAAACATGTTTTCAATGTGTGGAGGAAATTAAGGTTACTCAAAAGCAGGATTCTATCAAATAATTTGGTATAATGCAGGGTATTTATAAGAAAGATATTTGAAAAGTAAATAAATCGAGGTGCGATGATCCGATTGGAAGGAATATTTTTTGCAAATGGAATATATTTTTTATCTGCTCCCAATATAGTAAATAGACTATTAATTAATACATTGTTTTTAAGGAGGTAAGTGGATGTTACCGTAGAAGTGCAAGTTGCTACGGACAACGGGAGGTAACTTACCTCCCTAGGGAAAAAAGCGATTTCGAGTTATAAATGCAGATTTTATGAACAAATAAATAGAAATATTTGATGGACATTACACTTTATTAATTATTATGAATGAATATTTATAGTAATTGCACAGTTATTACATTTAGTAACAATTATAAAATCTGAATAAATATTCCCCTCGCATTTAGATACTAATTGTCACATTTTTCTCAAAATAATTTGACCACTCCATTTCAGTCAGCGGAGGCTCTATATTATCTGACTGATCCATTAAAATAGCACGATACGACGTACTACTACAACCTGGAGTTGAAATGTCATTGTAAAGAGTCCTGTTGGTTATTTCATTTTTGTTACTTAAACTGTCAGCAACATAACTTTCTGCAATTGTGGCTGATTTCCACCCACCATGTCTCTTGATTGCTAATACATCAACACCTGTATTAGTCAGTAACGTTGCCGATGTTCTTCGGAATGAATGGCCTGTATATGTTTCAGGATGTTCTAGTTTCAAAAACTGTGCAATCTTATTAGGAATCATAAAAAGGATATTCTTGCTGACTGGTTGGTTGTATTTAGAAAAAATAATTCAAAAACAGCAAAATTGCAATTTTTATGTAGCTTTGTTTATAAACACCTTAGAAACGACAAAATCCAAACAACCAAGGCGACTTTGCAAGACTTCGAATAATGTCAAAACGAATTGATTAAAAAACGTCAAAAAATAAAACCTAATCTTTATTTCATGAACCATAAAAAACTGTGGGAGCAGATAAAATGTTATACACCACGCAGCAGTGAAGTACTCGTATAATTTACCAGTATCGGACTCTATTGCCAGCCCTCGCTCCGCTTGGGCGCAAAATCGTCCTCGACTGGCAAATAATACTTACCTACCTCCTTTATGGTGTAAATAACTATTTAAAATGTTTTCTCAAAGTATTTACAAATTGTTGCTTTTCTTTATAAATCATGTCACCCTATTTTACGGGATATTTTAGCGTCTCACTAAAAAATGTCCTGGTAAAATACACAAAATCTATGTACTCATATCTCTGGTACAGATTTTTTGTGGGGCTGTGTTATTATTATTCAAGGACTTGTTTCTACATTAAAATACTAATAAAAAACGAGTTTACTTACTCTATCAGCAGGCCTAACGAATCTACCATAACAGGTGGTGCAAATCTTGTGCATGGTCACTGCACCTGACGCAGAAAAGGCCCCGAGGGGACAAACCATCAAACACCTGTCGAGGAACATCAGCTCCACACACTCTCGAGACACTTCAGTCTACCTGGTTAGCTTGAAAATCTCCTGCATAGGCGTTACCGAGCACGTTCCAAAATCGCAAGGGGTGTGTTTATATTTCGAAATACATAGAAGCTAAAGCCTCGTTGTCATTAGCCCCTTGACTCTCAGTAGCTTGAATGTAAGTATTTTGGGACGTTTTACAAATGTGAATGTGTTGTTTGCTCGACTTGAAACATCTTTCCCACGCTGCTTCAAGTTCCAAGTGCAGTGGATGTTTAAATTTTCGCTTTCAGCTTAAATTTTCCATTAAAGTTACTTACTTATTTTAAAAAGTTTGGAATTTTATACATTCGAGAGAGAATTACAATCGGATATCCTCTTTTACGTCTTATAGTGGTTCAAAGTATGATAGTCCACAGGATATACTCATAGTTCATGTTTCTGCACATTACTTGTCTGTTTTATTAAACCTACCAATTTTGGCCTGACACAATCTTAATTGTCCCGAAAGAGCACGGCTTTATGCCTGGTAGATCCACTTCGGAGGAGGACATGTGGGTGGAATCTACACAAAGGACGCCGCACAAAACAAATTAAAAAAGAGCTACAGCTACAGTCAAATGGACTGAAAATGTAGTATGTTGTCCTTCATGACTTTCTGATGAAAAGTCTTCATGGACCCAACATCTGAAAATGGCCAGTTTTAGAGATATAAAGGGTCCAAAAGTCAGGAACATCCGATAATGTCATAATTGAGAGTATCATATGGCGTATGGAGATGTTTAATGTTGCTATTCTAATGTATGTTTTTGGACATATGACACTCACTCACTCAACCCCCCCCCCCCCTCCCATGCTATGCACATCCACATGCACCAAACATTTTGCAAGGGACACTTTTACCAGATGGTTTGAGAAAAACTTAAGACATATTCAATTCTTTTTTGGCAGGCATAAACAATTTTTGCTCTCGTGACTGGGACATTCTGGTTGGTTCTTCATTCCTTGTTTTGTTCCACAAAAAATATATCGATGTGCCGTTTTTGTTCATTTAGTCTTGTAGCCAGGGGGATCCCAATTGCCTCCTTTATTTAGATGGAGTTACCCAAGTGTATTTTGAGCTCAAGAACACGAATTTTTTAGGTAGAAGTTTGCCCGGATATCGATAAGTTTTTTATTAACAAAAATCTTGCAAAATACTGAGAACTTAATTTTTGGCAAAATAAACAATAAACAAATAGCGATTGATCTTGACGCGTACTCTTCATTTCTAGACCAAAGAAACGATGAAAACTGAACGAAACATTAACAATTTAATGAAAATTTGTAATATATTATTATTAACAATTGAAAATCGCAAAAATTGCATTTTTCGAGTTTTTAACGGCGTTTATCTCGAAAACTATGTGTTTAACAAAGAAATTGCAAGACATTTTCTTCTTAAAATTTTGTCAAAAACTAAGTTCTCAGCATTTTGCAAGTTTTTTGTTAATCAAAAACTTATCGACATCCGGGCAAACTTCTACCCAAAAAATTCGTGTTCTGCAGCTCAAAATACACAAAAAACACTCGGGTAACTCCATCTAAATGAAAGAGGCAATTGGGACCCCCCCTGGCTACAGGACTAATTAATAAATGCCTATACAGGGTGTTCCTAAATAAGTGTCGCAACGGAAAACTGTAAATTCCTCTTGAAAAAAGAAACTTTCTTTTCCTCTTCCATTTTTCTCTCCGGGCTTTTGTTTTCGAGATACACGGTGTCAAAATTTTAATTTTTTTTAAATTTTTGCCAATATCTTACGAACCGTTTGAACTACAGGACTGAGTTTTTGTACACGCATTACCACTATTAATAGCTACTGTTTCGCACCCTTCTCGAATTCATTGGACGTGCCAGTGGTGGAGATTTAAAGATATCGTAAGGGTTTTCCCCCCTAACTTTTACGCCACTGGAAAAATTAACATTTGATAGGAAATTCTGAAGCGTTAATGAATTTTACACAAAAAGAGTTCTCTTGGTTCATTGCTCTAAAGTCAACCGTTTTCAAGAAAAATGTCTTTTTATGAACAAAAACAAACATTTTGCTAACGTTTCGAAAATCTTTTGTAATTTAAAAGATGGTTAGTAATAATTAAAAATTTTAACGAAATTTAACAGCATTTGCAACAAGTAGCTATCACTAGTGGTAATGTGTGTACAAAAGCTCAGTCCTGTAGTTCAAACGGTTCGTAAGATATGGGCAAAAATTTTAAAAAAATTAAAATTTTGACACCGTGTATCTCGAAAACAAAAGCCCGGAGAGAAAAATGGAAGAGGAAAAGAAAGTTTCTTTTTTCAAGAGGAATTTACAGTTTTCCGTTGCGACACTTATTTAGGAACATCCTGTATAGGCATTTATTAATTAGTCCTGTCCTGTAGTTCAAACGGTTCCTAAGATATTGGCGAAAATCTGAAAAAAAGGTTTGACACTGTGTGTCTCGAAAATGAAAGCCTGGAGAGAAAAATGGAAGAGGAAAAAAATGTTTCTCTTTTTAAGACACTTATTTAGGAACAGCTTGTATTTTTTAATGTAACTATTTGTTTGTTTTGTGTTCTTTTATTTTTATTTATTTACTTTATTTTATTTTTGTTTCATTATTTATTTATACACATTTATTTTACTGTTTTTTTGTTCATTGTCATCTGTATATATTTTTGTTATTTTGTTGTTTTTGGTCACATATTTTTAAGTATTTATTCATCCTACAAACTAGGTATGAATTAAAATAAATAAATAAATAAATAGGCTAAGTAATAACTGTTGACAATAAACAGTACTCGACTTGTCGAAGTATATTCCTAGACTTTCCGAAGGAAATTTTTTAGCAGTCGACTTCTTTGATTAACGTTTGAAAAAAGTCATTCTAGAGACTCGTAAAAATCCTTTTTATGACTCCAATTTATCCCAAAATATACTTATAAGAAAAATAATATAGAACAGATCCTGGCGTCGCCCTGTACATCACATACACAATCGAAATCTAATTATTACTGTAATTGCACACTTACCGCTCCAACTAAACACGCTATTACAAAACAAATTAATTTCAAAAAGTTGCGCCGTAATTAAATACAAAGTTGCTAGACAGTTTCAAATTTAATAATGAATCATTCCAATTCCAGGCAATGTTATTCTTTACTTTTCTTGTAAAGTTCTATTGCTAATGAAAGCAGTTCTAGAGAAATGATTAAATTTGGTTGGTTTTCTGCTTAAATTAGTTCCCCAACTAAATCGTGCCGTTTCCCTTTCGAAGAGAGACGCGCCAAATTGACCCGAGCGGGACAAAAAGAGACGAAACCGAAGCCGGTGGGGTGAAAATAAAAATCAAACGAAGGCAATGGATTACACTTGACACTGGCTCAATGATCATTGGAAAAACGAGATCGATTGTTGAAAGGAACTAACTCAAATATTCGGCAATTCCTCCTCGTCCTCCGACGATTGTTATTTGCATTCCGTAAATATAGCGGGGCCCTAAAAGGAAAATGCGAAATAAATTTCAAGAGGATTTGAATAATCGAATTTGTGTATATAATTTGTTTTATAGAAATATTTCTGTATTGAAAATTTCATTTCGTGCCTTCTTCATGTTCCGCAAATAGATAACGTATTTTTTAAATACTTGAATTACCTATTAAGAATTAACTGTAATCAATTTGATGATTTTTTCAGCGGTTCCAAAAATGTTTCTTCATATTATTGTGGTAAGTCAAAATTATGTATTAAATAGTTATTTACACCATAAAGGAGGTAAGTATTTTTTACCAGTCGAAGACGATTTTGCGCCCGAACGGAGCGCGGGCTGGCAATAGAGTCCGAGACTGGTAATTTATACTTAACTGCTGCGTGGTGTATAACATTTTAACTGTTCCCACAGTTCTTTATGGTTCATGAAATAAAGATTAGGTTTTATTTTTTTGACATCTTTTAATCAATTCATTTTGACATTATTCGAAATCTTGCAAAGTCGCCTTGGTTGTTTGGGATTTTGACGTTTCTAAGGTGTTTATAAACAAAGCTACATGAAAGTTGCAATTTTGCTGGTTTTGAATTATTATTTATTATACAGGGTGAGTCAGAACTTATCCAAAAAAATTCTGGATGTACAGGGGACCCTTACAATACAATGATTTAAAAATACACTTCTGCACGGCACTGGAAACTGGTCCACTGTAAAACCTGACCTCGTACAATGCGATCGGTATGGCGGTGTGATAAAAACGGACAAAAACTTTCACAAGGAAAGAAACATGTAAATAGAATTTTATCGCACCTATTTTATATCGGCAAATTCAACTGCTTTTGCCTTTATTAATTAATAAAATTAATTTGTGTTTTTAAATAATAAAATCATTTGACATACCCGATGTTACAACAATTGTTCAAAATTTTATTCACCAATGTGTAAACACATTTGGGTCCGTTGTACTCAGTTTCTACGAACTAACACAAATGTTGTCTTGTTTCACCATAACACAAATGCTGCACCATAAATTAAAACGATATCCATCAACTCACGCAAACCATTTGTGACACAAACTACCCATTTTTTACACTAATTACTAAAAACCTGTTGCAAACACCACATATAGCAAGTAAATATCGCAACGACGATTGTAAAATCCGAATTCAGTATTCGGAGTCGCTGAGGCCACGTGGCGAATGACGCTAGAGACTACAGTTGTCCAGCTATGTAGTGGTTGAATGTACTGTAACTTCAATATTTTTTTCTCGGAAACTATAAAGATTTTACAAACATTTTTTTTACGATATTGATTCTATTTTTCATGCTGCATCTATTCCTAAATTTTTTTGGATAAGTTGTGAATCACCCTGTATATATACTATATATACTATTTATATAAGTGATTTTCAAATAGAAAATGCAGTAAATGCTGCCTGCGAACTTTTATTGCGCGAGAAGTCGAAAGTGCGCTAAGGACGAGCATATAGAAAATTCAAAGAATGGTGCCAGAACAAAAATACTGGTGTTTCTGAAATGTCACTGCTAGCATATTTCATGGAGAAGTCAAGAACTTTAAAGTCACGGGCGAGTTTGTGGACTAGTCAACTATTTTCATAGAGGAGAACGTGGATATATCAAAATACCCCAAACTGAGAGCATTTTTGAATCGGAAGAATGACGGCTGTACACCTAAAAAGCCAAACGTTTTTACAAGAGAACAAGTGAACGATTTTCTCGTTCAGGCACCCGATAACACATATTTGTTAACGAAGGAAGTGGCGGTCTCAGGCATTGCCGGAGCTAGCCGTTCTGATGAGTTATGTAAACTTACTTTGGACAACGTTAATTTCAAAAATTTCGTTGACATTATTGTAGTTACAATTCCAGATTCTAAAAATGGTATGTCACGTACGTTTACAATTACTTCTCGTCTGGGTTCTGTTTCTCACCTAGAAATTCTCAAGAAATATATCAAGATTAGATATCAAATTAAAACTGAAACGCTTTTTTGTGCGCTATCAAGCAGGTAGATGTTACAACCAACCAGTCGCCAAGAATACCCTTTCTATGATTCCTAATAAGATTGCACAGTTTTTGAAACTAGAACATCCTGAAACATATACAGGCCATTCATTCCGAAGAACATCGGCAACGTTACTGGCTAATACAGGATGCATTAGCAATCAAGAGACATGGTAGGTGGAAATCAGCCACATTTGCAGAAAGTTGTGTTGCTGACAGTTTAAGTAACAAAAATGAAATAGCCAACAGGACTCTTTACAATGACACTTCAACTCCAGGTTCTAGTAGTACGTTGCATCACGCTGTTTTAATGGATTAGTAAGATAATACTGAACCTCCGGTGACTGAAATGGAAAGGTTAAATCATTTAGAGAAAAATGTGACAATTGGTAAACGCGAGGGAATAATTATCCAGATTTTATAAATGTTAATAAATGTAATAACTGTAACAATTAGGTACTATAAATATTCATTCATAATAATTAATAAAATGTAATGTTCATCAAATATTTCAATTTATTTGTTCATAAAATATGTATTTATAACTAGAAATTGCTTTTTTCCCTAGGGAGGTAAGTTATCTCACTTACATACCGTTGTAGATAACAACTTCCACTTCTACGGTAAAATCCACTTACCTCCTTAAAAATAATGTATTAATAATAGTCTATTTATTATAATGAGCAGATAAATAATATTTTGAGTATTGGAAAGACATGCGAATAAAATTAATATTAATCAAATAACGAATGTCAGTGGAAAACAATGTGAAAAACCATAGCCTTGTATTTTATACTGATATACAACCTACTAAAACAATATTATCCCTCACAGGGTTGCAAACCACCTACAGACCAGGGTCCGACTTACCCCTTTAAGTCATAGATATTCCTATTCATATTTTTGCCTGAATTTTGTTACCGCCTCGCCGGTTTTTGAGGTCGCTGATTACGAATCTGAAAATTCCTGAATAAAAGATGGCGGATCAAATATGGCGGATGTGAAAATCTGAAAAGCATTTAAAATTTGAATAATATGGTTGAAACTTGTTACCCGGTGGTCGTCAAAGTCACCAATGACGAATATAAGGTTTTAATTCGGAAATTTTTAAATCCAAAATGGCGGATAGACAATTATTTCAACTATTTGAGGGCCAAATTACAAGAAAGTTGCCCAATATTTCGTTGAAACTTTTTTTGAAATCTGATCCAGGATATTTCACTTCTTAATTTAGAACACCCTGTACATAAGGCGGCAGAATGTTATGCGAACACATGTGAGATTTACAGCATCTAATTTTCAACAAGTAGCCGCTTAATGACCGGCCGAAAAACGCGCGTACAAGATTACGGCGGACCCTCCCGGACCCGCTTAAGCCCTGCCAGACGGGCCGGTCTGTTTGTAAACAACCCTCAGGAGCGTGGGCGAGCGGGACGCCCGATAAATCATCGAACGGCTCACCGCAAATAGTTGCGTGTAATCGCACACCATAAAACCGTACCGACAACGTAATTGCGTGAGTAGATGTCAATTGTTTAGTGCTACTCTGCACGGCCTACTGCCGTTCTGTTGAATCACGTCGCCGCGGTAATCCCCAGCGTTTAGTTTAAAACGTGTTAATTCGTTAAGCGTGGGCGTTTTAGGGCTGGGCGGTCACGAGCGGATCTTTCCCTTCTTACCATGCTTAGTCTACAAAATCTCGATTTAAATTAGGTGGTTATCGTAAATTTCCTAGAGTGAAACACTTTATAGCGAGTGCGTTATAAAATTACATCCGTTCGAACTCTATCATGTTATTTATGTATTTATATATTTAATTTTAACAGGAGAAACATACAATTACTTAAATAAAATAAATTCAAGTAATAATTTAAGTTAAAATATTAAAATGATAATAGTAATAATAATAAATACCATAACAAAAATTATATATACACACCACAAATAATATTAGAGAATAATTATAAATTATGTTGGGACCTGACAAAACAATCGCACGTTATTGTTGGATATAACATTTCGGAATAAAACGGAAAATATCACGTCCATAATTGATATAGCAGTATCATCTGACCAAAATGGGATAAAAGAACCTCACGCAATTCTAAAATCTCCGCCAGTGCTGTATGAAAAAAATTGAATTAGCGCTCAAAAGTAGCTAATATTAATGATAATACGTGTATAAAATTTGGATTCTCTTTTAAGATATCGTCAAAAAACTAAACATAAAAAGAAATCTATTTTATTGACACCCTGTATCTTAAAAACGGTGCGTTTGCTGGCCCATATTAATATGAACTTTTTTTCTTAGAATGAGCCAAAGAATCACACCTTATATTTTCCAGCACACCTTTTTGAAACACGCTCTTTCCAAATCCGCAATAAAAAATAGGGGTTCCCATTACTTAACTTGACCTTCAAATAACCTTGGAGGTCAAAGTCAAGGTCAAGTGCAAGGTCACCATCAGATAGCCAGGGAAAAATCCTTGCACTTTTGTCTGAAACATTTTTTCCCAAAATGCATTCTTCGAAAGTTCTGCCGTACCGGGACTTTTGGAAGTCGACCCACATTTGACCAAGGTCATTGTCAAAGTCGTGGTCAAGACCACATTTGGACGCAAAATTTCCTGCTCTTTCGAAATCTGCAATAAAAAATAGGGGTTCCCATCTGAAAAATCAATTATGACCTTGAAATGACCTTGAGGGTCAAGGTCGAATACAAGGGCACCATTGAATAGCCAGGGAAAAATCCTAAAACTTTTGTATTTATCATTTTTCAAGAAAATGATTTATTTTTTGTGCCGCCCTGTATACTGAGGACCTTCATAGCAAATTAAATTTAAAATTAAAAATGCAAAAATGGATGAAAATTAATTTTAAGGTTTTTTATAAGAGAAACCGTTCAAATCACATAGATCGTACTATAGTAGGCACTTTCAAAAAACAAAGATTTCAATTTAATTAACGCCTATGGACAATAAAATAACGTGAAAAGCAGCTGAGATATAGATAATTAAAAAAAAGGTTTAGGTATGTGTTAAATGAATAGGAAAATTTTAAAATCAAATAGCGAGTACTTAAAATTAAAATTAAGAGCTGAGATTTGGTGAGAATTTTTTTCCCTAAATGTTTCGAACAATGAAGTCACCACTATTGACAGATAACATTGCTTTGTACCTATTTGCACTACGACCTACTAATATGTAGCGAGTACAACTAGTATCGCAGTAGCTGGAGTAAACTTTTTAACTAATCTTGTTGGAAACAACTACTTCAAGAGCCATATGCCTCGATTGGTATTGGGTTGTGCCCCCTATAAATAGCTAATACATGTCTGTCGTTTGAAACTGACGAGAACTAACAATAATAATAATAAGTTCAAAACTAGTCTATGTTTAGTAACTTTCGTAGTGAAATTCTAACTAAACAAGCCGTATGTGCAACTTTGGTAAGGTTTTGAAAAAAAATGTACATACCTGTTCATAAAAAATATAAACTGATTACAGTCAACATGGTTTCATGAAAGGAAGATCAACCTTAACTAATCTTCTAGTGTCCAGTTTGTTCAACACAGAAAATATAAATTAAAGAATATAGATATTCTATAAGGCGTTCCACAGGGATCAGTACTAAGACTGTTACTATTTAAAATACGATATAAGTTACTTATATGCTGATGGCATAAAATTATTCTTTAAATTAACTGAATTGACGATTGTAATCGCTTAAATCACTGTTTTTCAGAGGTGAATATTTATGTGTCGTTAAAACAAATCTGTTTTAAATATAAATAAGTGTAATGTCATGATTTTTGCAAGGAAAAAAATATTATCAAGGTATAACTATACAATATTTGAATTGAATTGAATTTGAATTTTATAATGCACATTAACTTAATAATACAAGAGTCCTTAAAAAATAGGGTTCATAATAAAAAATGCGCCTTAATCAACACTTACAGGATGTGTTTAATGCGTTTGAATGATCGCAACTTGAAATATGCTATTTAGTACTTTGTGGTAACATTGATAAGATCCAAAGAACATTTTTTAAAAATGTCTATTTCAAATAAAGAATTACGTCTATATTTCCTAATACTTTTTATCTAGAGATATCTCGTATCCGATTACAACAATCTACTCCATTCTGTCTTTCCGAAGTCAGTTGAACTTGTATAAAAACGCCTAGCAATAAAATTTAATGAGTTTCATGGGCGTCCCTACAAAATTTTCTGCCATAGGTAAAAAATAATAAAAATTTGTATATTTGTAGAAAATTTCTGTTATATGTTCATTTGGCCAACAATATATTTTAATTATTTATTTATCCTCAGTTTTCCTTACATAAATTATAATTTGTCCGCCGAATTACGCCTCTCGTCAAGTCATCGATATTTTAAAATATTTGTTTTCGCTTCCTCTTTACGTAATGATCTATAACACCTTGTTTAATAACACGAAACATTGTGGACACTGAAACTTTAGTTAGTATGTGAATTCTATTTATAATTTCTTTGTCTGATTTTTCATTTTCTTCCTTTTTTAAATAATCGTAAATATTTAAAATGAGATGCTGACACTGAACATGTAATGTTTATTTTTAAATTCTAAATCTGTTTCATCAACAACCGGTTCTACTAATTCAATATTGTCTGGCGGTATTTCGTTTTGTTCCGTTTCAAAAGGTCTCCAAAATGCCATGTTGTGATAATATTAGTAAACAAAATATCCCTGTTATTTCTCTCTTTCGCAATTGTAATATAAATAACTAATAGAAGATCCTATAATAAACTAAAATTACACCACCACACCACACACCAAATTTCGCATTACTGCTAGGCAATTTGTTGACAATTGAAATTTATGGCCGGTTGCCCAGTCCGGCTGTGTTTGTTCGCCGTTTGCCCGCACGCGCATTCTTCAACTGGGAGACCAGGCCTGTATATCGGTATGGCTAAATAAATATGGGGACAAGTTTTTCAAATATTTCAATGACGAGTTGTTGCGTAGCGACCCAACTTGGTACATACCGCCTAGCTCTTTGGTCTTCAATTGAGATATTTTGCTACAATGGTAATAATATTAAAAAAAAGTTTAGTACTAATATCCATAATTTCTTATAAAATGCACTTCTTATCGGCTAAAGCATAATAGTAGTATAAGTCTGCATGTTTTTAATTTTGTTAGTTCTTAATATAATATTGTATACAGGGTGTAACGGATGCTGATGGCCAAACTTCAGGGGGTTATTATACAAGTAATTTTCAACAAAAAAGTATTATAAGATTTTTTTGGAAAGTTGATAGTTGCTCTTTTATTTAACATTTTTTGATTTCAAAAAATTGTGTGCCTTTTTTCATAGAAACAAAAATATATCTGTTATTCTTACAGCCACATCAAATTTAGACATACCATCGGAAAGAGCGTTAAATTTACTACAAGACGAGCATATATGAGTGTTTAAAAAATCTTCTATACCAGGTGCTGTAAAAAGTTAAATGTAATAATTGTGAAATGAGCAAAATTAGTGGTATCTCCTTATTGGTGGTAACGCCAAAAATTTGTTAATGAGGACGTGTTTTTTCTTCAGCAAAAACTACTGTATTTAGTAAGCTCTTCAACGATATATCAACTTTTGAGTTTGCTATTTTTTTTTGGCAACAATATCGAGGGCAAAGGTAATAAAACCGTAAAAATTGAAAATACACAAACTTTATAATACATTATTTTTATTTTAAATCTGTTCGTATTACTCCATGCGTGTAGTTTTTGTGGGAGTTTCTTCAAAAAGCTGTTTTTTAACTCTCCCTCTTTCTTCTGTAATCCGCAATATTGTTACAAATGTGTTTTTGTTTAGAATGCGTCTTTCATGATAGATAAATGCCAAGGCGGCTGTGAAAAACAATATTGACACAACTGTCAAAGTCATAAAATTACTTTAGTGTTCTTGTTAATTACCTACTTAAGTATCTAAATTGAAGATGCCACGTTTTTTCACAAATAACGAGTATCGAGATATTTTATTTGTGTATGGTGTTTGCAATGGAAATTCTAGAGCAGCAGTTGCAGAATATTCTCGCCGCTATCCTGAAAGACGCATTCCAAACAGAAAAACTTTTGTAACTACATTTCGGGTTTTGGGAGAAACAGGCAGTGTTCCAGGACCTCATCGTCTAAATGCCGATCGAGTAAATCGTCATCAAGACCAAATTATAACAGCGCTTTTTGAAGAAACTCCCACATTAAGTACACGCAGGGCAGCAATACAACTTGGGAGAATTTCGCATACGTCAGTTCACAGAAGTCTCAGAAGGAACAACCTTCACCCTTATCATTTGACCCCTGTTCAAAGTTTACTGGATCGTGATAGGGCAGAACGTGTTCAGTTTTGTCAGTGGTATATCCAACAAACTAATAGAGATCCCCAATTTTACAAGCATATAATTTGGACTGACGAGTCAACATTTACCAGAGATGGCATATTTAATTATCATAATGACCATACGTGGGCACCTGTGAATCCTCATGCTGTCAGGCCCTCCAATAATCAATACAGATTCAAAGTTAACGTATGGATGGGTATAATTGGAAATTACGTTCTTAGACCAATTATACTAGAAAATACATTAAATGCAGAGGCATTTCTTGATCTTCTTCAGAACGAACTGCATAATATATTAGAAGAAGTTCCTTTAAATTTTCGGATTAATTCCTGGCTTCAAATGGATGGTTGCCCTGCACATAACAGCAGGGAGATTCGCGCATGGCTAAATGAGCATTATGAAGATAGATGGATAGGACGCTTTGGTACAGTTAGGTGGCCTCCTCGAAGTCCTGATCTAACTCCGTTAGACTTCTTTTGGTGGGGTAGATTAAAATCTTTGGTATATGAAGTACCAATTGAAACTCGAGAACAGCTCGAACAAAGGATTTTTGCTTGTTGGGAGCTACTTCGACAGCAAAATGGAGAAGTGCGTCGCACAGTTGCTTCCGTGCGGAGAAGGTGCGCTTTATGTATCCGTCAAGGGGGAGGTTACATCGAAAATTATTAAGTCATTGTAAATATGTTACTAAGTTATAAATAATTTTTTCAACAATTTTGTTACTTTAATTTAAAAAAGCAGTCTTAAAATAAAAATAAAGTACTATAAAGTTTGTGTATTTTCGATTTTTACGGTGTTTATTACCTTTGCCCTTGATATTGTTGCCAAAAAAAAATAGTAAACTCAAAAGTTGATATATCGTTGAAGAGCTTACTAAATACAGTAGTTTTTGCTGAAGAAAAAACACGTCCTCATTAACAAATTTTTGGCGTTATCACCAATAAGGAGATACCACTAATTTTGCTCATTTCACAATTATTACATTTAACTTTTTACAGCACCTGGTATAGAAGATTTTTTAAACACTCATATATGCTCGTCTTGTAGTAAATTTAACGCTCTTTCCGATGGTATGTCTAAATTTGATGTGGCTGTAAGAATAACAGATATATTTTTGTTTTTATGAAAAAAGGCACACAATTTTTTGAAATCAAAAAATGTTAAATAAAAGAGCAACTATCAACTTTCCAAAAAAAATCTTATAATACTTTTTTGTTGAAAATTACTTGTATAATAACCCCCTGAAGTTTGGCCATCAGCAGCCGTTACACCCTGTATGTATATTTGTCAAACCATGTGTAAATGGAAATCTTTCCTGTTGTGTAGTATTTCTAAAAAAAATGGTTTACCATTTCCTGCCAATTAGTACTTAGACATATGCTTACTGTGAATGTTAATTACAAATTAATTTTAACATTAAACAAGAAATTTAAATTGCGACAATGTAGACATTTATACATATAAGTACCTACAAATTTATATGACAAGAATAATTTACCGTTTCAATATACGTACCTATAGTAAATAACGTAATTATTACAAGTTGTTATAATTAGTAATCAAAACTAATTCATGGTATTAACTACAAGAATCAAGAATCGGACATTCAAGTATACGGTAGCAGTATGTTATTCATAATGAGCAAATAAGATTCTTTTAGACATAACCAAACGGTGAAATAATAAGTGGCAGTTTCTTAGCATTACTCAAAATGGAATGTTTCAATTTATTTCTGTTAAAAAAGTTTGTTCTTAATTACACATGGGTGGTATTTTTAATTTACAGATACTAATCTCAGCAGATGCCTGTTTCAACCTTTAGTAGTGACGTCACATACGCCAAATAATAGGCCATAGTGCACATTGTCACGAAGAATCTCGCAATATTTTTACTATATCGATATTCGACCTTATGTACGTTGGACACAATTACCAAAAAAATGCCTTCTTTGTCATGACCTTAAACATTGTGATATTATGGCAATATTAGAAATATTTAAGAAGTTTCAAACCCCCTAGTGACAAACAAAAAGAATTATAGAATTTATATATTTAAATTTATAGAACAATATTGACTTTTATGATAATTAATAAATTTAAATATCAATGTTAAGAGTACGACTATAATAAACCACCTGAAGAAAAAAACACTAGTTAAACACACTGACACAGTACAACACCAGGAAAAACAATAACAATACTTAGTAAAAGAAGAAAATGTCAAGATTAAACAAAACAAGAGAAAATACACTAATGATGACAGCGATAACATATCAACAAGAGCTCACCTGCGTATGAGGCTATTCTTTCCGAGAATGAGCATCAGGAATAGCACGGCTAATGTTAAATTTTTACTTTATTTAAATTTAGGAATATTCTTTTATATCGTTTTAAGCATATTAGTATATCTATTTTATGAAACATGTGTTGGTTCTTCTTATTTACTTCGAAATCCTTGTAAAAATAAATTAATTTGTTGTTAATTTTTATAGCACGTATGTAAATAGTACACAAGGGTCAGATTCGGTCTGTACAATTTCAACTATGACAATTAGTTGCGGGTTGCCTAAATATGTGACGTCACACTAAAAGAGTCTATTACTCTGAACAAATCGAAAATGTACCAGGTGTATCTTAAGCCTTGGAAAAATTTACTACAGTTTCGAATCGAAAATTAAATCGTTCTGTTACAATACTGCACGACGATTAAATCTCACTTTTTTAAAAACTATCAAAATCTTGACACAATTCTATTTCTTTAGTGTCACAAAGATCATTTAGTTAATTGGAACGAAACATACTTATAGAACAAATAAATATTTTTCATACCTATCACTTATTAATTTAAGGAGGTATATCGGGTTTACTCAAATGCACGGATGTACTTGAAATTTATATAGCGTATTACCCAGTGCTCCCTCTATGCGTCATATTTTTTTTGAAATTTTTTTGAATTTTTTTTTGAATCTAGATTTTGAGATATTGTTGTTGAAAGTTGTTCATTTTAACAGGTTTATATGGCGAAGATGGACGGTGCGGCTCTTTTTTTGCCCACAACTGAGGAAAAAATGTAGAAATTGTGAAACAAAACTTTTCCATAGAAAGTACACAGTATTATCTTATTTTTGATGTAAAACTAATTTAGGTTTTGAACATAGTACAGCTGTATTAATTAGAAACAGAAACCAATAATTGCATTTCTGTCTGACTTGAGGATTAATGTGGCAACGTCGCAATCAGCTAACAGCAGGGAGGGAATACATTCGAAAGACTTGATAAAAACGAAATTGATTTCAAACATATACATTTTTCCTAAATCCCATGTACATTGTTATCAACAATAAATTATCCACAACAGATGATTTTTTGTAATGTTTTTAAAAACCTAGATTAATTAAAACAGACTAGGAAGCTGTGATATATTTATTGGAATAAAAAATACAGTTGATAAATCCTTTTAATATATTTAATGGTTTATAAAAACATCGTAATCATTACCCAGCAATATTTAAGGTTACATAAAGTTTTCTTTACTTGATTAATATAATTAGTAATATTTGAGATAAAAGCATTTGTACGGAATAACAAAGGAACATAAATATTTCTCAGCAAACTTTATCTAAAAAATTAGTTATAGTTGAGAAACGTTTGTAATAGAGATTAAAAAACACGAACAGTGAGTAATAATGTAATTTCTATCACAGAACCTTCAAAATTGCATCCAACATTTTCTTTGACTTGGACGAGAGATGGCGCGAGTGTCATTTCATTTCTTTAGAACTAAATTAACATAATTTTCGTTGTTTTACCAGTTCACATGATTTACGGATTTTAAATAAAGGATACAATTCTTCGCGAGGATAATACGATATATTTGCTATATGTAATAATTATATCGTACATAGTTTACACACAATACATATCTGAACGCGTACGCATCTTTACCCGAATTTGACGCGCAATATCTCCGATGTCCGAGGTCTGTAGGTTCGCAGTGTGTACAACTACTAGTCAATTATTAGCGCTGTTGCCACATCTACATAGTCTATGCGTTCATTAAATATAATATAAAACTACTTAAATATGATATTTTTATGTTGTTAATTAGTCAATATGTATGCTATGTGCATATGAGTAGATTTCTTTGCTATATATATATAATGTTTATCGCAAATAATTTCAATAGAATTTATTTTTTTTAAATTGGCAGCAGGCTTTAGTCCCATAAGAAAAGCATAGGATTTCCTGCGCTCCTCACTTCCCTCGGACCCCGATATGCCTCCTGAATTGAAAAAATTGCTTCAATAATATGACTTTTCTAATTTTATAACTCAGACAAATCAAAGACGATTATTTTCTTTGTTCCAACATTGCAAATCGAGGTTCGCAAGAATACAGTGGTCCGAGTTTATTGAAAAAAATACCTAACTACTTTTAGAGGAAACATACCCGGGTTTACGAATTTCACTACCCTTTCCGAACTAAAGATTGAACCATTTCAGAACACAATTCCGAGGTTTTAGCATGTTACACCTCGTACAACATAGATAATTATTTCCCGTACCCACGGATCACTAGAAGTTAATGAGAAGAGCACATAGAATTTGCATAAAAAGAATTATATATCAAATAACGTTGCGAATGGGTACAATGGGCCTTGCAGGCTGTCTCGTTCCTGAATTAAATAGCTTTCACGGTGGTCACGTCTTAAGGCTCGTTGTATCCCAGCTTATTTCATCCACTTTTGTAACAAGTCATGCTAATGCACTAAGCAGTGTTCTTTATAACAAGCCTGTCACTGTCATTCAGGTTAACGTTCACCGGGTGGCGCGAATAAAAAAATCGGTTTTCAACAGGGCGCGCGAATCTGAATCTTGTTACGCCGACAGAAGAGATTAAAAAATTAACAGATCGGAGACTTCTTCAATCTCGTTTGTGGATTAATTGAACAAATTTTAACGGTCTCGCAGTAAGTGGAAACCGATTTGCCTTGTTTCTTATTAGACGTTGAAAACAATAATTAGACTCCTTTGAGTTAGACAAAAAATGATATGACATAGTTTATAGGTTATATCTCACTGACACTCAAAACATACAGATATCGTTGAGAACTAATAAGTTCGAAACCGGATTTTGTCTGATGATTTTGATGATGAAAGTTTTATTAAATGGATGTGTTTTGCATGTCGGACTAATGAAATTAGTCCAAAGGAAGTTTTGAAATTAAAACGAAACGTCGCCTATTTTTTTTTCATATTATCCTTTTCCGGCTAATACAAATTGTCCGATAGACATAGAAAATTAAAAACATACTTTATGTTTTACAAAAGCATGGGCGAATGTACCTAGATTTTCTATTAGTTATTTAACCAGAAATATAAAATGATAAAAGTGTAATGTTGCTTTAAATTCATTAAATATTATTTAAAAGTAAAGGTGAGACCACTGGAAAAGGTTGATTTTACTTCACCTTTGGAATTAAAATTAGTAACCTGCTATTATCTAACTCATACCGGTGAAAATAAAGACAACAGGAACGAGATAAATTAAACAACTATCTATGTACAGTCTAACTTGTATATATTACTACATATACGGATAGAACAATCTCCCACAGACGTGTTTTATACAAGTTTATGACTTCGTAACTACAAATAAAGGAGACACTTTTAAAAGTACCTACCATACAAGTAATGTAACGTAAAAACATATTTTTTTAATGTAAAAACAAGGACGATACTTTTAATAATATACATATTTATAAACAAACCATAATTTATCAAAGATTATACAGAGTATTTCAGAACTTATCCAAAAAAAAATTTTGAATGTACAGGGGAAAAATTGAAAAGGACAGTTCGAAAGTTTAAAAATTCACTTCTGCACAGCACTGGATACTGGTCCACTGTAAAACCTGACCTTGCGAAAGGCAAAGCTTACAGCATGAACGGACAAAAAATTGAAAGAATTTCTTTCCCAAGGAAAGAAATAAATAACATGTTATAACACCTATTTTATATCAGCAAATTCAACTGCTTTAGCTGCTATTGTTAATATTAATTAATAAAATTAATTTGTGCAACTGTTCAAAATTTGGTCTACCGAAGTGTAAACACATTTGGGCCCGCCTTACTCCGATTGCTATGCACAAAAGCCATTGAAAAACTAATGTAAACACTATCCGGAATCACCTGGGGAACGTGGAATCACGTGGAGAGAGAGCGCATTGCATAAAACGAACGACGCGGATGGCGCTAGAGACTTCAGTAGTCCAGTGATGTAAGGGTTGTAAATACTACAACTTCAATAATTTTTTTCTCGGAAACTAAGGATTTTACAAATTTTCTTTTACGATATTGACTGCATTTTTCATGACGCATCTATTCCCAAATTTTTTGGATAAGTTGTGAATCACCCTGTACAAATATGAGTAACATTTGATGAGAATATAGAAAAATAGAAGAAATAGAATACAAGAGTTAATAAAAATTGATATAATTAAAAAAAAGTTGAAATGCGAGAGATTCGAGGTAAAAATAATTCATATAATCTAGACCAGGGGTCCCCAAACATTTTTCGCTCTTAGACCCACGTGTCAATTTTTTATGTTTTGGGTAGACCTCGCCAATTCTAACATTGAACTGTTACAAATTCCTCAACTTCAAATGTATTTTTGACAGCTAACGTAGTGCAAGTTTCTACAACTTACAAGTGTTGCGACCAAAAACCGAATGGACTACTGCACAATTTTATGAAATAAATTTAATTAATATGTAGTGTAGTAAATAAAATAATTGTTTACTATGAAAATGATAATACTTCTTAATTAGGTTCGATATTACATATAAAAATATAAATTTATTTTATCTTCTTTTATAAACATTTATTTATATAAAATTTTATTTCGTAGACTATGTGAATTATTCCACTTACGGAAACCCGAAATTTTGGTCGCAACCTGCTTAAATGGAACGTGGACCCCATTTACATCTCATGCAGCCCCAATTTTTGTTTTCGCTGACATGGAACCCTTGCAGCTCCAAATCGACCCCTAAGGGTCGATATAGATCACTTTGGGAATCATTTATCTAGACATATACAGATCAACCAACATTATCGACATTGTCGTTTCAAAATTCCATTTACCGTAAAAGCTTTGTATTTTATATAAAATGTAATATCTATTAATTCTCAGAAATCTACCAACTCCATATTTAAAAGTGGACCATTTGAAAAAGTAATTAAAATGTAGAAAAAAATTAATTATGTAATTTATCATGACTGATTTGTGTTGGTCATTATCCAAAGTAATGTAGCAGATGTCAAAACAAGAATGTGATCATTTCTTCGAAGTTTTGCAACATTACTTAACGATTTTAATGTCAATCATATGTTTCTTTATTAGCTTTACATACTATTTAGATATTTTATAATACACTGATGGAAAAAGTTAAGGAACAAAAATATTTCACAAATTTTTCCGTGATATTCGAAAATCTGTATCTCAGAGAAAAATGGTCGTTTCGAGATAAACATAATTTTGAAGCCTTAAGTCTCTAGTTTCAAGATCTTTTGACAAAACATTTTTTTGAACCATGATTATCGAGCAATCAAATACCTAGAGAAAAAAAATTTCATTTTTTTTAGACTCCTTACGATTATTAGACAGTTCAAAAAAATAATTGAAAATTTTTTTCTGGAAATAATTCTTTTGATTCTTCGATAACCATAGCTCAAAAAAATGTTTGTCAAAAGAACTTGAAAGTAGAGACTTAAAGCTTCGAAACGGCCCCTCAAAAATCACTAAAAAATTTTGTACATTTAATTTTTTCCAGTAGGGTAGATTTATTTTAGTTAGTCTTTTAGTTAGATTTTATTTTTAAAAGTTAATTACTTTATATTAACCATATCATATCATTTTATGTTCTGATCGTATTTTGCTTTCATAACCGCGAAAATCTGGTTTCATGCTCGATTTTCTTGAAACGCAAACGCATTTAAGTACATCCTTTGCAGCCTACGTAATTTGGTAACATTTAAAAGTGAATGGCGAAATGATACAGAAACAATATTAAATAAAGTTCATCAATTTCAACAATACTAAGCAGATGTATTTCATGTGTAGACGTTCGCAAAGTGATGGCAGCTGTTAAAATATTAATTTTCTTTCCCCACGACAAAGAACGTGACTGACGCTTATTCCAAACCGCAAGGAACACAATGGTTGGTCACGGCGTCTCTAGATCCGTCCGATACAGTGATTTGTAGGTCTGGATCAGATGGCGGTTTGCAATTAAATGGCATGTAGTACAAGGATATACAAATTATTCCATACTGACGGTGGATTTCAAGTTGTAGTTGTTATGGAAAAATGTCAGCTGCATATTTAAATAAGTCGGCAACTGGTTCAAATGAACGACAAGCAATACCTATTTATTTATCCTTTCAAAACTATACGTATTTAATAAAATGTCAACTGTATTTCAGACAAGTTAATTTTTTTTAAGATAATACCAAACAAGTTTCAAAATGCCTAGTTTTAATTCAGGAAATGTAAATTGTATTTCAAAGTTCTTATAATTAACAAATCACCTGAAAATACAATAATAGAAACAGAATAGATAGAGTTTTTCATTGTACGTAGTATAAAATCCAGAATTCTCATAGACTTGCACTATTTGATTTAATATGAATTGATTTATCAAAGATCGTCCCCAAATTATTGTGTATTGAAGAGAAAAAACTTTTTTATTTATAAGTACGACATTTTTTAGAGCAAATCCTGTTTGTCTTCAAACTCCTAAAAATATTACTGGTTTCTTAAGTATATAGTCTTGAATTTAAAAAAAATGTAAAAGTAACCAAATAGTATCCAAATTTATTGAGATATTGGAATGCTTCAATTGTTTTGCAAAAAAGGAAAAATACTTTCTTCATTTCGTATCAGTTTGAACATCTATGATTCCCGTAATAAAGCCAGAAACAGCCAGATCAATAACAATTAATTCTGTCTGGGATTTGAGGAAAATCATCAAATCAAAATTTCACTTCATTTTATTGTTATAATTTAAATATTTAAACACAATACATCCATAATGCAATAATGGAAAACAAAACTTCAGTCAAATTTTATGACCTCTTAGAAGCCCTGGTCTGAATTCAATAGTTTTTCTAGCATCGATTAAACAGTTTCTGATATAATTATGAGAACAATATGACCAAGTAATAGAAAATAAAGTAACTACTTTTTCTTTAGAAACTTTATATTCTTTGAACTATTACCAATATTTTTAGTAAAACTTTTCGATAATCACTTGGGGTCATATATATATAAGCTTTTCAAAAAATTGAATGCCCTATGTATACAATCAATAAAATAGTAACACATTTTTAATAGTTTGAGGTCTAAAACGAATTTTAATAAACAATAACATTTTGTCATAAATTTACAAATAAAAATGTTTTTTCTCTTCAGGACTACTATAGTTGTTTACAATATCATGTTTTCTTCGCGAAAATATTAATTGCTGTCAATTGTCAATATTAAGATAGAGCTTATGAGAATTGCAGTATACAAAAAATCTAAAAAGTCCTTCCTTAATATCAACACATCATTTGAAGTTACAAATTTTAATATCTTGAATCAAAAGCAAATAAACTATAATTTGAATATAGCAGTGTTGATTTATTCATTATTTCAATGTGATGGGTTCTATAAGTTTATCTTTTCGGGAACACATATTCACTAACGCAGCAATATGAGGCAGCAAAATCGTATGGTTTTATATTAAGAAACTGTAGAAACTTTAGCAACATTAAAACTTTAAAAACATTGTATTACTCGTTTGTTAGAATCCAAGTTAGAATATGGCTGCATCATTTGGAATCCATATTATCAGTGTTACAGAATCAGTATTGAAAGAATTCAGAGAAAGTTTTTAACATTTTTGTACTTTAAAGAAGTTGGAAATTATCCGGAATTTAATACACAATACAATACGTTACTGACAAGGTCTGATATTACCAGTTGGGACATAAGAAGAAAATGTTATTGACCGTCTATTTTATACAAAATGTTACATAACAATATTGATTGCTCCGTTTTTCTGTCTCAAATTCAGTTTAATATACCTAGAAAACACTCAAGACATACGAAAACCTTTTTTCTTAACATTCCTAGAACTAATCATACTTTAAAATGTCCTTTATGTGTAATGTGTTGTAACTTTAATAAATTATGCCACTTGTGTAATATTAATTTTGATAATTTTAAGCGTATATTGGATGTTGCTACACAATTACTAAATCAGGAACATATCTTTTGATGATATGTAGATTATCTTTAGGTATATATTTGTTTTGTCTAATTGTTTCGTAATTACTGTATTAAGTTTGTATTGTATCTGTATTTAGATTAAGTATTTATAATTTTTAGTAGTAAAATAAAATTGCTCTGTAAAAGGGGTAACTGTTGAGCAATAAAGCTTTTATTATTATTAGGTATTATAAGGCCAATGAGAGATTAAAATTTTTTAAACAGACAATGAAATTCATAGCATTAATGATGAATCAATATCTAAAACAGAAGTCAATATTGTTTATCAATAAACATAAATTAAGAGATCCTAAATTGGACCCTTGTGGTATTTCCGAAGATATAATATGATACAGTTTCTGAAAAAGGTGTAACAATTTTTATGTAGTTTCAAATAAAACAAAATACTCCAGTCGGCAGAGGCCGAAAAGTTACTGTTGGTGACATTTTTATGATAACTCGGAAATAACTGCACAGGTCTACTTTAAATGATAAGTATAATAACAGGCTAATTTGCTGACAAAGTATTTTATCAGGAAAAAAAGTTATTAACAATTTAATCGTGTAAAAAATTTTTTTAGTAGTTTTCTTTAAATATCTCAGCGGGATGACTTTGTACGAAAAAATGCTTAAGACATGATTTTGTTCGTAATAAAAATAGCTACAAAATGGCGGTGGTCCGATTACGAAATTTGCAATAACAAAGCCGTGAGATTGAAAAAACTGTTTAAAACGCCAATTTTTTTAAGTTGCTGTAAAAATGTCAATTATAAACAAAAAGTGATAAAACTTTCGAAAACTATAGTTCAATATATATGCAATAATGACGCTAAAGCCGAAAATCAGGAGAGCAAAACTTTTTGTTCTATAAGGTGTTATACATTCATCGGCATCTGAAACTCGAAACTTTGCCAAATTTGTTCGAAGCTTTGCTGACACTTGAAATTTGGTACACACATAGTGTAAATATGCAGAAACCAAAAGCAATTTGCAAAATTCAAGTATCTTCATTTTTGCAGTTTTGGTAAGGTTTTATACGTCACCCTAGTTTTATACGTCACCGTTTTTTTAATTTTTGGACGTATATTTATGTATATTTATAAAATATTCCATTACGGTAGATTAGCCAGCATAATTACCTACAATTTAAAAAAATATATATTTTCATCGTTTAGATCCTAAGCTACTTAACATTTTGCGCCTGTTAGCCGTAGTCGTACATTATTCAACATATTAACATAAAACAAAATCGTACGTGTGGGGTAAACCTTTAACTTTTCATTTTCGAGCGCGAGCTCCGCTCTTCGGCGCTTGTATACTATTAGAAATATGCAACAGTAAATTTAAACAATTGTTTACTTAAAGTTAAAGGTTTACCCCACACGTACGATTTTGTTTTATGTTAATATGTTGAATAATGTACGACTACGGCTAACAGGCGCAAAATGTTAAGTAGCTTAGGATCTAAACGATGAAAATATATATTTTTTTAAATTGTAGGTAATTATGCTGGCTAATCTACCGTAATGGAATATTTTATAAATATACATAAATATACGTCCAAAAATTAAAAAAACGGTGACGTATAAAACTAGGGTGACGTATAAAACCTTACCAAAACTGCAAAAATGAAGATACTTGAATTTTGCAAATTGCTTTTGGTTTCTGCATATTTACACTATGTGTGTACCAAATTTCAAGTGTCAGCAAAGCTTCGAACAAATTTGGCAAAGTTTCGAGTTTCAGATGCCGATGAATGTATAACACCTTATAGAACAAAAAGTTTTGCTCTCCTGATTTTCGGCTTTAGCGTCATTATTGTATATATATTGAACTATAGTTTTCGAAAGTTTTATCACTTTTTGTTTATAATCGACATTTTTACAGCAACTTAAAAAAAAATTGGCGTTTTATACCGTTTTTTCAATCTCACGGCTCTGTTATTGCAAATTTCGTAATCGGACCACCGCCACCGCATTTTTTCGTACAAAATCATCCCGCTGTTATTTAAAGAACTACTACTAAAAAAAATTTTTTTCACGATTAAATTGTTATTAACTTTTTTTCCTGATAAAATACTTTGTCAGCAAATTAGTCAGTTATTGTACTCATCATTTAAAGTAGACCTGTGTAATTATTTCCGGGTTATCAAGGTTTGACACACGCCGAACCTCTACCAAGTGGACTAAAACATTTTGGAACCATAACCATTTTTAGATAAGTTGGACAACTTTTGGATACACATTTGAACAAGGCGACAAGAACTTATACTTTTATTAATCTGAGTATCATATTGCCATATTATGTTAGCTGAAACCGGTGAGATTTCAAAGCATCTAATTCAACCTGTGATTAAGTTCCTTTAGAAATATTTTAATACTCTTTTTGCTGCAATATTAATAGGATGAACATTGTAGCTTATGGTATGAGAATCGAGCTGGACATAAATTCACCGACGAAGTTAAAAACTGAATGAGTAAAATAAACAGACAGCGGTGCTGGTGTTATGATTAATAACCAAAATAAAACAAGACGCTATAATTACCTGTAAGACCAATAAAACGATGGTAGATTAATTTAATTGTAGCCTATCCCTGGGCACGATAAAATTGTAGACACACAGAATAACTCGGTGCTTGAGTTGCATACTACTGAGAATTAGTTTTATTCAAAATTGATTAAGTGCAATGTTGTGGTAGTCGGTAAGTATTGATTACTACGGTATTGAAAGGTAACAAGATGGTTAGCTGTAAAGCGTAATTATGGTATACAATTGCAGAACAAAATGAATCTACGAGAGGAATTGTTAGATACATACTTATTTCAGTGAAGTGTATAACTATCCGATGATGAAACCCATTTAATAAATTTCTTATAATGGAAAACTATTGTGCTGATATTTAAAGTAGGATAGTCACCGTCATAATCAGTCCTTAGGCTTGGCTAGGAATCTTTTTTGACATTTCCTTGTTGTTCTCGGACGAGGTTCTGTGGGGGCGGGCCCTCTGTCGGATCAGACCAGATTTTTAGTCAGTGCTTCCAAACGTTTCGCCATTCATCCCTGACGGCATCTTCAGTTGCGGCAAAATATTTGCATTGAGGTGATAAATCATAATGAGGTGCTCAGGTGACAGAAGAACTCGTAAATTTCTTGTCAATTAACATATATACAGTTTGAATTTGAGGTTAATACAATGCTGTTTCCAATTAAGACACTCCTCAACTATGGCAACCACAAACTTTATTTTTTGGTCAAATAATAACGTATTAGAGTCATTCATGGCCGTGTTTAAAGGTTTACAAAAGCTTTATGTTATGAAATCTTATAACACGTATCTTTTCTGTATTTAAATAAAGATAATTAGATCCATACTAATAATTTACAAACTGTAAGATTATATTTCATTTATGTTACAACTGTTCGTCTGTGGTGTCTGAAATCAAAAATGATTGGTAACCTGCCAAAGTAAGAGAATCCAGGTCATTTGTGTAACTCGAAGAGAGAACTGGGCACAGTATAGAGCCTCGTGGGACTCCCATGCCTAAACGTCAGTAATTTTCAATGCAAAAGCGTTTAATAATGATTATATCATTTTATTTACTTCACGCCTTAATAAATAAATACCTAAAAACAACAATTGACTGTTATATGTCAAATAATATTTGATTGATGACATTTAATGAACTTTATTAAGTACCAACTCTTCAGAAATTGCAATAATGTTATCTACAATTGCATAATAGTTATTATTTACGCCATAAAGGAGATAAGTATTATTTACCAGTCGAGGACGATTTTGCGCCCGAGCGGAGCGAGGTCTGGCAATAGAGTCCGAGACTGGCAAATTATACTTAACTGCGGCGTGGACATTTTATCTGCTCCTGTAGTTCTTTATGGTTCATGAAATAAAGATTAGGTTTTATTTTTTGACATTTCTTAATCAACTCGTTTTGACATTATTCGAAATCTTGCAAAGTCGCCTTGGTTGTTCGGATTTTGCGGTTTCTAAGGTGTTTATAAACAAACCCACATAAAAGTTGCAATTTTGCTAGTTTTGAATTGTTATTTCTAAATGAGTGATTTTCAAATAGAAAGTGCAGCAAATGCTGCCTGCGAATTTTTATTGCCCGAGAAGCCGAAAGTGCGCTAGAGACGAGCATATATGTAGAAATTTCAAAGAATCGCTTTTTTCCTCACTTATCTCCCGTTGCCCATAGCAACTTCCACTTCTACGGTAAAATCTACTTACCTCCTTTAAAATAATTTATTAAATCTATTTACTTTAGTGGGAGCAGATAAATATATGAGTTACTCTGTACAGTAAGTCGCGTTAAAATTTTATGGAATCCATTATCGCAGGTATCTTAATGGAGTAGATTGTTATTGTGTATTTAAAACAATATGTATTTAATGTACACCGTTACATATTTTGTTGTTGAAATTCTAGTCGAGCTTGAAACTTTGTCCGACATTTGATACCGCGAGTAAATTATTAGTTCCATTCCCATTATATAGTTTTAAATGAAAATGAAACAATAGTTTTGTTGTAACAAAGGATCTGAAACATTAAAGCTTACTTCGGAGTCGCTAAACTTGCGAGCGAAATAAAATTTCCTGGTGTAAATCGAGCTCGGCGAACTTGCTATTCAAGATGACCAATTTATAGGTACAAGTTCAGTAAGTTATTGTACACGATCTGAGGAATATTTATTCTGATTCAGTCGAGCATAAAAACGAGAAATAACCGAGGTAATTACTTTATTCTGTTTAAAAAAATGATCCACATTTTTCACTTGGCTTTTTGCTCTCTTTTTAAAGCTCATTCCAGCTTTATCCAACGGTTCGTTAGATTTGAGTGCTGAAATTTATTTGATGTAGATGTAGTTTAATTTTATTTGGTAGCTTTTGCTGTATTACACATAGCTCTGTTTGTTCATAATTAAGTACAAGTATTTTTGAAGTAATTTTACATAAACACGAGTAGAATGAAACAGTAAATTTGCATTTTAATAAGATTTTCGTCTTGCCTTTATTTGGTTTCATAAATTTGTTTTGTTTAATTTCGTACTCAATCCTCAGCCTAATCCGGCGCCAATTAAAATTCAAGAAGTCTTATAAATGGTTATTTATGAGCTGAATAAGTTGCTTATGAATGCGCGCCTTTTAAAAGTACATTCAGAACATGTAATTTCGCGAGTTTCTATGCCCTATTGTAGGCGATACTAACGATTTCCCCAAGAGCTCTTTGTAATATTAATATTTCGCATTAATAAGTTTGTATCACGAAAATATAAATTGAGTTATTCACAAAAATCGAGTGATTGAGATGTGTCTACAAGATTTGTTTTCAGAGGTACAAAATCGAGGACACTTATTTTGATATATTTGATTATTTTGATAATTTGAGAAATATTTGTCAATTTAAATAAGCATTTCACCTCCGAATTCTTTGAAACTGAACCGATCGATTTGAAATTTGGCAGATAGTTAGAGGAAAGGTCAATGAACATTAGTGACATAGCGCCAATTGACGCATCCACCCTGTTGGGGGTTGACACCCCTTCTCGGGGGTGGAATTTTTTTTTCAAAAGTAACACTGGAAATCGATAGAGAATCAAATTTTGAGCAAAAAATATTCGAGAAATCAATAATTTTTTAGTTATTCACGATTGAAAACTTTTTTGCGCGAAAAAAACACTTTTTCAGAGTATTTTTCGCAAGTAACTCAAAAACTACGCATTTAAAAAAAAAGTGTAATGAACAAAAATGTAGCTTATAAATAAACAAAGAAAATCGTTTTTTAAAATGTGTTGTACGTCCTATACAAAGCGAAATATGGTTAGTGGAAGGGGACTTGTTTTGGGGGGAATACTCGAATCGATGTATTCAACGTCAAATAACGGAAAAAGAATAAATTTTTTGTAGTACTCAAACAGACCTTTAAAATGAGCACTTATAAAAGATAATTAGAGCAAAATTGAAGGAGTTCCGTCAAAAACAGATGGGTTACTCATATTTTTTAAGGAAAAATGAGCAGTAAACGCTGTACCGTTTCCATCAGAATTAAAATTAATCGTAGACCCTTTACAATTAGTTTTGTTTTAGTGCTTTTCATACTATCCTGAAGTTAGATCGGTTTAGAATGCATATTTTTTTAATAATGTACGGTAAAAGTTAAAAACGTATTTTTCATTATTCAAAAAAATTGCCTTATTTATACAGGGTGTTAAAAAAAAGTGTAAAATATTTCAGTAGGTAATAGTATGAACCAAAATAAGCAGAAAAGTCTTAATAAACATGGGTCCGCAAAGTAACGGTTGCGGAGATATGGACCACTATTCGTTCGTTTTTCAATCATTTTATTTTATTAGGAATAAACCGACAAAGCAAGCTTTTAACAAACAAAAAACAAAGTTACAGAAGATGTTCAAAGTGCCCTCCGTCCATTTCCAAGCAGGCACGACATCTTCGTCTCAACGATATTCGAACTCTTTCGAAAACACCCTCCTTGGTTTGGATTTCTTGACACTTTTGATTAATCCGTAGCTGCAGCTCTTCCAGGCTATTTACAGGAGTACCATACACTAATGTCTTCAAATATCCCCAAATAAAAAAATCTAGAGGGTTCAGATCAGGCGATCTTGGAGGCCATAAAACAGGTCCGGCCCTTCCTACCCATCTATGTGGAAAAGTTTGGTGTAAATGCTCTCTAACGGCTATGGAAAAATGAGCTGGAGCACCATCATGCTGGAACCACATTTGTTGCCAAAAACTCATACAGTGTGTTCTGCAGAAAGTTGAGGTAAGCAGCGCCTGTTAATCGGTTTGGTAAAATAACAGGACCTAGAAACCTGTCACCTACAATACCCATCCAAATGTTTAATGAAAAACGTGAAAATAAAATAAAATGTTTGAAAAACGAATAGTGGTCCATATCTCCGCAACCGTTACTTTGCGGACCCATGCTTATTGAGACTTTTCTGCTTATTTTGGTTCATATTATTACCTCCTTAAATATTTTACACTCTTTTTTTAACATCCTGTATAATAACTCTGAAACTATGAAAGATAATTAAAAAATGATAGACAACAAAAATGTAGCTTTTTTTTTCAACAAATATTTTGCTTTTTTTATTCCTATAGCATAAAAAATAAAGGAGATATCGCCGCTTGAAGTATCGAGCCCTTCGATCATCCCTTTAAAAAACGAAGGACTTGAAAGGTTTTATATGCAAACGATCTTACAGCTCTTGAAATTATCTTTAAAATGTTTTTTTGTAGGATACCATAGCTTCAAAATTAACCGAGTTATGGTAAAAAAAACAATGACATTTTTTCGGAGCAAAATAGGCTTTCTCACTTTTGGAGTAAAATGTTAGGATTCAAGTGCGCGTTAGCGCTATAAAACTTTATATAGATATCTGTGTACATCATACATACAAAAAGCGTGAATCGGGCCTATGTCACTTTTGAACTTGAACCTAAGATGAACCTTATTCTAAATTTTCATGCAAATCCATGCAGGTTCAATGAATTCGGAGGTTACAGCAGCTGATTTTCAGCTTCAATTACTATACTATATTTGCCTTTTGTTAATGTGTGCTTAAAAATTAGTCGACTTATTTGAGATTTAAAGACGTATTAAATATAAAAGTTTTGTTAAAGTATATTATTTTTTATTCATTAAATTTTATTACAGAAAAATACATTTGGAAGTATGCTCTGAGTTTATTATAATTTTCCCCATTTCTTTTCTTTAGAAAATGGATTTTTTCTTACTTTTCCGTCTTTTTCTCGTAAATTAAATTTCCTCATATTTTATTGCAGTAATCGACCAATACGGCCCTGTACAGTGAAAACGATGAGACTTAGACCCTTGATTTATAAGGCAATTCTGAATTATTTATTGAGTTCTATTTGTGGTTAAAGTTTGATTCACTCGAACTGACACACCCTGTATAGAGAAAGTATTTTTTCGTATAAAATATTAGTATGTATGATTTTGTCACAAACATAGCTAGTCCGACACTGTCCACACATGTAGATGTGAAGAAACAATCTATTTTAATACAAGCATGCAATATTATGGATACTGGATGGTACTATACGATTAAAGCACAATAGTACGGCAAATTTTTTATCTACAATTAATTATAAATATTAAAAGTCCTGGAAGGCCAGTTAAATTCAAGTAAAAGAAACATGTTCACTAAACAAATACGACTCACACTTATTCATTATTTAGCTTGTCAAATCAACTCGAAAACTTGTTAAAGAAAATGTCGCGAAACATTTACGAAACATAAAACTGATTCGAAAAGGTAAACTCTAACACAAAACTACATCACTGATATGAAAATGTACCATCAACTACAAACGAAATTCAGCAAACCTCATTTAAAAACTTTTCTCTACCCACCTTATTTTTCTTAGGGATCCGGCCCATCTCAACTTTGATCCCGGGGAAATTCTTTGTAGGTCCCTTTTACGATGCTATTTCGTAGAAATGAAATTTTGTTCATAGCTGTCAGGTAAATCAAAAGAATGCCCATCATTCTCGAATGGACTTTGCGATTTATAGTTATTTGATTTCGTTGTATTACGTTCGTAATGGCATCGGGTGGACAAATATAAACCAAAAGTACTGAGGAAAATTAACACTTAAAATTAAATTAAATAAAGGTATCTTAGCATCAAAATTATCATACAATGAATAAATTTTTCTTTCTTTATTACCTATTATGATTCTACATATAATCAAAATTTTATAACCAGAATCATTTTATAAAAGAGTTTATTTCATAATACTTTTCTCCGTCTCGCAAAGAATAATGTCAGACAACCACGGACTGAATTTACAATATTGCTATACAAGACATTACTCTGAAATATTTTCACATTTCACTCTGTAAGTGCACTTTATAGAGCGACCTAGTTTCCTAGCAGCATGCGTCTTATACCCAGTTTGAAATTATAAATTTTCTCTAGGGTTCAATTTATAGGTAAATTGTACGTAATGGGAATTTAACATCGCTAAATAAAGTGTACAGGCCAAAAACTGCATTTGTATGTAAAACACCTCAATTGCTGCGGTTCTCTTGAACACGGATATTCATACGTTGAATTTGTAGTCTCTTATGATTCCTGAAAATTTTGAGAGTGGACTGCAATACATAATAACGTACACTTTACACAGCTGAGGCACCGCAACAATGATATATTTTTTTATAAGATGGAACACAGTATATAATAATGATGGAACTTCGCATTTCTCTTAAAGTAGAAAACGGTTCTTTGTAAATGTAAATTTATTATTTAATATACATAAAATTGAGGAAAAGTTAATAAGTTTTAAAGACAACAAAATATTTACATATTAATTTACATACAGTAGTATAGTTTTTCCGATATCAGTTGAAGAACTAACAGATTGATAGTATGTACCAGGTTCGGTCGGCATTGGAATATTTGAAAAACTTGTTCCCATATTTATCTAGCCATACCCATACACAGGTCTGGTCGAACTAAACGTGCTAACGATAGAAATGTATACGCTCAGTTGAAGAATGCGAGCGCGGGCAAAGGAAACCGATTACAGTTGCATTGGGCTACTGGGCAATAAATCACACCAGATGACAGGTGGTTGATAAATTGCCCAGCAGTGCAGTGCAGCAATGCGGAATTTGGTGTGGTTCAGGTAATTTTAATTTATTATAGGCGCCTTCTATCATTTATTCATATTACAATTGCGAAAGAAGGATAAGAGGGATATTTTGTTTACTAATATTATCACAACATGGCATTTTGGACACCTTTTGAAACGGAACAAAACGAAATTTACCACCAATGTAATAAAATTGTTTGAGGACATAAATAATTAAAATATGTTGTTGGCCAAATGAACATATAATAGAAATTTTCTACACATTATATACAAATGATTNTCAGGTAATTTTAATTTATTATAGGCACCTTCTATCAATCATTCATATTACAATTGCGAAAGGGAGAAATAAGAGGGATATTTTGTTTACTAATATTATCACAACATGGCATTTAGGAGACCTTTTGAAACGGAACAAAACGAAATTTACCACCAATGTAATAAAATTGTTTGAGGACATAAATAATTAAAATATGTTGTTGGCCAAATGAACATATAATAGAAATTTTCTACACATTATATACAAATGATTAAAATTTTTTACCTTTAGCAGAAAATTTTTTTAGGGACGCCTATGAAACTTAATAAATTTTATTACCAGACGTTTTCTTGCATGTTCAACTGACTTCGGAAAAGCTATACCTACTTGTTATTCGTGTTATTCGTTCAATTTTTATTAAGCACAAATTAAGTTAAAGAATTTTAGAGCATTGAAAAATATATCCCTCTCAAGATGAATAAAGGCATCTTGTATGACACTGTGTAAAAGCAATCAACAATCTTGTTTCATTTTTACAAAATTTAACTGTAATAATATAAACCTCTGATATCGAACACATTAATTTGTTCGTACAGGGATTTTGAGGGATATTTAGTGGTTTTATGAAATAATATTTTTAAAGCTGTATTTTGTCTAGTCTAGCACGGTCATACAATCAATCGAAATAGAACATTTTTGCGACATTGACACTTTTTAACTTTTGATAGCTACACTGTATTCAAAACCTGTACTCAGCGAAATTTTTACTTTATTTAGCTAAATTGCTACCCCAAGTTTCATCAATCTAAGTCAAACGTCTTCAGAGATACTTGAACATATGCGATTGTTGTTAAACTTCAACATCCTGTATCTTTAACTAATGATAAACAATGATTCTGGAAGACAACTACTCTGCAGACTAATACCCTGACAACCATTGAGTAACGATGACCTTTTAATGCAACACACTGTTACGCCAGTCTATACCTCGAAAACGAAAACAAAATTATTGTGTCCCATTTATCGGCTGGTGGCCTTCAATTTGACCTTGACCTTGACCTTCAAGATCATTTGAAGGTCAAATATATTTTTTTAAATAGGAA
The DNA here is from genome assembly GCF_000390285.2 of Anoplophora glabripennis. Taxonomy (NCBI): domain Eukaryota; kingdom Metazoa; phylum Arthropoda; class Insecta; order Coleoptera; family Cerambycidae; genus Anoplophora; species Anoplophora glabripennis. The sequence continues at coordinate 340,363 of NW_019416223.1, read as the reverse complement.
CCTCTAATTTTGACCCGGATTTTTCTGTAAAGTTTTGAGTCAACTGTTCTGTCAAGTAAGAAAATAACGAGCGTTCAAATAAAAACGTGGTCGAAGTTGGCTCTGACACATTGGACGTAGGGAGTAGCTTATAGCGACCAACTTAACCTCATTTCTCAACGAGCTGTATAGCAGCTGTCAGTTTCAATAACGTTAATGACTTTATTTTAAAGAATAATCGTGATAACAATAACAAACAATTAAAGGAGCTGCGGAAAGTGTCCCCCTCCTTGTTATAACAATAAATTAAAGCAGCTGCTGAAAGTGTCCCCCTCCTTGTTCCAAGCACTTTTCACACCTGTTCCTCAAAGAATTAAAGACATTTTCTAAGATGCTCGGGGTATTGTTAGTTTCACGAATCTTGTCTATAAGTCGAGCCTGCAGATGGTTTAAATCAGGAATAGGCAGTTCAAAAATAGTGTTTTTAAGGTAAGGCCACAAAAAGAAATCACACGGCGTAATATCACATGACCTCGGTGGAAATTCATGTTCAGCATTGAGACTTATTAGTCGATTTTGGAAAACTTCCCTCAACATATTCATCGTCTCGCCTGCCTTATGTGCCCTTGCGCCATCTTGTTGAAAGTAAAAGTTTGTAATTTCGTTTTCTTCCAGCTGGTTAACAAAAGAGTAAGAGTACCATTAAAAAAAATAGGTCCATAAATCCTCCTTGGATTGAGAGCACACCAAACTCCAATTTTTTGAGCGTGTAGAGGGCCCTCCACATAAAAGTTATCTGGTTTTTCAGAAGACCACATTCTCATATTCTGTGAGTTTACGTAACCACTTAAATGAAACCAGGCTTCATCAGAAAAAAAGGTGATATTATGAAGTTCACCGTAGTTGTTTAAAAACCATTCACAAAATACAGCCCGTCGCGGAAAATCAACTTCATGAAGTTCTTGCTGACAAATTAAACGATAGGAGAACAAACACAAATCTTTTTTTAACACTGTGCGGCAGGTACCGACTGATACTCCCACCATTTGTGATAAAATACGTACAGAAGTTCTTGGCGCATTTTCCATTATTTGTTGGACATTTTCTTTAATTCTTCAGTCCGCTTTTTAGGTCGGCCGCTTCCTTCTTTTCTTGTTACACTGCCCGTTTCACGAAAAACATTAACACAACGCTGAACTGCACTTTGAAAAATTTTGTACTCAACAACGCCGGGAAATTGATTTTGAAATTCTATGAAACATTCCTCAATAGAATACTTCCATATTCCATCAATCTTGCGTCCATTTCTAAAGTAGGATTCTATGATAAACACTTTTTGTTCATGAGAAAACACCATTTTAAACGCTTTTTAAAACGAAAATATTCAAATTGATAGCGGCGATATAGCGCTTTGACAGATGACGTTTAAGTTCATTTGCTATACGCCACGCCCTACGTCCAAATTTTCAGAACCAACTTGACCATGTTTTTATTTGAACGCTCGTTATAAGCTACATCATTCCATTCCATTCCATTTTGCGTAATTTATTTTCTAATAAGTCATATAAGAACAATTGTCAGATTCTTAGAAAATCTTTATGGTTATCAAAACTATCATACCTACATACAATTACTTATCGAGATATTTCATTTGAAACTAGCTCGACTTACAGTTAATGCTATTTCATACATTTGGAGCAAAAAGTATCAAACGCAAATTCTTCTAGAAACTGACTGAATCCTTAATTATCAGTATTTATTACTACAATTATATTTAAACATGCGTTTCACCACTTGCCATGCGCACTATTTTCGAACAGATGTAACATGTAACCAGCAAATTGCGAGCGATGCTAAGAGTTATTAATAAATTTTTATGTACAATAAAAAGTCCGTACCGTATTACTAATTATGGCAAAAATTTGCAGCAGGTTTGAAAAATTTGATTGCGTACAAGAAATAAACCGAACGGTTTGTGTTCCGCATGAATGACCTTCCTTTATTGGCAATAACGGGTGTACCTACTATTAAAATTAAAATAGGTGTTTTCGGCATAATCCTCAGTTCTAGACCAATTAGATGTGTAAAATATTTACTTACTCTGCAATTTCTTCAATAACACTTAGTTGATCATTTTATATTTTGTAGTATCTAAATCAACAATATCAATCAGACAAAGGTAACAAAACAATTATGAGAATTAGACCAAGTAGAGTCCACACATAATAAATAAAATAAACGTTCTTTAAAAACTGAATTTTTTAAGACATGATTCACTTCAAACAGACAAATATCTAAAATATCTAAATTTTTAAAACACATTGTCTTTTTCTAAACATCGTTTTAAAACAATAACCTATTGTTCGAATAATAAATGTTGTGCTTGGATGTACTGTGAAAGAAACGAATTTAAACCACTATCCAGCTAATGACTGTTCCATGTTAATGTCGTGTCACATATGGTATAAATAATTAATGGTGATGGGTATCTGGAGGAACAAGATTTAATAAAACAACCCGTTTAGTGGAGATTCTTTATGTCCGACAGCGTACACAGCTCAAATCCCCTGTTAACATACAAATGATACTGACTTTATCACTAATATATAAATTAAGCCCAGGATTTATTTAATACGAGCTAGCTTTAATCCTGTACGTTATAGTTTAGGAGCATATGAGGTAACGGGTAGATTATAATAACACGTTTTCCACAACGGGGCTGCTTCTCTTTTTTATAATTTTTTTTACAAGATTTGCTAAGAGTATGAAACAAAAAGGGGTAGTGTTTATTTTTCTACACTAAACTCTTCACATGAAACTTACCATAAAATATATAATAAGTACCAGCAAAAATTAACAAAATAGTATTTTTTTTTACTCATAAGAAAGCGATTATAGAAAATACTTAACAGTTGCTTGCTAGACCAGTGCGGATATGTTGAAATATGCCACTTCTTGTATGTAAGAGGGGGCAAGCTAATTTTTGCTGGAATACCTTCAGTACAACTCGCATAATAAAAGTGTAGATCCCTAGATCTGGGCGAGGTCCGGAACATTTTCACAATTGCAAAAATGTTAAAAAAATTTTAAAAATACCTATTTTATCTGAGTTTTTTACTTATATCTTGGAACCTACGCATTTCGGAAGAATATTGAAGAAGAAAAAGGTTTTAGAACTGAATATTGCATAATATACTGTAAATTAAAAATGTTTAAATTTATTACCGATGTTGCAAAATAGCAATAATTGATGAAAACATGCAAAATTATCAAGTTTTTTGGATAATTTTTAAAAAATATTTTAATTGCTACGAGGGCATTCTAATTTTGGTAAAAACAACTTTAGAGTATAATAAAACAACATACCAAATTTCATTAAAATCGGTACTATAGTTTTCGCAAAATAATTTTTTGAAAAAAATTTATAAAAATTTTGTTCGAATTTTCAAACTGTTGCGCCTCAAATAAAGTATCTAGATACTTGAAAATTTTTTCACGTAGAAAAGACCGCACAACCTTTCAAATGGTTTTTGAAACATTGAAATCGGTTGATTAGGACGGCCACTGTAAGTGTATAAAGTTAATACTCTTTTTTTATTTTTAAACAATTAGATTACATTTATAAATTTGCAATTTAGTTTTTTCAAAAATTATAATTTTAAAGTACACGAAATTCCGTTTATTGGTTCTCGAGATATAAGCGGTCGAAGTTTATCGGCATTTACTGTTAATTTATAATCAATTTAGCAATAATCTTTAATCCAATGGCTTCGTTTTTCCGAGTTTTAAGCTGGAAAAAATTTTCATATCCATAAGTTATCGGCAACATAGATAAATCAGCGGAAAAGCTATCGCTCGCACGCGCGAAATGTGACTCAAAACACGAAAAGTGGGGGAAGGGGCTTTCACTCCGAGACTGAATTCGGAGGTTCAAAATGCGAAGATACGAAAAAAAATTGTATTATCTTGGCTTCGAATAGACCAATTTCGACTTTTTTTTTAATCTGAAGTCTCGTGAACCAAGGAATTCGAATATCGCAATGCCAGCTGTCTAATTTGCACATACATATTTTGTTATAACTGTTATAAGCAAAATTTATTATTTATGCATTAAATATACTGTATGTTTTACCCTATGCCATTGCATTTTTTCAATGAAAAAATTTGTTTACGTATATATTTCAACATTCTGAATATATTTAGTTATAATTATTGCAATTAATTAAATAATTTTTGTTTAAACAAATTAAAAAAAATATTTGGAAATTAATTTTTTTGTTAAATACAGATAAAATTAACAAAAAATAGTACTTTAATTTTATAATCTTTGAAAAAACTAAATTGCAAATTGATGTAATCTAATTGTTTAAAAATTAAAAAAAGAGTGTTAATTTTAAAAATTTTCTGTGGCTGTTCTAATCAACCGATTTCAATTTTTCAAAGACCATGTGAAACCATGTCCATGTGAAAAATTTTCAAATATCTAGATCAGGGGTCGGCAAGTAATTTTAGGAGGGGTCCGGATACTTTTAAAAATTTTAACGAGGTCCAGAAAAAAATTCATATTTCTTACAAATTTTCATTTGAACTCAAATTTGATCTGCTTACTAACCATTAAGAACTCAAAGCACTTACACAATTGTAAAATACTAGAAAAAATGATAAGGTTGTCACTCAAACGTAAAAAAACATTTTTTAAATAATTTATTTGAGTAATTTATACATTAAAAAAATTTTTGGCGGTCCAGTATTTTACCTTTCGCGGTCCGGACCTGGACCGCGGTCCGCCAGTTGCCGACCCTTGATCTAGATGTTTTATTTGAGAACATTTTGAAAATTTGAAAATTTTTTTCAAGATTATTTTCAAAAAATTATTTTGCGAAAACTATAGGACCGATTTTAAAGAAATTTGGTGTGTTGTTTTATTATACTCTAATGTTTTTTTTTTACCAAAATTAGAATGCCCTCGGAGCAATTAAAATATTTTTTAAAACTTATCGAAAAAACTTGATTATTTTGCCTTTTTTCATCAATTCACAGGTCAACATTTTATATAAGCATGTGCACGGGAATCGAAGATGGTATTCGAGGGTTTTTGGGGTCGCTGATTACGATGAAGCGGGTCGGTTAGGTTTCCATCACGTCAAATTCAAGGTCATTTGAAGGTCAAAAAAACGAATCCGGTGTTTATTTTTTCTTTGCATGCATCCTCGAGGTCATTCAATGTCATCTCAAGGTTATTTGAGGGGTTTTTGAGACAAAAATGCTAGGTACCATCCGAAAAATCTGAAAAAATTCATACGTACATTCAAGGTCATCTCAAGGCAGGTATTCTAGTTCTGTGGCACAATTGTGCATTTCGCAGATTGAGATTGTTACCATGTTTATGCATTAATGAGATTTATACTAGAAAAGATTCCTTGGAAAATAACTGTAGATTCCACGTAAAAAATCCCTCAAATGACCTTGAGATTACCTTGAGGATGCATGCAAAGTAAAAATAAACACCGGATTCGAATTCAGCGACCTCAAAAACATGTCCATGAATTTTTTCAGATTTTTGGAAGGTTTTTTGACCCTTTGACCTTCAAATGACCTTGAACTTGACGTGATGGAGCCTAACCGACCCGCTCATCGTAATCAGCGACCCTAAAAACCCTTGGATACCATCTTCGATTTCCGTGCACAAGCGTAGATAAAATGTTGACCTGTGTATTGCTATTTTGCAACATCGGTAATAAATTTAAAGATTTTTAACTTGCAGTATATTGTGCAAAATTCAATTCTAAAGCTTTTTTTCCACTTCAATATTCTTCAAAAATGCCCAGGTTCCAAGATATAAGTAAAAAACTCAGATAAAATAGGTATTTTTTAACGTTTTTTAAACATTTTTGCAATTGTGAAAATGTTTCGGACCTCGCCCAAATCTAGGGATCTACCCTTGTATTACGTGAGTTGTACTGAAGGTAATCCAGAAAAAATTTGCTTGCCCTCTCTCACATCTACCACAAAACAGATCCGCCCTGGTCTATGCGTTAATCGAGTCCGGAGATCGGTAAATACCCATTTCAAAAACGAAAATGACAGAGGATCACTATTTTTAGAAATAGCCATCTCTCCACACTATCACACAAATGTGCATTCCGCCCGAAGTATCGAACTTGACTTTGAGGTTTATAGTGCGCGATTAAACGGTTTGCTGCTGATTGAAAGCCGCGTGACTAGAAACGCTATTGGCGAATCATGAAAACAAAGCTACAAATTCCCGAGACGGGACATCTTTATTAGTGGGACAGGCGCAGGACATGATTGCCTGGACTTGCGACTTTTTACTTTTCCTCTTCCATATAAAAGCGCATTGTATTGTGCCCGTTTTTGCGAGAAAAACTTCTAGGGAAAAACCGTATTAGCGGACAATAGAAAATCGACGTTTTTGCACACCGAACAGATGTTATCAATATTAATACTGCTCTTCTTCCATGTGAATTGAATAGACACTGCATTCATGATTCAGAGCAGGTAGTAACATGAGCCTACCACTCGTATATGCAGGGTATTGGATGGTCCTAGTGCTGTTTGCTTTTGTGGCGCCGTTCACGTTAAATTTCATTATTATTATTAATATTAAGAATTATATTTACGATCAACGAAATGGCATTTCATGAATGGGAAAGCAAATAGATACCGTATATTTATCCGAAGTGCACTTTTTGAACATGGTACACCCAGTACACTAAACTGGGCCAAAAAAATCGACTATTTTTTTTTAAGATATATCGAGAATATAATTCAGAATGACGAAAAAAAAATCGTGAGAGTTTCAGCCCTTAATATTAATTTTAAGAGGTTTATCATCGCTAGTTTCGATTTTTTATTCCTGATTCCATTTTTGCGTCAAAACTGCCAAACCATCAGGGTAAAAGATTATCTACATATGTTTTTGAAGGAAATTGAATGCCCTACAAAAAGGGTCTGATTGAAAATTTTCGGCAGACGAACCGTTTCCATGTAATCAAGCCTTGAAAATTGATGTTTTTTTCGATTTGACTTTTTAATTTTGGAATTTCGTACATAACGAACAAATTAATATCTGAGAAAGAACAAGAACAGATTTTCAAAGGAAATTTAATGTTCTACAAAAAAGGTCTCTTAACATTTTTGCATAAATTTACTCCTTCAGAAGTCACGATTGAAGTAAAAATTAAATTTTTATTTTTTTCGGTTTGACCCAATTTTTTTCACTCAATGGAACAAATTGATATTTAATTATACATCACCGACAATTATTATTCTATCACCAAAAATATCCAAAATTCATAATATATTCAAATTCATTCAGATTCAATTACAATCATGTAGTTTTACTACTGAAGTTTATTTATAATATTATATTCATTAATATAAGTATACGGATTGGGGTCTATCAACTTTCCTCCTTTACCTCTCTATTTTTTTCCTCAACTTATTAAGCGCTACGACGAGTGAAAATATTCCCCCTTCTCTTAATAACCGCAACGTCTATTACGAACGCCGACTCAGTGAAAATGACCTTGAATAATTTTATGAGCCATAATCTGATTTTTCTTTCATATAAATGTATACAATACTGTAAATAAATAATTTTCAATAGTAAAACTACATAGTTGTTATTTTTAAAATTATTTTGAGACAGTTTTAACTACGTTCTCGTAGAACAAATAGCTATTTTGCGGGAATAAATTTGAATATATTATGAATTTTGGATATTTTTGGTGATTATATTGATAGAATAATAATTTAACAAAAACTTAATTTTTATTTCAACTTCAATCGTGAATAACCAAATACCTTATTTTGTATAGCATTAAATTTCCTTTGAAAATCTGTATTGTTCTTTTTCAGATATTAATTTGTTCGCTATTTACAAAATTCCAAAATTAAAAAGTCAAATCGAAAAAACATCAATTTTCAAGGATTACCTGGAAACGGCTCATCTGCCGAAAAATATATGTAGATAATTTTTTTTACCTTGATGGTTTGGCAGTTTTGACGCAAAAATGGAATCAGGAATAAAAAAACTAAACTAGTGACGATAGACCTCTTAAAACTAATATTAAGGGCTCAAACTCTCACGATATTTGATGATATTCTCGATACATCTTTAAAAAAAAAATTTTTTTGGCCCAATCTTCGTCCAGTAGATTCTGCCGCAAAGAGCAAGCTGTCATAGCTGGTTTGGAATGTACAAAAAATGGTGTTAAGAATATTCAATACTAATTAATTAATAGGTAAATTTGACATTTATAATGTTGATATTTGCCAAATACACATTTATCACTTTTTAACTTTTTATATTGGACGAGAAGCGACATTGGAACTTCTCACAAAATGATTTGCCTCACGAAGACTTTAATCAACATCCTACGATGCACACAAAAAATTTTGAAATAAAATAAAATTCTGCCATATGAACCAGTTTTCAATGAAGCAGGCGACGAAACAGTAACTTAAAATTTTACTATAGAGATCTCAAAATGAAGATTATTCTTCATATAATACTTGTCTCTCTCCAAATATTTTTGTTAGATTCATTCGACAAAACATCTAACAGCATTACACCTGACATTCTGTATATTTACGATTATGTGTCAATGTTTCACTTGTTGAACTTCATGTACGGTCCAGGAGTTATATTTTTCTGTTAAAATTATACTCAGATACACTAAAAACACTAAATGCTTTAAGATTGAGATAAAAAATAAGAAGTTTTATAGTTCTATAGGTTTTATAAGTTCTAAATATAAGTAAGTATAGTTTTAAAATTCAATTTAATTTAGTAATGAATGAAGATCCAGCATCTAATTTTCAATAATACCGATTGCTCACATTTGACAAATCCTAGAGCATAGAGAATTTTGAGGTACCTATATCCTATATCTACCCTGTGGACTGTTAACCATTTAACACTTCATGAAAATCCGATTTATCCACATCCTAAAACTTCCACGTTACAAAATGTCGGCCAGATTTCCCAAAACAAAATCATATTTCTACGGTTCCGGAGAATTATGGGGCACTCAACTCTATCCAGGCGGATTTTATTTGGAAACGCATTCTTAATAACCAAATTTCGACGTGCGTAAAAAACTTTCTTGGAATCCGAGGGTTGGTTCTATGCGATGGGCCCCTTGACCCTTTCTATCCTACGACGTTAATTCGACCACCTGTTGGGCAAATTTCGCTCAGCTGATAGGGTATATACTAATGGGAGATGTCAACCCTCGAGAATACTATGATGTACCTACCGACCCGATGCACTGGTACTAGCGCGCAGTGGCGCGCCGGTCATGTTTTCAAAATATATCGAGAGGATATTATAATGGCTTTTATTCACAGATTTCGAATTTTGGAACGTTACTGTCTTCAGGAAGGCAACACAATAAGAATTTTAATTTGTGTTCCAATATTTGTCCAATCTACCTTTATTTTTTTATTTCCATCTAATTTGACAGTCAGTTATAAAAGTCATATGTTAAATGACTATTTAACATATGACTAACTCTATAATAACGAGACTTCGTTATTATAGAATATTATGTTTTAAAAGGTCTAACAAGAATAAAGAACGAAATTCCATTTCTCTTTTTGTTAAAAGATTGCGCAATATTTTTGAAATCTATTACTATTTTTAATGCGGATTTCGAACGTCAATTCTTTCTTATATTTGGACTAACGCTAAGATCTGCCCAAGAAAGGTAACAAAAACTTTGCTAAGTACAGACCCATTGCAATTTTGCGTAGTATTTGAAATTACTTTATGTTACATTTTGTACTTTCATGCTACATCACAAATTTCGAAATATCAACATTGATTCACGGCAAGTAAATCCACTTTAACCAATCATGTAATATTTTACTGCTTACACATCAGATAATTGCGGACAGCTTGATGCAGTTTACTCGAATCTGTCAAAAACCTTTAGCGAATTCAATCACGGCATTTTCCTTTGTGTATTATCAAATTTTGGTACGTATACTTTTTAAAATTCTTCACCTTTATAACAGATCATTGGAAGTTCAGTATCATGGTTCTACGTCCACTGAAACTGTTGTTACATCGGGAGTACCTCAGGGCCCTGTTCCCCTTTTGTTCAAAATGTTTATTAATGACACCTGCTATAATCTTCTAACTAATGTTCTTCTATATGGAGATAACTTCACATCGTTCTCTATTAAAGACTGTATATGTTTTTTTCTCTTATTTTGTATCTTGTTTCTTGGTACATTTATTTCTGAATATTCATTAATTATGATTGTTTTTTCCCATCCTATAAACGGTTTCAGTACAGTTGGATGGTGTACACTAAATAAATAAATATCAATATTCTGATAAACAAAAGGAAAATTTAGCATATTGTTTGTGAATATAATTTTGGTACAAAAAATTGTGTGACGTCGAGCCGAGTTTAAAGATTCGGGTGTAATTTTTGATACCAAAATTTCTCGCGTAAATTACATTATATCAAACGCTATTAGCGTTGGTTTTCATTATAAGAAGTGATAAGTATCTTAAGGAAGTTTCCACAATATATTTATTGTAAAATGTGTTTGTCTCGCTCATTATATTTGGAAAAAGCCTGGAGAAAATGTCTTAAATACCTATCTTTCCTTCATACTTGATAATATTTATCCTATTACAGGTACTTCAAAATGTGATTTGTAAGTATATTTAATATGAATGGTTTAATATTACACAGAAAGTACTTTTTTCTTTTAAGCTTACATAAAGTTAGTGTTGAATAATAATTTCTCTGCAGTATAACATAACAACATACATATACATAACATTCAATATTCTGTCTATTTTACATGGAATTCCTTTTTGTATTTTTCTGTCCTACCTTTTAAATAGATACGAATGTAACTGATCATTGATTTAAAATGGATTTTCATGACACTGAAATGAGAAATATTTGGATCAGAAGATGGGGTGGCTATTCCGTTTACTCCATTATAAATCTAGAGACACATGTAGTAAAGATAGGAATGTGCATATTTTGCTAAGATATAACTTATTTTAGAAATAAGAAAAAGTCAAAATTTTCTCACAATCCTTTTATTTTTAGAAAGACAACTTGTTTCGTGGTCAAACTTTACACCTCATCTTCAGGTTTATTTATTATTTAAAAATATGTTTTTTTACTTACAGAGCTACTGGAAAACGAAGAATCTCATCCAAACTAGAACTCCTCACTCTCCTGAAAAATAAATATAATTATAAATTGCAATTACACCATCGTTACTATATACATAGTATATACTACATCAAATATTAGCTTTATATAGGAACCCTGACGGAATATGTTTCATATAAGAATTAATTTAGTATGTTGTTTCAAGAAAACGTGACAAAGAAAAGTGATTGAAATAATATTAATCAAGGCAGGGGCACGAGTTAAATAACGACTCCTCTAAAACTTTCGAAAGGCTTAACCATCCTATATTGTTAGCAAAACTCAATGACGTAGGTCTCTGCAATTATTTCAAATCATATCTATGTAATTCATTCCAATATATGCAATACCATCGTTTTAAATCTATTGCTTTGCTTCAAACATAAGCAGTTCCTCAAGGATCCATACTTGGACCTCTTTCATTATTTACTAATATCAATGATATTGCGAAAGACGTTAATGTACAATACCTGTTATGCTGACGATGCGAAAATATTTTGATACATTAAATCTGTTTTGAACTTGAAAATCTGTAATATTTCTTCACTTAATAAATGGTGCGACAAAAGCAAGTTACCAATTAATATTAGCAATTTTAACGTCATGTCTATTGCATGGACGTATACAATGCTAAAAACCATTTCTGACTAACAATTTATTTTCTTTACAGCACATCTGTGGTTCCTTAGCTGCTGCATATAAAATTTTGGGACTTGAATACGATTCGTTTCAGCGTAGATTTTGTTAAATCTGCCTCATTTTTGCTAGATGGGGTTTATCCTACACGTGATACTCCACAGGAACTATGTTACAATCGCTTCAACCTGCAAAATCTTACAAACAGACGCACTAGTGACAGTGTTATATTCCTACATAAAAACATTCATTATGACATTAATTATTACTAGAAACATTTCATTCAAAGTTCTCAGAAATACTACTTTTTTATGTTACCGTTTACCCGTACCAAAATGCTTTTATAGACGCCCTTATATCAAATATTAAATAACTGTAATGTTATGGAAAATGTCGACATAAAATATAAATCGATATAAAAATATATTTATTTCAATATATATTTTTTGTTTCTCTTTTATTTGTGTCTTTTCTGCTCTTTTTGTGATTTATGTTATTTTAATATTTTGATGTTGACATTTATATCATATGTTTTTTCGTATTCTAAGATTTGTAGCGTTTTTATTGTTTATATTTTTTTAATGTTTTTTAGCCTGTATTTATTTTATATTTTTATATTGTGTCTTGAAGTACTTTAAATTGTTTTACAATTTTTATGCCCATTGGATATTTTAAGTACAAATAAATAAATAAATAAAAACTATTAACAACTGAGATTAATTTTGTGTTATCAACCAACATAACAGTTTTTGAGAACCGTAACAAAATACCTATCGATTTTAATTAAAAATTGCTTAAATTGGAAGCAACAAATCTTGGTAAGATAGAATTAAGCAATTTAATTTTCTGTTGGTATATAATTATTATAATTTATTAAATTAACCTCATTTAGATATGTGAAAGGTATGACCAAATCCAAATAAAAAAACTATTGAATTAATTTAACGCATTTCACGATTTCATAGCGCTCAATAGTTTAAGATAACTTTCTTCCTTCTTGGTATTAAAATAAGATTTTCCGGTCAATTGTTGAAAATTATATCAAATTACATTTAGTTAAACGATAATAGTTATTTATATATCAAAGATGCGACGCTTTTCGACACGATACATATTTAACTTTAATTATATTAATATTATTAATTTCAAAACGAAATTCCATAACGCTTTAATATACAGGGTGTTTTTGAAATAAGTACGTTGCTAGAAAACTTTTTTATTTGTTTGGAAAACCGTCGTCTTTGAGGAAATGTCCTCAGAGTTGACTCCCGAATCAAAATACCATTGTTAAGTAAATTCATAGATTTAATTTTTAATTTTTTTTACACAGGTACAACATGAGGATTTGCATCACACCAATAGTGAATGTTGTGATCGTCATCTCTAGTAAAACAATATTCATACGTAAAAAGTATAGCTTGTAAAATCCGGATCTTGAGCTATTCGATGTTGAAACCACTAGCAAAATTCCACACAAGGCTGAATATCATTGTTATTTAATGCGTGATCCCTTTGTATATGATACGAGTGTAATAATTGTTCCCTTAGTACACGCCGGTTGAGTAATACTGCAACATAAAACGCACGTGCACAAGATGCACAGGGTCGTTAAATCGAAAACAGAAGCATTTAGACCATCAGTTCCTTAGTAAAAGTTGCCGATTTTCATGCTCGCTATCGCCATTTTTAAGGAACGCATTTATTTCAGAAACACCCTGTATAATAAAAATTTGACACTGACGTATATTATCAAATGATGGGGAGTTTATACAATTTCAATTAAAAACTAAAGGGTCCTCTGGTAAACATAAATACTTTATTTTTTTTATTTATTTATTTTTTTTCAAAAATTAAAAATATAACAGATATTTACTTTAGTATTGATTCTTTGAAATTAAAAAATAAATATATTTATTTTATGATCATACGCCATTTTACACACAATTTCACTTATGAAAATGATCCCTTTCGCCTCGGAAGTGCCGCCCATGGCAGAACCGAGTGGCATCCCTGACGGCCCTTTACGCCTAGGCCTGTGACCGTGATCCCCACGGCCCTGTCGTCGTGTTGGTGTTTTGTAGTGACGCTGTTCCCGATAACGACAAACAAGGATTCGGTGTTGTTCAACCATCACGTGTAATGCCTCTACTGCGATGGGACATGTTACGCAAATTTGTTGCTCGACAAAACAAATAATCAGCCTCTACACGGAAAGGTAATTTTTAGCCTGCCAGCTTTTACACGACTTGTTACTTTTAATTTTCTTTGCCGGATAAAAAATTAATCCTGTTGGAATGATGGTAACATGAAACGCGAGCTAAATTGCTCTAGAAAATAAGGATTTTTTTTTAAATTGTTGTCAGGCTTCGGCGTTCAACTTTGGAAAGAAAAAACTTCTCTCTGAGTAATGTCTAATACTTATATTTTACTTTTAGGACGAGACTTTGGTTCGATAGGGATAAGAAAAAATTTATATTTCTAACTTTCCATTATTTTATTAAATATCGGGCAATGTAAAACGAGAAATAACAAAATGATGAGTGATAATTAGACTTAGTGCACGTGCAGAGTCTAACAGATATGGCGCGGGGGTCGGTGGCCTTCACAGCTGACTCGCGTTATAACTGTTCAGTTAACCCTACAATTGGAGGAAGATGTACTTCATGAAATTGAGGACAACAAGTACCAGACAGATTGCTAGAAACTTAAATGCAAGTCGTTCTACAATTTTCAGGATTTTAAAAAATAATCTTCTATACCCTTATCACATCACATCCAAAGGGTTCAGGCACTTTTACCGACTGATTTTCCGGTAAGATTAGATTTATGTCGATGGATACGACAACAAATTGAGGAAAATCCTCAATTTTTAGCAGAAGTACTATTCACGGATGTGGCGAATTTTTCTAGAAAAGCCATAATGAACTTCCATAATAATCATGTATGGGCGGTCGAGAACCCAAATGCAATATTAGAAGGCCGTCATCAACACAATTTTTCAATTGTGGGAGACCACTTAATAGGCCCATTTTTTTACCACCAAGGTTTACTGGAGATATTTATCACCGTTTTCTTGAGGCTGAATTGCCCGTACTTTTGGAAGACATCCCATTGCCATTAAGGTTGCAAATGTATTTTATGCACGATGGTGCTCCACCCCAATTCAGTTTAGCTGCACGTGAATATTTGAACAATATCTACCCGCTGGATAGGTCGAGGAGGCACTCAACCCTGGCCCCCGAGGTCTCCCGACTTAAATTCGTTAGATTTTTTCCTTTAGGGTCACCTCAAACATTTGGTTTATATGACTCCAGTGCAAACCATAGACGAATTAAGAAACCGCATTGTCGCATCCTGTGAAACAATTAGACACACAGCCGGAATATTTGAACGGGTTCGCCAATCAATGTGTCGTAGGATAGACGCCTGTATTAGAGTTGAAGGTGCACATTTTCNAAAAGGAAAAAGAAAAACAACAATTAAGCAGGATAACCCATCAATAACTATAGCGTGGACTTAAACTTAGCAATAATATAACTTATACCATGAAAATTGATGTCGCACTGATCGGATATACCATTGAATAATTGACACATAGTATAAATCGGTGATTTAACTAATATATTAGTTCTAGGGGTTTTACAATAAAAAGTAGGCTTATATCTTGACTGGGCTCTTGGCACTGAAAATGAAAATTGTTGCAAAAGATAGTCACAATCAATTGAGTTATTAAACAGTTTACACAAAAAAGTTAACGCAGCGCAGTTTCTTCTGTCTGACAATGCAGGAAGACTGAAAGACTCGAGTAGAGTTAGATGATCAAATCCTCTGGGGGGATAAAACCCATTACATTTAAAATACATAAATTTTAGACATTTACGCTGTACGGATTCTATATGGTGGATAGAATTTTGATATATAGGAGACCAAATGATTGATGCATAATCCATTTTACTTCTAATAAATGTTACATATAAAATTCTAAGTGAATTTATTTCGGAGAACTCGCCCCAATTCCTAATAAAATATCCTAACAATCTGCAGGCAGAAGAAACAGTTTCCAGGACATGATTGTTGAAGGAGAGTCCCTTATCGAATATTACTCCCAAATCTTTATATGTATCACATCTCTCCAGTACAACTCCATTCAGTGAATAATCAAATATTATAGGATATGATTTCCTATGGAACGAAACAACCTTACACTTAGTTAAGTTTAGTTCAAGCCTGTTGTTAAGACACCAGCTGTGAACTTCATCTAGCGAGGCCTGTAGGACCTTGCAATCGATAACTGAATTAATTTGTAAATAAATTTTCAAATCATCAGCAAAAAGCAAATGTTGCACAGATATTTTAGTTGAAATGTCATTCACAAAGAGAAGGAACAGTAAAGGACCCAAATTCGACCCCTGAGGAACACCTGATGTCGACACATACATCTCAGAACGTACACCACCATATTCAACATACTGACGACGATTTAGTAAATATGATTCGATTAGGTTGGATAACGAACTTGAAAATCCTGTCGCTCTGAGTTTAGACAGCAGACGTAGATGATCAATTCTGTCAAACGCTTTTCTTATGTCAGTATATATAACATCTACCTGGCCTGCAGCATCTAAAGTTTCCGAGATATATTGCGTGACACAGCATAAATTCGTTATAGTCGATCTGTTCAACATAAATCCATGCTGAAAAGATGAGATTGTGGACCTCACCGAACTATAGATGGTATCATATACAATAATTTCAAATAATTTGCCGAAATTACATAGTATGGCTATTGGCCTGTAGTTATCAATGAGAGTGCGATCTCCACCTTTATGTATAGGACAGATCTTGGCTGTTTTCCATAAATCAGGATATATTTCACTTGACAGAATTAAATTAAACAAATGAAGGAGAGGTGTCAAAAACGCGTGAATACAATCTTTTACAATGAAGCTTGGAATTTTATCCACCCCAGCGGTCATCTTGTTTTTGAGTTTTTTAGAGGCCATAATAATATCCTTCTCGGATATAGTATTTATAATGATATGTAGATTAGAAAATGATACTGTATCATTATCAAAACTCTGATTGTCAGAATCCAAAAATACGCTAGAGAAAAATTCAGCAAATGCGGTAACAATGGATTGGGACGAATCAAAACTAGAATCATTTAACTGCATTCTGCCAGGTATCCTTGATCTCTTATTTTTGTTATTAATAAAGCCCCAGAATTTATTTGGATCCAATGAAACACTAAGCTCTACTTCTCGAACATAAACGGAATAAGATATTTTAATTTGTTCCTTAATTAAAGCTCTTAAATTTCTAAATGTTTGCAAATAACTATCTAACTTATATTTCTTATAATTTTTGTGGGCTGAATTTTTTAATTGAATGTTTTTTATAATTTCATAAGTAAACCAAGGAGGATAGCACCTGTTGGAGTTTTTAGAGCATTTTTTGTATTTGGGAACACAAGTATCAAATATCTTATATAGGTTATCGTAAAACATATCACAGGCATCATTAATGTTATCAATATTTACAACAGTACTCCAGTCGGTCTGTTGCAACAAAGTATACAGCAACGGGTAATTAGCGCGTTTAAAATTATATGCATTGCCACAAGAACCGAACAAAAAATTTCCCTCGTCCTGAGCCTTCAGTCGAAGGGAAATGTTAAGGGCGGGATGATACATTATATCCTCTCTGGTTAACGGGCAAGTGTCTCTATTGACAATACATGTAAAGTTTGCCACAACCAAATCCAAAAGCCGATTCTGTTGGTTAACAACACAATTATACTGAATTCCATTCACAAAATGAATAAAATCCTTTACTAATCTAGCCTTTGGATCGTAGTGGGCAGAATTAAATTGTGGAGCATTAAAATCACCCAAAATTAAAAATTTGCAATCAAAACTAAAACAATCAAGTGAGGATAATGCATCTAAAAATTGATCATATTCATCCACTGTAATAGCTGGTGGAATATATACAGTAAGTATGAACAGAATTGTATTCGCAAAGTTTACTCTACAACATATAAGATCAATACCTGGAAAAGATTCACAAATATTGCCAACACAAGTTCGTGATGCCTTGTAACTGTTCTTCAACGCCAATAATACACCACCTCCAGTTGAAAGACCCGTGGCCGCAAAATCGCGATCAGACCGAAACACAGAGTAAGACTCTGGAAAGAGTTCGTAGTCCATAACATTGTTAGACAACCAAGTCTCGGTAACACTTATGATGTCAAAATCGTTGGCTAGAACTGAGTTGTAAAATATTTGAACGGGTTCGTCAATCAATGTGTCGTAAGGATAGATGCCTGTATTAGAGTTGAAGGTGCACATTTTCAACAACTGTTGTAACGCCTGTGTATGTAAAGTATTTTTCATATCATTGCCGTTTGTTAAATATTTTTTCGTATGTTTCTATTAATATTAACTATTGAAAAAAATATTATTTAGTGAGTTATTGCTTCCCAGCTTGTTACATTGTTCTTCCTTCAAATGTATTGTATTGTTAAAGTTGATTAGTAAATAACTAAAACACTGAATTTCTATTTTTATTTTCTACTTCCCTTAAGAATGTGTATATGAAAGAATATTAATTTTTTGCTCGAAAACGAAACAAGATATCAAAATAAAGTAAAGAGACAAAACAGTTGTATTTTTTATGGCATAATTAGAAAAACATATGACACCTAAGAAAAGCAGTGACGTCTCATATGTTTACTTATTAATATCAACAGGAGTGATTACGTCAGAATACGTCTACAGTTTTTATAAACAAATATACCAAATTTCAAAAAAATCGGAATTAGGGTTTTCCAGATATTAGTAAAAACCTTGTATTTTCTCTATATTTCACCACCTTGTATCTCCGAAACGAACTATTTTCGGACATAGGTTTATAGGAACTTTCTTTCTTATTTTTGGTCAAGGAAACTCCCCCTGTTTTTTTCGCAATATTAATGGGACACCCTGTATGCCTCAACTATTTCTCATACTGTGCGTTGTCAACAGTAGACGTTGAACGGTCATTTTCCCAACATAAGTTAATATTAAGTGATAAACGTCGCCGTTTCACTAAAGAAAACTTAGAAAAGCACCTAGTAACATGTTTTAACCCCTTCCAATCTGCCACGGAAGCCTCGTCTCAATACTAAGGTTTATCGGGTAAGTGGTGTCATTTAAATTTATATAAATAGGTATTTTATCCTCCACTTAGCCTTGCTCTTTGGTAATAGTACGTATGTTGCGACATATTTTCTGTAAACATATTAATATTTTCATTCGTAATCTGACTACGGTCCTGTTAATCACCGCGCCGCACTAAGCCTAGTGGTAATATATCTATAAACAAAAAAAGGAATGTTTATAATTTGTTAAAGATCAAAATTAACTGTGCAAGTTCATCAAATTTTTAATAACCGTCAACGGTCAAAGTAGTCCTGTGAAGTTAAAGAATATCTTGCATTAGAGATATAAAAAATGAAACTATGAATCAAATGCATCAATTATATTTAAAAATAAATATGAACATGAAATTTTAAGACAGATACAATTAATTAGGATTATAACTCGAGATTGAGATAAAACTAGGACACATTAAAATATCCAATTATTTCTGTAAAAAAATGGTTTCAGTGTTAATTAAAATAACTTCTAATTTCAAGAAAAGTGGTATTTTTGGGTGTATCTATTTATAAGAATAAGATAAGAGTCGGTTTAATACACGAGCAAACGCATTAACAAGCAATATTGTGGTAATAAAGAAAGCTATGGCAAAACTTTTATAGGCAATGAGCTTATATTGGTGTACGACATTTTAGTAGAGTGGCATTATTCGATTAATTGTTTCTGTAAATCCATATTACTTGTTACGGGAGCATTTTATTGAAAATATTTAAGGACGCTTTTTTGTAGCAAAATGAAACCCAAATCTAAAAATGTAGGCGCAAAATACTATTCTTTATGAGTCAAAATTGTATTTAAAAATGGCATTAATTCCGAAGTGCATAATTTCTTGCGCGTGGCTAGTTTTGTGCAGATGAGGAAAAAATTGCAAAAAAAAGTGTTTCTAAATAATTTGAAGAGTATTGAGAGTTTCACAAACACGAAATACGTTTTTTGCAGTTTTCCAGCCATTTTCCGAATATTCCCGGTCCGCTCTCGTGCACAACCATTTTTTCCCCTCATCTACTAGCAAAATATGTACTAGTTACGTGCAAAACATTGTGCACTTGGGAATTAATGTCATCCCAAAACCTCCAGCAACTGAACTACTTTGTAGGTAGGCATTTTCTTTTTCAAAAATTTTTGAATATGCTTTTCAGCATCGTCTCGTTACTTTTTTAGATAGGTTTGGTATTCTGACTGACAAACAATTAGGTTTTCGTGAAAACAAATCAACAATGTCAGATGTCTTTTCTGTCTATAATGATTTAATTAATTTCATTGAAGCTAGAGAGTGTCCTGTTGGGATATTTTGCGATCTCAGCAGGGCATTCGGCTGCATAAATAATAAAATATTACTTAGCCGACTATCAGACTATGGAATCAGAAGCAAATCTTTGCAGTGGGTTTCTTCTTTCATTGATGGTAGGAAACAATTTACATCTATACAACATCGTGGAGATGACTTTCAATCATGTGTTGCCTCTAAGTATAGAATAGTTGATACTGGGGTGCCCCAAGGGTCCATCCTGGGACCTTTATTATTTATTTTGTATATAAATGCCATTGACTCGGTATTAGAAAACATCTGCTTTGCCCTATATGCTGACGATCTCTCGTTAATAATATCGCAAAAAAAATACGAAAGTCTAAATAATAAATGTACTGAAGTTTTGCAGTCGCTCAACAATTGGTTCAACATGAATGACCTATATTTAAATAGTGAAAAAACTAGGACAATTCGTTTCCATAATAGGCAAAAGATTTGTGGACCCTTATCTGTAAAGATTAATGATATATACCTCAACTGTATCACGGAACCAATAAAATTTCTAGGTATTACACTCGACGAACATATGGATTGGAAGCCACATTGTGAAAATTTAGTCATTTATTAAACTCCACAAATTTTCTTTTTTAAAACATTAAAGACTTCCTAACTAAACATCAGTTAATGAACGTATATTATGCTCAAATAGAATCTCGAATACAATATGGAATTTGTTTATGAAGTGACTCCACCTTATCGCAGGCTGTTTTTGTTTCACAAAAACGTGTGATGAGAACAATTGCCGGTGTTCCAAGTACACGATCTTGCAGAACCCTCTTTGTTGATTTTGATCTCATAACTGTTGCCTCATTATATATTTTAGGAATGTGTATTTATGTTTATAAAAATAGAACAAAGTTTAAAACAAATAGTGATATTCATCACTTAAATACGAGACAAAAGGATAGATTCCATCTGCCCTGCACAAAATATGCTGCTATATCGAAATCACCTGATCATATTGGCTTAAGGTGGCCATATTCCCGGCCGAGAAATAGTGAAATTTCAGGCGTTTTTAGGTACTGAAATCTTTGAAAGTAAAACGTGTAGAACAAAAGTAAGCACAAAAATAAAATCCTTGATGTTTTGTTTATTCATTGTTACCATTTAAATTTACTCAAATAAAATAATAACTAAAAAAAAGCGTTTGTAAAACATGCGTTTGCTGTTATTCTAACCCCACATTTTAAGAATTATTTTCACGCACTTATAAATAAAAGTAAACAATTTTATATGTAGGACTAAGCAAGTAAATGTTATAAGAATATTTACATGTGGAATTATATATAAAAAAGTTAGTATTTTCGAAGATTTCAGTACCTAAAACCTTGATGGTTTGATCGTTTTTTGCACCTGTTTATTCGTTTTACTGCGGCGTCTTTGAAAATACC